>NW_004444064.1:7223475-7256215 GCF_000243295.1 Trichechus manatus latirostris
TATATTTATTTATTTTATGTTTGCTTACTGTGTCCTAGCTTCTTGTTTTGTTTTGTTTTGATATGCCCAAATAGGCTGCTCGTGTGAGTTAGTTTGATTCTTGGTGCCTTCGAAGCTCTAATGTCCTGTCACCAGGTGGTTAGATCTGTTACTAGGTATGTGAGCCCAGGAGTCTGTTTACTTTTCTTGCATGAATTCAGCTCAGGTGTCCAGGTAGTTGGTCACCAAGTGTGTGGTGCAGGCTCTCACCTACAGTCCTAAACAGGCATGGGTGATTGGTGTAGGCACAGGCATCTGGCTGCAGTAGGGGGTCATGTGCTGAGCAAGGCAGGGGTCTGATGGCTGTCCCTGAGTGTTTGGGAGAAAAGTGTGTCCTTTTTCCCAACAGCATGTAGGTGGGTGGGTTTTGCAGCCAGACTATGAGCACCCAATGCTGTTGGCTATAAGGACTAGGGGGCACCACTTATTCTTGGACTCCTGTCACAGGTGGCTAGGTGGCATGGGTGGAGCCACCAGTCCTCAGGCCCCTGATGTGGGTAGGTGAGGACCCCGCTTAATGGGCACAGCAGTGTCAAACATCACGAACCTACCACTTCACCATTAGCTGATACCATTGAAGTTAGGCTTCAGGTATATACTTTGTTGTACTGTGGTAATGAGGGCCTACATTGTTGAAATGGGCCCACACAGGTCTATGCAAGGGTGAAAGGGATTCAAAGTCCGTGGACCCCTTATGCTTGTGCCTAAGCAAAGGAGCTGTACCTGCCCTGAGTTCCTGGCTTAGGGGAGCTGGCAGATTATTTTTTCCTGTTTGTTAATTTGTTCCCTCTCCAAGGCTGGGAGAATGGCTCAGGGTGTGTGACGGGTCCTACTTCCAGCCCAGGGTAATCAGCAATTGCTGAAGCCAGCCCAGGACCCGGTGCAGAGCGGGGAGGGGGCAGGTAAATGAGAGAGAGTTTCTCCCAAAGTGGGTGTTTTTTGATCTGCGTGGTAGCTCAGACGCAAGTACTTATCTTTTGCCTGTTGAGCACTGCTTTTCACTGGTACTGGATGCCTGAGTAGATTCTCTCCTGCTGGGTCTCTCCCGACGTGGAAAATACCTTCTGAGCACCACTGCTTGCCTCGCCACCCACGTGAGCTGATCCAGCCTGAAGGGCACCAGCCTCCACCAGGTCAGGTCTGGCAACTCCTTGCTGCTTCTGAACTGTCTCTCCCTCCCCCTGCCACTCAGTCCAATTCCTCAACTTTGCCTTTGATGTTCAGGGCTCCTAGATTGTCATCTATAATAGATTCATTTTTTTTTTTGAGTCTTTTGTACATCTGACTACTCTGCAATCTTGGCCCCATCTCAGCCATTGTGCTATCATTCGCCTTATATGTATGTGAAACCTGGACGATGAATAAGGAGGACCAAAGAAAAATTGCTGTCTTTGAATTATGGGAAGAATATTGAATATACCATGGACTGCCAAAAGAACTAACAAATCTGTCTTGGAAGAAGTACAGCCAGAATGCTCATTAGAAGCAAGGATGATGAGACTTCATCTCACATACTTTGGACATGTTATCAGGAGGGATCAGTCCCTGGAGAAGGACATCTCTTCCTCAGTGTAAAGAGGAAGATCCTCACCAAGATGGATTGACACAGTGGCTGCAACAATGGGCTCAAGCATAACAACGATTATGAGAATGGTGCAGGACCGGGCAATGTTTCATTCTGTTGTACATACGGTCACTATGAGTCAGAACCGACTTGACAGCACCTGACAATAACATACACTTGGACTTCGCGAGATGGAATACACAGGAATAAAATTGACTACATCTGTAGAAAGAGACAATGGAAAAGCTCAATATCATCAGTCAGAACAAGGCCAGTGGCTGAGTCCATCAATTGTTTGTATGCAAGTTCAAACGGAAGCTGAAGAAAATTAGAAGAAGTCCATGAGAGCCGAAGTATGACCTTGAGTATATTCCATCTGAATTTAGAGACCATCTCAAGAATAGATTTGACACATGGAACACTAATGATCAAAGACCAGACAAGTTGTGGAATGACATCAAGGATGTCACACATGAAGAAAGCAAGAAGTTATTAAAAAGACAGAAAAGAAAGAAAAGACCAAAACTGATGTCAGAAAAAACTCTGAAACTTGCTCTTGAAAGTAGAGTAGCTAATGTGAATGGAAGAAATGATGAAGCAAAAGAGCTGAATAGAAGATTTCAAAGGGCAACTCAAGAAGACAAAGTATTATAATGACATGTGCAAAGACCTGGAGTTAGAAAACCAAAAGGGAAGAACACGCTAGGCATTTCTCAAGTTGAAACAACTGGAGAGAAAATTGAAGCTTGAGTGAAATACTGAAGGATTCTAAGGGGAAAATATTAAATGACACAGGAAGCATCAAAAGAAGTGGAAGGAACACACAGAGTCACTCTACCAAAAAGAATTGATTGATGTTCAACCATTTCAGGAGGTAGCATATGATCAAGAACTAATGGTACTGAAGGAAGAAGTCCAAGCTGCACATAAGACATTGGTGAAAAACAAGGCTTCAGGCATTGACAGAATACCAACTGAGATGTTTCAACAAATGTATGCAGTACTGGAAGCGCTCACTTGTCTATGCCAAGATATTTGGAAGACAGTTAGCAGGCCAACTGACTGGAAGAGATCCATATTTGTGCCCATTCCAAAGAAAGGTGATCCAACAGAATGTGGAAATTATCAAACGATATCATTAATTTCACATACAAGTAAAATTTTGCTGAAGATCATTCAAAAGCAGTTGCAACCGTACATTGACAGGGAACTGCCAAAAATTCAACAGGATTCAGAAGAGGATGTGGAACTAGAGATATCACTGCTGATGTTAGATGGATCTTGGCTAAAAGCAGAGAATACCAGAAAGACGTTTACCTGTGTTTTATCGTCCATGCAAAGGCATTGGACTGTGTGGATCATAACAAATTTTGAATAACATTATGAAGAATGGGAATTCTAGAACACTTAATTGTGCTCATGTGGAACCTGTACATAAACCAACAGGTAGTAGTTCAAACAGAAAACAGAACAAGGGAATACTGTGTGGTTTAAAATCAGGAAAGTGTGCGTCAGGGTTGTATCCTTTCACCATACTTATTCAATCTGTATGCTGAGCAAATACTCCAAGAAGCTGGACTATATGAAGAAAAACGGGGCATCAGGTTTGGAGGAAGACTCATTAACAACCTGAGATATGCAGATAACACAACTTTACTTGCTGAAAGTGAAGAAGACTTGAAGTACTTATTGATGAAGATCAAAGATTACAGCCCTCACTATGGATTACACCTTAACATAAAGAAAACAAAAATCCTCACAACTGGACCAATAAGCAACATCATGATAAATGGAAAAAAGATTGAAGTTGTCAAGGATTTCATTTTACTTGCATCAACAATCAATGCCCATGGAAGCAGCAGTCAAGAAATCAAACAACACATTGCATTGGGCAAATCTGCTGCAGAAGACCTCTTTAAAGTGTTAAAAAGCAAAGATGTCACTTTAAGGACTGAGGTGCGCCTGACCCAAGTCATGGTGTTTTCAATTGCCTCGTATACATGCGAAAGCTGGACAATGAATAAGGAAGACCAAAGACAAATTGAGGCCTTTGAATTATGGTTTTGTCAAAGAATATTGAACATACCATGTACTGCCAGAAGGACAAACAAATGTGTCTTGAAAGAAGTACAGCCTGAATGCTCCTTAGAAGTGAGGATGGCAAGACTTCATCTCACATGCTTTGAACATATTATCAGGAGGGACTAATCCCTAGAGAAGGACACCATGCTTGGTAAAGTACAGTGTCAGTGAAAACGAGGAAGATCTCGAAGAAGATGGATTGACACAGCTGCTGGAACAATGGGCTCAAGCATAACAACAATTGTGAGGATGGTGCACGACCAGGCATTGCTTTGTTCTGTTGTACGGAAGGTCGCTATGAGTCAGAACTGACTCGATGGCACCTAGCAACAACAAAACTCCTTTAATGGTATAAAGATACTTACATCTTCATTGTGACTTGTGGTTTATAGAATGTTCTTCTGTATAATGTTTAGTATTTTTTGTCCTGAATTTTATTTTTTCTGATATCAAAATCATAGCCCCTGTTTCTTAATGCTTTCATTTGCCTGATATAACTTTGCCCATCTCTTTATTTTTAGCTGTTCTCAATCATTTTGTTTTAGATGTATCTCTTGTTTGTAGCATACAGTTAGATCTTTCTTTATGAGCCAATTTGAAAATCTTTTTCTTTTAATTGATAGTTAAGCCCATTCATATATATTAATTGGTTGGTCTTAATGGAATCCCTGGGTGGTGAAAACAGTTGAGCACTCAGCTACTAACTGAAAGACTGGTGGTTCAAATCCACTCAGAGGCACCTCAGAAGAAAGGCCTGGTGAACTAGGATCTAGTTCCAAAAATACCAGACACGAAAACCCTATGAAGCATAGCTCTATCCACGTAACACTTATGGTCACCACAAGTCGGAGTCTTCTGGGGAATAACTGGCTAGTTGGTCTTAAATATGTCAGATTAGTTTATATGCACTATGTTTCTTTAAGTAGTCTCTTTTTGTATATTCCTTTTGGTATTTAGTAATGTTTGCATTTATGTTCTAGTGATTCCCTTTATACGAACATATTTAACAACACCCTCAGTTGCCCTTTTCTTACTTAACCTTCTTCTTTCTGGTTTGTTGGTTTTAAATGATATTGTTTGAATCCCATATATTATCTCTGTAACAATTAACGAGCTTTTCTCGTTCCTTTTTCTCTATCTCTTCTTGTTCCACTTTTTAGATGCATTGTTTCTAGTTTGCCGGAACCTATAACATTTACTTATTTTTCTTTATCCCTTGTCACTGCCTTTGTTTTAGCTTTTGAGCTACAATTAACTATATTAAATGCTCTCCATCTGTCCTTTTGATGAAGTTTCCTCATTTATTTCTTGGTTGAATGAAGCTTGTACTCTAGTAGATGCCTCAAGAAAGATCCGTAAGCACAGTATTTCCTGAGTGATTGCATGTTTAAAACTGTTTTTCTATAGTGTTATACTAGAAAGACAGTTTAGCTGGATATAAAATCCTTGACCAACACTTTCTTTTCTTGAATGTCTTGAAAATGATGCTCCACTTGAAAACCAATGCCAACCTAATTATCTTGTCTTTTTAGGTGATTTGTTCTTTCTGCCTAGAGGCCCTGAAATGTTTTTTCTTTTTCTTTAAAGTCTGATCATTTTACTAAGATATACTTCAAAGTTGATTGCCCCAGGTACATGATGAGCCTTTTCAATATGTATATTCAGGTTTTTTATTTGCAGACAATTTTCTTGAATTAGAGTTTTGAATATTGGTTCTATTCCATTGTTTTGTTATTTTTTTTCCTTTGGGTATTTCAATTTCACACTTGTGGGCCCGTCTTTGCCTTTCATTGTAACCACTGATTTTTGATTCTGTGTGCTTTGTTTTTTCTAGAATCATTTTCATTCTCGGTGATCTTCCTGATTTTCTCCAATACCCCCTGTCTTAGTCATCTAATGCTCCTATGACAGAAATACCACAAGCAGATGGCTTTAACGAAGAGAAATTTATTCTCTCACAGTCCAGTAGGCTACAAGTCCAAATTCAGGGTGTCAGCTCCAGGGGAACTCTTCCTCTTCTCTGCCCGCTCTGGATGAAGGTCTTTGTCATCAGTCTTCCCTTGGTCTAGGAGCATCTCAGTGCAGGAACCTCAGGTCTGAAGGATGCTCTCTGCTCCTGGTGCTGCTTTCTTGGTGGTATGAGGTCCCCATGTCTCTCTGCTCACTTCTCTTTCATATCTCAAAAGAGATTGGCTTAAGACACTATCTAATCTTGTAGACCTCATCAGTATAATTGTCGCTAATCCATCTTATTACATCATAGTGATAGAGTTTACAACACATAAGGAAATCACATCAGATTACAGAATGGTACACAATCATACAATACTGGGAATCATGACCCAGCCAAGTTGACAGATATTTTTGGGGGACACAATTCAATTAATGACACCTCCTATTAAGTTTTCAATTAAACTTACTCTCCACTGGACATTTTGTAATTTAATCTGCATTTTTGAGATGGTGTTGTCTTTTTCTTAAATTTCTATTCTGAGTTTGATTACTTCTTGATTTTAATGTTCCTTTTTGTTAATCATTTCTGTTCCAAGGTTTTGCATTTCTTCTAGGGTGTTTTTTTATATCTGAAAATGCTTGTTGAAAGATATTTAATTTAGACAAAAGTGTTATGTTTAGCGTTATTATATTGGTTTTGAGTGGGAGAATTTTTGTCAGACGAAATCACTTTGTTATAATTTCTGTTATCTTTTGGTAGAAGCTTTGTATGACTGTAGAATGTATTCCCTGTATTCCCTGATCATTTTGTAGTCTCAAAATAATTGTTATATGAACAAGTTTAAGGGCAAGGGCTTTAGGTCATTACAGGATTCCTAGTTGAAGGGCTCCCTCTCCTGTCAATGTTCTGAAGCAGTTTCTTTAGTGGATGGCTTTTGGCATTAGGGGTGAGGAGAAAGCTTGGTGCATCTTACGATTTGTGGTTCTTTTTTGTTGTGTTTGTGTGTTTTGTTTTTCTTGCAGGAGTTTACTTTGCTTTTATTTTACTTCAGCATCAAGTCTCAAAAGAGCATCTCCCCCTACTTATTCAAACTTTTCTACCCTGGAAGACACACCTTTCTTAGGAAGCCATCTATGGTCCCACACACTTAAATCTATTTTCTGTAGTCAGTGCTCTCATGTGCCAGGCCTCAGCTCTGTTTTCAGTACTTTGTACTTGGGGTGGACTTTCTGTTTTTAGAAAATGGATTTTTGTCTGTTCTCTGTCATCCTTGGTCCCTTCTGCTCCTCTTCTCTTCTTCTCCCTTCCTTTATCCACACTGTCTCTTCAGATTCCTCCCTCTCTCTACCCAGGATTGTGAGAAGAGCTCCAGAGATAGTGTTGCAAGAATTTAGTATCTGTTTATTTATTTACTTCTGGATAAATGGTAGTGTTGGTATCCTCTGTCTCTTAGTTATGCTGAAAGCATGGTTATGTGTGGTTTCATTTGCTCCCTTTATTAATCTGTTTTTTTTTTTTTTTTTTGAGAAAGTGTAGAAATATTAGTCACCCTTATTCTAGGGCAACCAGAAAGTCCCCAGTTTCCATTTCAAAAAAAATCAATGGATGACTTGTTTTCTGTTTAAAACTGAAAAGTTTGAAGGTATCTGCAACTATCTCAAGGGAGCCTGAAGCCCAGGAGTGGAGCTGCAATAAACATGCTCACAACTTACTGTCCCAGGAGTCAAGTCACTTTTTTCCGTTGTGGTTTTGATCATTATGAAGTTTTAAAGTTCTATATTTGTAGTAACATATTGATTACTTTTTAACCCAAATGGGCTAGTGTTTAAAAGCAGAAAGTAAAAATAATATTAATCAAGAAATACAAGAAGCTAATGAAAATAATAATAATAATTCTGCAAATTCATCTTGAGATCTTCAACATATGATTTGATAAATAGATAAAAATTTTATATAGCACATTAAAATTCCTCCAAAAATTAAAGTAAAAAATCTGATCATAATATAAATTTTTGTATTTTTAATCTAACACTTATCTAAAATAAAATAATTTTATACCAATTTATCTTATACAAAGTGCTACAAATATTTTTTTATAATTCCCAACAGAGTTTTTGAGGTGATTTTTTTTTTTTACTGTGAAAGGTGTTCACAAATCATAAAGGATTGGGAGATACTGCTGCAATGCTGGCTTTTATGTAGCTTATCGCATTTGAACCTTGTAATAACAACATGAGATATTCATCAGCTTCAGAATTTTCTGAACTCATGCTTTATAACTACACTGTATTGCAAAATGTAACCTGGCACACTAGAAGTACTGAATTATGATCCAAATGAGCCTAATTAAAGTAAATAAAATAAGCACAGAGCTTCTGCCTTCCTGCCTGTCTTAGTTTGCTTTACCAGAGATCTCTAAAAATTTGGTGATAATTAAGTGTTCGGCCTCTTGCTGTTGGTTTTCCATTCATCCGCTAGCCATTGCGCCCTTACCCAGAGCCACGTAATATACTGGGTAACTAACTTCAGGCCTCAGGGTGCAACATCACCCCAGGGTTCCTTCCTTGCGAGGTTCAGGCCAGGATCAACATCTTTTACCATCTTTGTTTATATATTCCATGTCCACAGACATCCTACTGTAATGGCTTCCACCCTCTTAGTTGGGAGCTGAGCAGAGAGCAGTTTCCACCTGTCTTAGTCATCTAGTATTGCTGCGACAGATCCCAAGTGGATGGCTTTAACAAAGTGAAATTTATTTCTTCACAGTAAAGTAGGCTACAAGTCCAAATTCAGGACATCAGCTCCAGCGGAAGGCTTTCTTTCACTGTTGGCCTTCTCATCAATGTTCCCCCAGACTAGGAGCTTCTCCTCCCAGGGATCCCAGGTTCAAAGGACATGCTCTGCTTCTGGCGCTGCTTTCTTGGTGGTATGAGGTCCCTATGTCTCTCTGCTCGCTTTTCTCTTTTATATCTCAAGAGATTGCCTCAGGACACAATCCAGTTTTGTAGACTGAGCCCTGTCTTGCCAACACAACTGCTGCCCATCCTCCCTCATTAACATTATAGAGGCAGGATTTACAACATACAGGAAACTCACACAATACCGGAAATCCTGGCCCAGTCAAATTTATACACACACTTTGGGGGGACATAATTCAATCCATGACACCACCTAAGCAGAAGAAGCCCAGGAGAAGAGCTGGAAGGACTGATGAAGTCAAGGATCTGCTCCAGGACTGGAGAACTGTTCTGGGTATAAAACACAGAATGTGAGACAGCCTAGGAGACTGGTGAGTGAATTAGAGTAAGTGAAACTGAACTGAATCATGAGGAACTGAGACTGTCTATGGCATTTGTATCCCAAGATCATACAACCGTAGCAAAGTAGTTGCCTATTGATCTTCTATAATGGCGGCAACCACATCAGCTACTAACGTGGATAGTGCTTTACACTTTAGGTTGCACTGCCATGTACATCATGGCTTGAGCGTCACACCTATCTTGGGAGGCTGGGCAAGGAAGGCATACCTGATATTCTCAGGAAACCATAGCTCCGGTGTCCAAGGACTCACAAAAGCTTGAACTTCAGTCTTTGATCTTCAGATCCCACAGGCTAGCCCCTATTAACTTTCCTGCATGGTGGCAAAGATGAAGATGAAGGGCCCAGGTCATGATCACTGGCCCTTGGTCCTTGGAGCAGCTGCCACCTGGAAATCAAGCACTTCTGCTTGAGGACTCTCCAGGGTCTCTTCTACCAGATATGCTTTGAGTCTCAGGACTGTCTGGCCCTTCTCTGTTGGCCTAGAAAGAGGCATTTTCTTGTTGCATTCCATTCTTCTTTCTCTTTCTCACATCTCAGACAATATATCCCCACTAACTCAATTACATCATTTCTGTTTGGTAGAGTCTCTTTTTCCTTTAAGACTTCCTCTGTTAAAAGGAAGCCTAAACACCCTAATATCGAGACCCGAACACCCACATATCTTTTCCTTCCAGACAACTGCATGTGTATCTGCACATTTGTTTTTTAAATTACCATATTCACCTACTCAATATCTCCTAATCTGTTGAGTCTCTAGAGGACAGTAGCTATATCAATCTGAATGCTGCAAGGCTTCCATAACTGGGGCCTCTGAGTTTGAGTTTATGCTGCTTCCTCCATGACCACAGCTTTCTTATCAATACAGATGGTATTGTCCTCTTCCTTTGAAACCTCCCACAGCACCTGGGTTAAAGGCTATGCATACAATGGATGCTTAATAAATATTGACTGTTCTTTGTTTGATATTTCCACCCATAGGAGCTCAACAAATATTAACTATTTTGTAAAACTACTTAAGACATTTTAAAACAAAATTTTATATGAGCGCTATATAAATATAAGTAATCTATTAATGAACTTTGGTATTTAGTAGCTTCTTGCCATTTGACATACGAGAGCTGTCTTGAGTCTATATATATACACACTATTGTGAGTATATATGTGTATATATATACACACACACACACATATCCGGATGCACATACTACACACACACATATATCCCTAATACCATTATCATGTCTAAAAAAATTACCAATAATTCCTTTATAGCATCAAATGAAAACATTTAACTTTAAGTCAAGTTCAGAATTTTGATTATTATATGGAACTGGACATATCAGTTTCTAAGTTCAACTATATTCTGTGACTTTAGCAATCACAGGATTCTTAAAAATCTATGGACCACCTATACCTACGGGAGGTCAGATTGTTCCTTCTTTTGCACTGAGTGAACTGTTAAACATGACAGTGGGCCTTGGGCTGTGTCCTAAACTGGGCTTTGACCTAAAATCCCAGAATGAGCTGAAAAGCTTGATTTTTTTATCCAGATAATGTTCTTTATGAGTTTCCACCCAGCAGGAGATGAAAGTTAAGATGCTCATGAGGAAATCCCCTGGGTTCTATCTAAGTCCTCAATCCACCGACTGCTTATGAGGGCCAGGTGCTAAACTGGGTGATTTACTGGATTACGTGAATTAGTTCTCAGTGCAAGTCCATGTGGTAGGTGGGTGTCATTATTGCATCCTTCACACTGATGAGCAAATGGAGGCCAGAGAAAGTAAGGAACTTTCCCAAGGTCAATGGCAGTGCTGGGACTTTTTTTTTTTAACAACATTTTATTGTGTTTTTGGTAAATGTTTACATAGCAGATTAGGTTCTCATTCAACAATGTCTGCGCAAATTATTCAGTGATATTGGTTACATTTTTCACAATGTGTCAACATTCTCATTAATTCCATTCTAGATGTTCCATTTCCAATAGTCTAGTTTCCTTGTCCCCTTGCCCTTCCATCTTTGCTTTAGAGTAATTGATGACAATTGGTCTCATATAGATGATTTTTTAAAGGTGTGCAGTATTCACTGGTAAATATTCTTTATTTTACAAGCCAATTTGTTATTTTGCTAAAAGGTGACCTCAGGGGATAGTTTTAGTTCAAGGTTTAAAGAGTATCTCAGGGCAACACTCTCAGGGAGTCCTCTAGTCTCCACAGGTTCAATAAGTCTGGACTTTTTAAGAATTTGAGTTCTGTCCCACATTTTTCTCCCATTCTATCAGGATCTATCTATTGTGGCCCTGATCAGAACAGTCGTTAGTGGTAGCCGGGCACCATCTGATTCTTCTGATCTCAATGTAGATGAGGTAATGGTTCACATGACTCAGTCCTGTGAATTAGCTTCTTCTCCGAGTCTTTGATTTATTTCCTCCTCTTTTGCTCTGGACAAGTAGCGACCAATAGTTGTATTTTAGATGGCCACTCTCAAGCTCTTAAGACTCCAGAAAATGCTCACCAGACTAGGATGTAGTACACAAAATTTATGAGCTATATTATTCCAATTGACCTAGTTGTCCCACAAGACTATGGTCCTGAGCCTTTAAACTTGGAAAACCAATCCTGTCAGGTGTTTGATTATGTCTAACAGATATTCATAACTGTGCTCCCCATGAGGTTTATTATATATAGGAACATACACTCATGCACACACATACATACATACACACATAAATACAGATATGTGCACATATATGTACACCCACATACCTATATAGGCACATATTCATGCATGTGTAACCACACACGTATTTTTTGGTTGTTGTTGGTGTTGTTACAAAATTGGGTGCTGGGATTTAAAGTTTCATAGTCTACCTCTAAGGAGCCCTGGTGGCAAAGCACTCGGCTGCTAACCAAAAGGTTGGCAGTTGGAACCTACCAGTCACTCCACGGGAGAAAGATGTGGCAGTCTACCTCCATAAAGATTACAGCCTATCTGCTTCCGTAAAGGTTACAGCCAAGAAAACACTTTGGGGCAGTTCTACTCTGTTACAGCGGGTCGCTTTGAGTCAAAATTGACTGAAGAACACCTAATCATAGCAATGTAGATGTACATATATATGTATATGCATCTATATCTATACATACACACACATAGATACATATGTATACATTTGCTATCAGTGCAAAACCACATATATCAGAACATGGCGGACTCAAGTTTGAATGACTTGGCTTGAGTCTTTGTTTCCAGAGCTTTAGAGAGCACCTCCACCTGTTGTCCTCAAAGTCACCCAGCACTACAATCAGACCCAGGAGATGAGTTTTGCCCAGTAAGAGGAGAGCTTGGCAGGGGGGATCATCCTAGTTCATGCCTGTTGTCCTGGCATAATCATTAATAGCACCCTCGTACACTCTGGTTTGGGCAATTAATTATACAGCCTCCTTTCTGTTAGGACTCTCTCCCAGGAACCAACTGCTAATTGTCCTGCCTTCCACTGCGCGGAGCCCCAGCTGCCGCGTCACCAGGAAGTAAGAGTTCTGCACTTCCTTCTCAACCACTGTTGTCTTAGCCTCCCATCAACAAGGAAACTAGAATGAAAGACCCAGTGGTGACTAAGAGGGCGACGTGTGGGAGTATGCGAAGGGATTCAACAAATATTTGGAGATTGATTACGGTCAGTAATTCATAGAGACCAACAATCAAATGCCCAAGGAGGACAAAGGGCCCCAGTTGGACCTCTTGTTGAGGCCAGGGAAGGGTAAGGGACCAAAGGAGGCAGGAAGCAGAATGGACACATGGACCTGGATGGGAGAGAATGGGGAATCAGGTGGATCTCATCAGCTTCCTGTGGCCGAGTCAGCACAGCAAGGACAGGGCATGGAGGGACAAGCTGCTGACATGTCTAAGCACTTCCTTCCCCTTCATGAGAGAGAACAGGTTAAAATGACTCTTAGAGTCAGACGTTCCTTGGGAATCACTGAGTGATAACAGCTTGATTTACAGATAAGAAACCTGGAGCTGGAAGAAGAGCGGTGGCTTGTCCAACCTGGCTGGTGGGAGGGTCTGGCCCACCTGGGGTCACCTGACGCTGACCAGGGCTCACAGTACTTTGTTACCTTGAGCCTCTAGCTTTCCGAGGTGGGAGCTTCCCTGACCGTCCTCCTGGGACAGAGCTCAGTGCGGTGGCCATGGCTGATGCTCATCATGTGCGGACACACATGTGGCATCCACAGCTCCTTCTCAGGCCTGCACCTGGGTGAGGGCCTGGGACTCAGGGCTCCACTTCCTGTTGGAGCCCTTGGCCCAGTGCCTGCCACCCACATCTGCTACCTGCTTATCAGTGTGTTTATTTCTGGCTTATCTCTGCTCCTGTGGATTTCCTGGCCATCAGCTGACACACTACTGGGAGCCTCTCCTTGTTGTAACAGCACATGGGACTGATGCAATAAATGCTCCAGACTCAGAGGAGCCTTGAACCTAGGGGTTGTTTTTCAAGAGGAGTGACTACAACATGAAATACACCTGCCGCTGGATATTGTTTTCCATAGACACTGCTGTGCGTCTTCATCGTGTGGGATAGAAGAGAATTGGCCCAGCAATTGGGCAGAGACTCAGGGTCCACGAGGGGCACCTGAGAGCCAATGCCTCGGTCTCGAGCTCACTAGGACCTCAGTCTTCTACCTCCCTCCCTCACTTAGTGTGAGACATATTTGCAAGGCTTTTATCCCTCCACCATTTCCATTCACCCTCAATCAGTCACTGTAATTGTTTCCCAAAAATATCTACTTTCAGGCTATGATTACCCCGAAGGGCTTATACAACAATGTAGATGTACATATGTATGTATATGCATCTGTATCTATAGATACACATACATAGATACATATGTATACATTTCCCATCAGTGCACAACCACACGCGTTAGAACGTGGTGGACTCAAGTTTGAATGACTTGGCTTGGGTCTTTGTTTCCAGAGCTTTAGAGAGCACCTCTACCTGCTGTCCATCAAAGTCACCCAGCGCTACAATCAGACCCAGGAGGCGGGAGGAAATTCTGTGCAGGAAGCTGCAAAACAATGTGACAGCTGGTGTTATGGATTGAATTGTGTCCCCCCAAAATGTGTGTCAACTTGGCTAGGCCATGATTCCCAGTATTGTCCACCATTTTGTGATCTGATGTGATTTTCCTATGTGTTGTAAACCCTAGCCTCTATGATGTTAATGAGGCAGGATTAGAGGCAGTTATGATAATAAGGCAGGACTCAATGTACAGGATTAGGTTGTATCCCAGTCAATCTCTTTTGAGCTATAAAAGACAGAATTGAACAGAGAGGAGAGGACCTCATACTACCAAGAAAGAAGTGCCAGGAGCGGAGCACATCCTTTGGACCCAGGGTCCCTGTGCTGAGAAGCTCCTAGACCAGGGGAAGATTGATGACAAGGACCTTCCCCCAGAGCCAACAGAGAGAGAATGCCTTCTCCTGGAGCTGGCGCCCTGAATTTGGACTTCTAAGCCTCCTAGACTGTGAGAGAATAAATTTCTGTTTGCTAAAGCTATCCACTTGTGGTGTTTCTGTTATAGCAGCACTAGATAACTAAGACAGCTGGTCAGCAGGAAGGGGAGGGGTGTGACTGGGACCAACCCAGGGCTAATAAGCTGATGAGCATGACTTTGTACCTTCTTCCTCCACCTGGCTGTGCTGGCTTCTGCAACAAAGAGTGACAATATTAGAGAACTGAGAGATGACAAGGAATATGTAACCCTGTATGTGCCACAGTGACCCTAAATGGTAGCCTAGATTTTCTGTGGGTGGTGACTTAAAAAAAAGTAGGCAGTGCAACAGCCTTGCCTGGAATGTCTCTACGACCCTCATCCATCTGGTGAACTCTTACTCATTCCTCAAAACCCAGTTCAGATTTCCCCTCCTATGAGAAGCCTGGTGTGTAGAATTCTGCTGAGTCTTATCACATTGCATCCCAATCTACATTTTAAGGTTTGTTCTCCTTTGCAAGGCAGTGGCTCCCTGAGGCCAGGTGGCTCTGCCTGGTGTCCTAAGGGCCCCAGCACCCCAGGCCGAGCGCCTGGCTTGAGGTCCACACTCAGTCCATGCTTGTCCCATACACATGCTGATAACCATGCGTTCCTGGTGTGGGAGTTGCAGCCGAGGCACTAGGGGCCTCACTGCCTGCTTCTTGAGCCCTTCCTGGAGCCTCCCTTCCCCGAGACACAGCTCATGAAGCCCAGGGTGGGAGGGTTTTCAGGGCTGGGTTCCTGGACAGTGTATGCTCACAGCTGGGTGACTGCTACTAAGATGCTCTGCTCAGGGGTAGGAAGAAGCCTGCATTTGCTCACCTTTGATCTCGGGGCACCCATACAGCCACCTATCAGGTGGGGCCTGAGGTCCAGTAACCCTCAGGCCTCCAGCTTTACTTCATCCCTGGAGCTTGAGGTCTCCCAGGGGAATAAGAAGGCCAGGAAGGCTCCAGACTGTGGGCCCTGGAAGGCAGGTGGGCTCTCTCCTTGCCCCTGGTCTCTGCTGCTGGTGCCTGGCAAGGACTCACTGGAATCCAAGGGCATTGCCTCAGTTATCTAGTGCTGCTCTAACAGAAATACCACAAGTGGATGGCTTCAACGAAGAGAAACTTATTCTCTCACAGTCTAGGAAGTTAGAAGTCTGAATTCAGGATGCCAGCTCCAGGGGCAGACTTTCTCTCTCTGTAGGCTCTGAGGAAGGTCCTTGTCATCAATCTTTCCCAGTCAGGGAGCTTCTCAGCACAGGGACCCTGGGTCCAAAGGATGTGCTATTCTCCTGGCTCTTGTTTCTTGGTGGTATAATGTTCCCATGTGTCTCTGCTGGCTTCTCTCTTTTGTATCTCAAAAAAGATTGACTTAAGATACAACCTAATCTTATAGATTGAGTTCTGTGTCATTAACATAACTGCCTCTAATCCTGTCTCATTAATATCATAGTGATAGGATTTACAATGCATAGGATAATCACATCAGATGACAAAATGGCGGCCAATCATACAATACTGGGAATCATGACCTAGCCAAGTTGACACACATTTTTGGGAGACACAATTCAATCCATAACAGGAGTAAACACACAGACAGGGGAAAAAAAACAAACAGTTGTCATTGAGTGGACTCCAACTCATGGAGACCCCATGTGTGTCAGATTAGAACTGTGCTCCATAGAGTTTTCATGGCTGTCTTTTTGGAATAGATCTCCAGGCCTTTCTTCTGAGGTGTTTCAAACCTCCAACCCTTGGGTTGGCAGTTGAGTGCACTGATGAACACTTACTCAGTTGCTTTAGTCTTCAAAGGTCCAGCTCAGGCCCCTTTCCTCTAAGAAGCCTGTGCCGTTTCCACCTGATGGGGTTCACCTCAGCCCTCCCCATGCCCACTGTGCTTTAACCTGCTAGAGCCCTGTGTCATGTGTCAGTGATGCTGTCTCTGTCTCCGCTGTCATCCTTGTCCTGGCAAGTGGCCAGTGTGTGTCCCCAGCGCACCCTGGCTCCAGAGATCTCACCTCAGTCCTGGGGGTAGGGACTAGTCAACAGGTGAGGAAACTGAGGCACAAGCAGGTGATGATGTGACTTGCCCAAGGTCATGCAGTCCAGGACTTGGAACCAGGTGTCTTGGTTTCATGATCTCGACTACAACATGACACTGTCTCCCTTGCTGTGGACTCTTCGAGGACGGGAGTGTGTCACCTCTGTTACTCCTTCCCCAGCCCCAAGCTCCGGGCATTGCAAAGCAGGTGCTCAGTCAACATTTCCCGAGTTACACAGAAGCACTCACTGGTGCAGTGGCCCTTGGGCTGGGTGGGCCATGGGCTGGGCCCCCTTAGGGTACTCCGAGCTACTTGGCCTCAGAACCAGGTGTTTCAGCCCTCCAGGTGACTCTAAGCAGTGGGGGCAGGGAGACACTGCTTGTGGAGACATCCTTTGCTTGGCAGCAGAAAATGACTGGTCTCCTGCTCCCCCGACAACAAGGGCTGGAGGTCTGCCAGACTGTTTCTGGTACTGATGTTTTCCTGGGACCAGGTCCAGTTCCACCCCATGGTCTGGCCTCCGTGTATTGAAGGGCGGGGATGGCAGGGATCTGGTAAGAAAAGGCTCCCAGGGAATCTCCCCTATAAGGATCTTTCTAACAACATAAAAACCGTGTCAGTTCTTAGCCTGGGTTCACTCTCTTCCTCTGGGGACAAAGAAAATGCCTGAACACAGTGCAGAAATTATTCTTCCTTTCTTCTCCATTTTGCTTGCCCCAAGAGGAGTGGTAAACCAGGTGGTGAGTGTTGACTCAAAGTGATTCACAGGAGACTTAGAGAGTGTCAGGGGCAGGTGTGGGTCCCTGAGGGCTTACAGAGTGCCAGGGGCAGGTGTGGGTCCCTGAGGGCTTAGAGAGTGCCAGGGGCAGGTGTGGATCTCTGAGGGCTTACAGAGTTCCAAGGGCAGGTGTGGATCCCTGAGGGCTTACAGAGTGTCAAGGGCAGGTGTGGGTCCCTGAGGGCTTACAGAGTGCCAGGGGCAGGTGTGGATCCCTGAGGGCTTACAGAGTGCCGAGGGCAGGTGTGGATCCCTGAGGGCTTACAGAGTGCCGAGGGCAGGTGTGGATCCCTAAGGGCTTACAGAGTGTCAAGGGCAGGTATGGGTCCCTGAGGGCTTACAGAGTGCCAGGGGCGGTGTGGGTCCCTGAGGGCTTACAGAGTGCCAGGGGCAGGTGTGGGTCCCTGAGGGCTTACAGAGTGTCAGGAGCGGGGTGGGTCCCTGAGGGCTTACTGCGTGTCAGGGGCAGATGTGGGTCCCTGAGTGTCAGGGGCAGGTGTGGTTCCCCCAGGGCTTACAGAGTGTCAGGGGCAGATGTGGGACCCTGAGGGCTTACTGAGTTATAGGAGCAGACATGGGTCCCCGAGGGCTTACTGAGTGTCAGGGGAGGGCGTGGGTCTCTGAGGGCTTACTGAGTGTCAGGGGCAGATGTGGGTCCCTGAGAGCTTACTGAGTGTCAGGGGCAGACGTGGGTCCCTGAGAGCTTACTGAGTGTCAGGGGCAGGTGTGGGTCCCCCAGGGCTTACAGAGTGTCAGGGGCAGACATGGTACCCTGAGGGTTTACTGAGTGCCAGGGGCAGGTGTGGGTCCCCCAGGGCTTACAGAGTGTCAGGGGCAGACATGGTACCCTGAGGGTTTACTGAGTGCCAGGGGCAGGTGTGGGTCCCCCAGGGCTTACAGAGTGTCAGGGGCAGACATGGTACCCTGAGGGTTTACTGAGTGCCAGGGGCAGGTGTGGGTCCCCAAGGGCTTACAGAGTGTCAGGGGCAAATGTGGGACCCTGAAGGCTTACTGAGTGCCAGGAGAGGACGTGGGTCCCTGACGGCTTACTGAGTGTCAAGGGCAGGTGTGGGACCCTGAGGGCTGAGTGTCAGGGGTGGGCGTGTGTCCCCCAAGGCTTACTGGGTGTCAGCGGCAGCCGTGGGTCCCTCAGGGCTTGCTGAGTGTCAGGGGCAGATGTGGGACCCTGAGGGTTTACTGTCAGGGGCGGGCGTGGGTCCCCCAGGGCTTACTGAGTGTCAGGGGCAGCTGTGGGTTCCCCCAGAGCTTGCTGAGTGTCAGGGGCAGCCGTGGTCCCACAGGGCTTACTGAATGTCAGGGGCAGATGTGGGACCCCCAGAGCTTACTGAGTGTCGGGGCAGCCGGGGGACCCCAGGGCTTACTGAGTGGCAGGACAAGCGAAGGCTGCATGAGGTGGGACACATCCCTGTTCCAACGCATTGACAGCCTGGCTCTCTACCATTACTTGGTGAAGGACAGCTCCGTGAACCACCCAGGGTAGCTCAGATTCCCTCCATGCCCCTACAATGTACCAGAAGTCCAGGTGGGAGCAGCCAGGTGCATGTGTTCCTGGGATGATGTACAAAACCCACCTGGGGGGTTTTCAAGTGAGGCCCCAGAGAAGTCCCTCAGTAACCTGAGTAAAGAATACAGGGGAACCTGTGAGAGGCAGAACACGATGGGACTACCTTGTCTTTCCAGATCTCAGAAGTTTTCCACCTTTGATGGGGTGCAGTCTTACCACTTTTCGATCTCTATTAGTGGAAAATATTTGAGTTTTCCTCCTCCAGCAGGTTTCTACCTTACACAGGTGCCAGCTTTCACAGGTTTTACTGTGCATAGATAAAAATTCCCCAGCCTGTAGAGAAACACAGAGAACAAAA
Source organism: Trichechus manatus latirostris (assembly GCF_000243295.1). NCBI lineage: Eukaryota > Metazoa > Chordata > Mammalia > Sirenia > Trichechidae > Trichechus > Trichechus manatus. The sequence continues at coordinate 7,242,653 of NW_004444064.1, forward strand.
GATAACTAGGTTTCCATATTTTCCTGGTGTCATGGATTGGATTGTGTCCCTCAAAAATACGTGTATCAATTTGTCTAGGCTATGATTCCCGATATTGTGTGATTGTCCACCATTTTGTCATCTGATGTGATGTTCCTATGTGTTGTAAATCCTACCTCTATGATGTTAATGAGATGGGATTATTGGCAGTTATGTTAATGAGGCAGGACTCAATCTGTAAGACTAGATTGTGTCTTGAGCCAATCTCTTTTGAAATATAAAAGAGAAGTGAGCAGAGAGACATGGGGACCTCATACCATCAAGAAAGCAATGCCAGGAGCAGAGTGTGTCCTTTGGACCTCGGGTTCCTGGGCTGAGAAGCTCCTAGACCAAGGGAAGATCGATGACAAGGATCTTTCTCCAGAGCTGACAGAGAGCAAAAGCCTTCCCCTGGAGCTGGCACCCTGAATTCTGACTTCTAGCCTTCTAGACTGTGAGAGAAGAAACGTCTGTTTGTTAAAGCCATCCACTTGTGGTATGTCTGTTATAACTAAGACACCTGGGAATGAGACCCCCCCTTCTCACCAATGTATGGGAGGTGCAGGACTGTGAGCAGAAGGAGCTAAAACAGAAGTGGGTTGAATCCTAACTCTTACGGGACTACTAAGGTAAACTTTGGCAAGTACCTTCAATTTAGAACCTTAGTTTCTCCCTCCAGAAGCTGGGTATAATTATTCCCATCTCATCTAGATATATTCAATTAAACACACACACACACAAATTGGCAAAAGGTGTACTATAAGGTTCCATTTGTGTTAAAAACATACCTAAACAAAAAACCAAATCCATTGTCATTGTGTCGATTCCAACTCATAGTGACCCTATAATGACCCCATAGGACAGAGTAGAACTGCCCTATAGGGTTTCCAATGAGTGAATGATGGATTTGAACTGCTGACCTTGTGATTAACAGCTGAGCTCTTAACTACTGTGCCACCCGGGCTCACAAAATGTACTCAAATCTAGATAAAAGACTTCTGGAAGGATAGCTAAGATAGTGGTAAAAATGGATACTTCTGGATGGGGGTCTTATGTACTGTTGGATTTTTAAAGACCAAATGGATGTATTATATTTTAATTAAAATGTATGTAATAAGTTTATTCTTTAGAGTCCCTGGGTGGTGCAAATGCTTAACATGCTCAGCTGCTAACTGAAAGATTGGTGGTTCAGGTCCACCCAGAGGTGCCTCAGAAGAAAGACCTGGTGATCTACTTCAGAAAAATCATCCATTGAAAACCTCGTGGAGCACAGTTCTACTCTGACACACACAAGGTTGCCATGAGTTGGGAGTCGACTCGATGCCAACTGGTAAGTTTATTTAATACATTTATTAAGATACAGTTAATAACATAAATAAGTTTTGCTGGAAAAAAGCAAAAAAAAAAAAAAAAGAGGAATTTCTGCCTCCCAAGTGTTGTGAGAGAGAAATGAAATTCCACATCCCAGTCTGCATACATGGAGTTGTGGCTTTTCAAGTATCAGAGACGGATCTGGCCTTAAGTGACCGTGGGAACTCTTGTTGACTACAGAATGACTCAGTACCTGTAGACTGAACTCCCCAGATCCACGCCGAGCCCTTATCATTTCCTCCTGGTCCAGAGGGTGGTTGACACAGCCCTGCATCCCCAGAGAGGGGTGCTAACCCGGCAAAGAGTGAAATCTCGCCCCCCGAACAGTGGGCTGGGAATCACCCTCTTCCCTCTAGGACAGACAATCCTTCTATTCTTCTGGGGACTTTAAAACCGGCGTAAGAGCAAAACAGGTGGAGCTGGAGGCCGCGGGAGGAACCCTCCCCGGCAAACACCCCTGCAGCCTGTGCAAACACAGGGGTATAAAGGCGTCTCGGTGCAGACACGTGCAGCCTCCTGAGCCTTGGTCCTGAGCCGCAGTACCATGGAGGCCCGAGCGCTCTGGCTGCTAGCCTTGTTCCTGGCCTTGGGGTTTTCCAGATCAGCCGGGCAGTATGTTGGCCTGTGTAAGTACCATCTCTGGAAGGAGGGTCACCAGTGGGCAGGGGGGATGCATGGTAAGGGAGAAGGACATGGAGAAATTCCAGGATCTGGGGCTTTCCACAGCTTGAGAGCCAGAAAAATGGCCAAGTTTCCATGCTCATTTAATGATGACCATCTGTTAGATGCACGCGTTTTCCTACAATACCCTTGCAAAGAGGGTCTTACTGTCCCGTTTTACAGACGAGGAAACTAAGGCTCAGGGAAGATTCAAAACTTACCTAAGGCGACCCTCCCAGTCAGTGTTGCAGCCAGCCCCCAGTGACCCCTCCCTCCTCACTATTCCGAGGACTTTTTTGCCAGAGGTTTCTGCAGTGCATCCTTTGGACACATTTACAGAAAAAAAAAAAAAAAAAGAAGGAAGAAAGTGAAAATGATTTTTTGCAGAACATTTTCAATGCATACACAAGAAGAAAGAACACAGTTTCATTGAGCGCTTGCATTTAACTCCAGGTGGGAGATGTGACTGTTCGCTTACCTAAGCTTGGTGAGATTGGGGTGTGGCTTTATCCAGTTATCAACAGAGCAGGATGCAGGCAGCGGGTCCTAACTTGAGAATCACCCGGGAACTTTGAAAAGCCCCAGTGCTAAAGCCACACCAGACTGTTAACACCAGAATGTTTTGGTGGGAGCCAGACAGGGGTAGCGTTAATGATCCACAAGGGGTCCAATGTGCAACGCAGTGTGGGCACTGCTGGCAGAAGGGATGATGAACTGGCAGTAATAGGAGATTCGAGAGATTCCGTGTGGTTGTTTTCCTAAAGGAAAACCCAGTCTGTTAATGAGATGAAGTGAACTTCGCTGAACACATAGGTGTATTAGGCTTACTTGAAAAAGGAATATTGGAGACTGAACGTTGTCCAGAGAAGCTGTGGGAAGCTGAATAACTTGGGGATGGAGGGATGGAGAGAAGAAGTTCAACATCCTCAACATACATGATGATGTTCTCTAGTGAGTGTAACAATATTTGTCATAAAAAAGTTAGGCAAGTTTTGTCTGGTAAAACAGTGGAAGGGAATTTTGTTTCCGGGTTCAGGGGACCCCAGGTTTCCACAGGCCCCTCCCAGTTGGAAGGTACCCAGGCCAAATCTGACTTCCTGACGAAGTGATACGGAACATGTCGAGTGAGAGAGACACCGGGCAACTTGCCAGACTTCCTGGGTCACTGAGGCTGCTGAGCTTAACATTTACAGACAGTTCTCTTTAACTATTTACGTGGTCCCTGGGGGGCGCAAATGGTTTGTGCTCGGCTACTACCGAAAGATTGGTAGTTCGAATCCACCCAGCGGTGCTGTGGAAGAAAGGCATGATGAACTACTTCTGTAAAGATTAAAGCCAAGGAAACCCTGTGGAGCACAGTCCTACTCTGTCACACAAGGGGTCACCATGAGTCGGAACGGACTTGACGACGATGGGTTTGGTTTCTTTACACAGAAAGACAATACTGAGGGGCAGAAGGATCAGCATCATTTGAACTCAGGACGGGTGTGTGGTGGGAGAGAGATGGTAGAAAGTGGAAAGTTGCAAAAGCAAAGGAACAAAGCAAGTTTAACCTGTACGTGCTCTGGACACTGACTGGGCTTTGTCTGGGATAGCGAGGAACCAGTGTGCCGTGTCGGCCAAGGACAGGGTGGACTGCGGCTACCCCCAGGTCACCGAACAGCAGTGCAACAACAGAGGGTGCTGCTTCGACTCCAGCATCCCCGGGGTGCCCTGGTGCTTCAAGCCTCTCCAGGAAACAGGTGAGCCCCAAGCACAGCTGCCTGGTGGCCTCGGGTAGCCCCATGCGGCGCCATGCCCAAGGGCAGCCACTTCCTTTCTAGGGCCTGAGGTGGAGACGCTAGGTATCTGGGAAGCTGTGCACTGTCGCCGTCCACCGGAGGAGGCTCATTTCAAAGGCTTCATGCCCAGGGCAGCTGGTGGCCAGCGACTGTCCCCTTCTCTCACCTTACCAAGGGGTTTGTGCAACGTGCAGAAGTAATCATTTTAAACCAGTGCTCAAAGTTAAGGCCTTCAGTTGATGGACGTCTTTAAAAACGATTCTAGAGAGAAACAGGAACTATGTAGACTTGGAAAGCTGGGCTGGCTTCTGAGGCTATTTCAGGCAAAGAAACTAACCCAGAGCCCCTTAGCGTCTGTGACATGCTCACGTCATTAGTGGACAGAGGCAGCGCTGCGCAGGAGCTCCCCCCACCCCCAAGGGTCGGGCCATACGGTGGGGTGACAGGTCGACACTGGGGGGCAGTGTCTCTGCCTGCGCCATGCTCCCCCAGCACGCATCCGTCCAGGACCAGGTTCCCAGGTGTGGTGTGGTGGTAGAGGGCCCCTTGCTCAGAAAGGCCCGTGCTTGGTCCAAAGCTCTGCTGCTGCCATCTTGAAATTCTTAGCAATTTGCTCACCATTTGGTACTGGGCCCCTACACTATGTCGCTGGTTCTGGTCTAGCCCACCAAGAACCCCAGGCGTGGAGCCTCAGTGTGCTCTGGCCAGGCTGCCCACAGGTACCTCTCATGGCCTTATCCCCGGGGCCACTCCACACCTCTCCAACACCCTCCCCTACCCTGCACCCCACTCCGTCCCTTCCTTTCTCCCTCTCCCCTGCTCCATCCCTCAGCGGGATGCAGGGCAATCACGCTGGGGATCCCTCCCTGGGCAGGCGTGTTCCTGTGCCAGCAACAGATGGCCAAGCATGGGTGGTTTGCAGCCCAAGCGTCAACGGGCCCCACCCACCTCATCTGGGTCTTGGGGCCAGCTATACGCCAGCTGGCATGCCTCAGTGCCAGCTTGCCTTCTAGGATATACCTCATGCTCACATGTCTCAGGATCAGAGCAGGTCCTGCTGCCCCCTGCACTGGTGACGAAGGCCCCGTCCCTGCCCCAGGGCCTCTTCTCCCTTCCCAGCAAATGGAGGGAGAAGTTCCAGATGGGGCTTTGGGACAAGGAGAGAGTGGGCCTGCTGTCTCTTTGCTGGCTGTCCCAGACATCCCTTGGGCTCCTCGTTCTGGGACACAGCTTCCTTGAGCACTGGCTGGGGCCCTAGCGAGGTCCAACTCATTTATGTTCTGTCCAGCCACGTGAGGCCCGGCTGTCTTGCTCAATGTATGAGGGGGGCAGTGTGGCTCCTCGGCCCCTCGGCAGGGGAAGCAATGTTTCCCCAATGTGGGACGCTAACCTTGAACCTGTCTTGACCTTGAAAAGTCAGCAACTAGCAGGTGGAGACGAGTCTGCTCACAGTGACCCTTTGTTTGCTTCCAGAATGCACATTTTGAAGCGGTGCCCCCACGCTCCATGCTCACCCGGATGTGAACATTCACCCTGCGGGTGCCCTGCCCCCAATTCCCGGCAGGGTGTCGTGGCCGCTTAACCCGCTCCTGCCAAGCTCTTCCGCTGACCGTTTCACCATCCGCGTGGGGCGATGGTTTAAAGAATAAAGATCCTCTGTTCAGCACGAGGAACGTCCTCCATTTCTCAGACTCAATGCTGTTGTGTTTTTTCTGCAAAGCTGCTCTCTCTCCTTTCCCAGCATTCCTGGCTGGGGCAAGGTGGGCAGGTGGTCGGCTTCTCCGAGGACAGGGTCCACCCCAGGTCCCGGGACCTCATGACTTGGAAAATAATCCCCAAGTAGCTGCGTTACCGTGAGGATATCACACCGCTCAAGCCTAGTGCCGGCATAAGAAAGGCAAGCGAGCATTCTTGGTGGTCACGTTCTCATATTAAGTTGAGAAAAGACGTTTCAAATGCAATTAAAAGAAAAAGATTATGAACGTCTTCCTTGGTGAAGAGACTCAGCCAATAAAGGCCTTCTCATGCACTGGTACTTTTTTGGTATTTCTTTGCAGGTCAGGTTGAGCGGCTGTGACACTTTGGGTGGCCCCCTTCTCTTCTCTTGTGCAAACGGATGCAGCTACGTGGATAAATGGACCAGTGCCATGGAGGAGTCTCTGGGTGGCGCAGCAGTTAATGCGCTTGGCTGCTGGCTGGAAGGTTGGAGGTTTGAGTCCACCCAGAGGCACCTCAGCAGAAGGGTCTGGGGATCTACTTCCCAAAAATCAGCCATTGAAAACCCTGTGGAGCACAGTTCTGCTCTGACACACACGGGGTCGTCACGACTCAGAGTCGACTTGATAGTAACTGGTTTTTAGGGTCATGGAGGATCCAGTTTCATGTCTCCACAAGCCTTGGCAACCTTCGAGTCCCCATATTGCTTCCTTCCCCGCCCCCTCCTCACTCTGCCTTCAGCGCTTTCTGGAACAACAGGAAGGTTTGAGTGTGGGAAGCTGAACAGGCATCGATTGTTTTCCACGCCTGCCCAGGCTGAGTTCCATGTGCTGCATTCGCTCATGGGGACTTCTTCACGCCAGACACAGACCCACAATTCACCCACAATACCACCCAGCTCCTGTCACGTCCCAGAGCACCTGGAATCATGCAGCTTCTAGGGGACCTGAGTCCTTTCTCCCCACTGGAAAAGGCTTCCTTCTAAACAGTAGTCACCTTTTTTGAGTGTACCGGGAGCCAGGCCTGACAGCATTCCTGGAACAGTCCCAGTCCCAGTTGTCATCCAGCCGACTCCTACAACTGGCAACCCCACGTGTGTCAGAGTACAACCGTGCTCCATAGGGTTTTCAAGGGCTGACTGTTCAGAAGTAGATCACCACGTCTTTCTCCCGAGGTGCCTATGAGTGGACTCCAACCGTCAACCTTAAAGTTAGCAGCCAAGCACATTAACCATTTGCAGGGGGCTTCACCATCCAGGAAGTGAGCTCTCTTTACCCTTGTCTTACAGGAAAAAGTCTGTCAGTAACTGGCCCAAAATCTCCCTGCTGAGAGAGGACAATATCCGGACTTCTTGGTCTCTAACTCCAAAGCTCTGTGTGTCCCTTCTAAAGCTCAGCAGGGTCACCTCCGAGGCCACAGACTGAGTCTTTGCAGTGATACCTTAGACCAAGCGAAGCATGGTCCTTCACTTAGGTCTTTGTTACCCAGAGCAGCTCTGGCCCAGACATCTTCCCAGTTCTGCCTCTACCCCTCTGTCCCCCCACACTGTGCCCTGCCTCTGGGGCCAGGCCTGGCCCTCCATGCAGGGATCTGAGCCCCCCGGCCTCAGCGTCAGGCTGCTCTCCAGCTGCTGGTCCAAGGTGGGCTCCTCCAACTCCCACACTGCCAGAGAACATTCTAGATGCGCCCTTCCTGTCCCTCTGTGTCCCTCCGTCTCCAGCATTCCCAAATTCCACCTCTTCTTGGAGGCCCCACCCCTACCCACCCTGAGTCTATACCTGGCCAGCTCATCCCCTGCTGGTCTCAACGCCTGCGTTCGTATTCTGCTGGGTGGGTTCCTGCATGCTGACCCATGGCCTCCAGGGGAACACATGCGGCAGGCAATACAGGGTCGTTGTTGCCTCGGAGGAAGAGAAGAGGGCAATGGTAGCACCCTACACCCATTCAGGGCACCCAAAAGGAGGCTCCGTTTCACGTGGTCTGTCTCTTTGTCCTGTGTGCTTTGGGGAGAGAAACAAGAGTTCACATGTAACAGCCAGACACACTGCCACCCACTGGGCCACAGGGCTCCGAGGGAGTGTTCTGGGGTGGCCCAAACAGCCGCTGGGTTTGCATGCTCTACAGCCCACCAGGGGGCCTGCAAGGAGGGTTTAACATCCTGGTAAGAGCAGGGTGTGTGGGTGCAGGGACAAGTCCCCTGGAGGAGCACCAGGTTCTAAGGCTCCAGGATACCTCTCTCTTTCAGGTGGGGCTAGGCGGCCCTGGTGAGCCCTCCCAGATGCTGCGGACATTGCCTGCTGGTTTCTTGGTCAGATTCAGGGCATCTCTGGGTACCCCCATGGGGGCATCGGTCTCCTCCCCACCTTTGTTGGCTGTTCACAGGCCCCATCTTGAGAAACCCTGTTTCCAGGAGCTTGGAAAGACCACCCACAGTCAGACTCCAGTGCTGACACCAACTCCATCCCCAGCACAGGAGCCTCATCTGAGACTTCTTGGCTCAGGGGAATCGGGATGGTCAGCAAGCGGGTGGGTGGTGGTGATGCTGCCCCTGATGGCGTTCACAGCCAGGCCACGATGTTCTCCTGTTGAGCATACACGATTCCACAGAACCCTGACAATGTGACCAAGATGAGTCAAGACACAAAGAAGCCATTACCCTACCCGTACACAGAGAAAACATGGACACAGACGTGACCACACAGCGCCTTCTGCTGGCCAAGAGGAGGAACTGCTACTCCTCACCAATTCCAGCTTTCCCCCCATCCCGCACCTTCTAGATGAGACTTAGCATACTTAACCCTAGAATGTACTCTCCCTTCCCAAAAACATCCAATCCAAAGTGAAACTCCATTCCCTTGAACGTCCCCCAAAATCACCTACCACCTCTCTAATCCTATAATAAATCCTAACACCCTCTTACTAAGACACCCCCATGGTGTGTGGTGTCCTCGCTGCTGTAAACCTAACTTTGTTCGACTACAGGGGTGTCCCAGGTGGTCAGTAGCTGGAGGGCAGTGACGGGACACAGGCCCAGAGATTCTTCTTTCCTTTCTCCAACCTGCTTCCCTCATACCCGGCCCCCTCTAGGGCTTGGTGGGGTGGTGGGAGATCAGGTTGAAGGCCACATTGTCTAAACCAGTGGTCCTCAGTGGAGGCTGTACTGCCACAAAGGATGTTTGGAAATCTGTAGGTGTGTTTCTTGAGTGTCATATGAATCGGGGGGGAGGGTGCACAAGTACTGCCCCTCCCTAACTTGGTGCCTCCAAAAATTCCAAGTTGGGGTGAAAGCTCTAACACACCTTCCTTCTTCCAACCTTAACATTAGGAATTAGGGCCCCAAGCCGTGGGTAGGGTCTGTGGGGTTGCAGACCACTAGCCCCGCCCCACCCCAGGTACAAACAGCTGCATCCCTGCTGAGTTTACAGATAACCCCCAATTTCTGCCAATTAAGGGAAAATTTCATCTCGGTGGAAAATCAAGGTGTTTTCCTCATTATCTGTCATAGATTGAATTATGTTCCCCCGAAAGTGTGTATCAATTTGGCTGGGCCGTGATTCCCAGTATTGTATGGTTGTCCTCCATTTTGTGATTGTAATTTTTCGTTAAAGAGGATTAAGGTGGGATTGTAACACCCTTACTAAGGTCACATCCCTTATCCAATGTAAAGGGAGTTTCCCTGGGGCATGGCCTGCACCACCTTTTATCTTACAAGAGATAAAAGGAAAGGGAAGCAAGCAGAGAACTGGGGACCTCATATCACCAAGAAAACAGCACCGGGAGCACAGCACGCCCTTTGGACCTGAGGTTCCTGTGCAGAGAAGCTCCTAGACCAAGGGAAGACTGATGTGGACCTTCCTCCAGAGCCAACAGAGAAAGCCTTTCCCTGGAGCTGATGCCCTGAATTTGGACTTGTAACCTACTAGACTGGGAATGAATAAATTTCTCTTTGTTAAAGCCATCCACTTGCTGTATTTCTGTTAGAGCAGCACTAGATGACTAAAACATTACCCTTTCCCTGTGGTTGAGCCTCATCCCAGATTTAGGACCTATCCCCATCTCCTACCCCCAGAGATGCTTCCATGGGGTGGAGGGGAGGGGACACCGAGGAGGGGAACAAGAGCGGCAGGGTGGGGGTGTCTCAGAGAAGCACTTGGTGCCCCTAGCCCCCACCCTCAAAATCAAAGGGCAGCTCCCCTCCTTCAGCACCCTCTCTGAGCAGTGTAAGCCCCTGGGAGGTATAAATCCAGGGAGGGTGTCACCAATGGGTGCATGGTATTCCTCAGGAACTTTAAACAGCATTCCTGGTTCTGGACCAGAAAACCAAAACCTGCTGCCATAGAGTTGATTCCGACTCATGGTGACCCCGTGTGTTACAGAACAGAACTGCTCCATAGGGTTTTCTTGGCTGTAATCTTAATGGAAGCAGATCTCTAACAGATGGTCATTGGCAACATTTAGGCTCGTAGTTGAGCGCAAACTGTTTGCATCACCTAGAGTCTGGACAGCTGATGTTAACTAAGTACCCCCACCCTCCTAAAAAAAAACCAAACTCATTGCTGTTGAGTTGATTCCTACTCATATATTTTTTTAACTTTTGATGAAGGAGTGCAAAAGTGTGGACTGAAATTTTTTTTTCTTTTACCCAAAGTGCAGTGAGTAATTTTATAGTTATTCTTATTTTACTGATGAAGAAATGGAGAGAAATTTGCTCAAGGACATAGAGCTACCAGGTTGCCTTGCTGAGGTTCAAACCCAGGACATGCTGGCCACGTTCACAGGGCTGCATGCAATTTAATACCCATGGGTAGACGTATTCATTCCACAGGACTACAGTAACAAAGTACCCCAAACTAGGTGCCTTTAAACAACAGAAATCCATCGTCTCACAGTTCTGGAGGCTAGAATTCCAAAATCAAGGGGTCCGAGGGGACATGCTGTCTCCGAAGGCTGTAGGGGAGAAGTCCTCCTTGTCTCTCCCAGCTTCTGGTGGCTCCCGGCATTCCTTGGCTTGTAGATGCATCACTCGGCGTCTCTGTCTCCAACCTCACGTGGCTGTCTTCCTTCTCTTTTACAAGAAAACACTCAGATTGGATTAGGACCCGCCCTACTCCAGTATGACTTCATGGGAACTTAACTGAAGACATCTGCAAAAACTCTGTTTTCAAACTAGATCATTTTCACAGGTAGTGGGGTTAGGATGTCAACATATCTTTCAGGGCAACACAATTCGACCCACAAGAGTGGACTTCAGGGCACCCTGGTACTCAACTGATCTGACCGTCCAGAGCCCAAATGACCCTTTACACTGCTGGTGAAACCTTTCCACCTCCTGGGAGTACCCCTCTAAAATTTGCATTTGCCAGGGACTCAAGGTGAATTCAAATAATGGATTGGGTTCTTCAGGATCCTGGGATCATTTTGATATCAAATACCTTCATCATTGAATTGGAAATGGCACAAGTTTACAGAGCTTTGGAGAAAGATGGAATGAGAGCTTTCAATTGCCCAGAAGAAGGGGGAACCTGTGGGGCCCCCTTGCTGCTGGTGTGTGTTGTTTAGTGAAAAGAGAAGATAAATACTACTCACCCCCACTGTGGCCATTTAACTCAATGATTGTGTCCTTTGGCATTCATATGTCTCTTTCTCCTCCTCTTGAGTTTCTTTTTGTAAGATAGAAACAACCTAGATGCCCATCAACAGATGAATGGATAAACAAACCATGGCACATACACACAATGGAGTATTATGCAATGATGAAAAAATAAACTCATGAAAAGGTTTACACACAAAAAGAAACACTCTATTTATTTTTATACTTTAGATGACAGTTTACAGAACAAATAGTTTCTCATTAAACAGTACACATACTGCTTTATGACAATCATTAAGAACCCCACGACATGTCAAGACTCTCCCTTCTCAAACTTGGGTTCCCTATTACAAGCTTTCCCGTCCCCTCCTGCCTTCTAGTCCTTGTCCCTGCACTGCTGTGCCTCATTAGTCTTGTTTTGTTTTATGGGGCTGTCTAATCTTTGGTTGAAGGGTGAACCTTGGGAGTGACTCCATTACTGAGCTAAAAGGGTGTCCGGAGGCCATACTCTCGGGGTTTCTCCAGTCTCTGTCAGGCCAGTCAGTCTGGTCTTTTTTGGGAGTTAGAATTTTGTTCTACATTTTTCTCCATCTTTGTCCAGGACCCTCTATTGTGATCCCTGTCAGAACAGTCAGTGGTGGTAGTCAGGCACCATCTAGTTGTACTGGACTCAGTCTGGTGGAGGCCATGGTAGTCCATTAGTCCTTTGGACTAATCTTCCCCTTGTATGTTGTTTTGTTCATTCTCCCTTGCTCCCGAAGGGATGAGACCAGTGGAGTATCTTAGAATGCTGCTCACAGGCTTTTAAGACCCCAGACGCTACTCACCAAGGCAGAATGTAGAACATTGTCTTTATAAACTGTGTTATGCCAATTGAGCTAGATGTTCCCAGAGACCATGGTCCCCACAGCCCTCCGCCCAGCAACTGGGTCCCTCGGGAAGTTTGGATGTGTCTATGGAGTTTCCATGACCTTGCCTTGTACAAGCTGTGCTGGCTTCCCCAGTATTGTGTACTGTCTTACCCTTCACCAAAGTTACCACTTAACTATTTTCTATTTAGTTTCCCCCCATACCCCTCCCATCCCTCGTAACCATCAAGGATTGTTTCTTTTTGTGTGTAAACCTTTTCATGAGTTTTTACAGTAGTGGTCTCATACAATATTTGTCCTTTTGTGACTGACTTACTTCACTCAGCATAGTGCCCTCCAGTTTCATCCATGTTATGAGATGCTTCAGAGATTCATCATTGTTCTTTATAGATGCATAATATTCCATTGTGTGCATGTACCATAGTTTGTTTATCCATCTGTTGTTTCCATCTTTTTGCTTTTGTGAACAATGCTGCAATGAACATGGATGCGCATATGTCTATTCGTGTGATGGCTCTTATTTCTCTGGGATATATTCCTAAGAGTGGGATTGCTGGATCGTATGGTATTTCTATTTCTAAAGGAAGCACCATATCAAAATGATTGTATCATTTCGCATTCCCACCAGCAGTGCATAAGAGTTCTGATCTCCCAGCAGCCTCTCCAACATTCGTTATTTTCTGTTTTTTTGATTTGTGCCAGTAATGCTGGGGTGAGATGGTATCTCACTGTGCTTTTGATTTACTTTTCTCTAATGGCTAGTGATCACGAGTATTTCCTTCTGTGTCTGTTGGCCACTTGAGTTTCTTCTCTAGTGAAGTGTCCATTCATTTCCTTTGCCCATTTTTTAATTGGATTATTAGTCTTTTTTCTATGCCCTTAAATACATTTAGTAGTAATGGTGTTAACCCTTCTCTGAAAGTTTGGTAGAATTCTCCAGTGAAACTGTCTGGGCCAGGGCTTTTTTTTGTTGGGAGTTTTTTAATTACCTTTTCAATCTCTTCTTTTGTTATAGGTATATTTAGTTGTTCTACCTCTGTTTGTGTTAGTTTAGGTAGGTAGTGAGTTTCCAGAAATTTGTCCATTTCCTCTAGGTTTTCAAAGTTGGTAGAGTACAATTTTTCATAGTATTCTGTTATGATTATTTTAATTTCAGTTGGGTTTGTTGTGATATCACCCATCTCATTTCTTATACGGGTTATCTGCTTCCTCTCCTGTTTTTCTTTTGTCAGTTTAGCCAATGGTTTATCAATTTTGTTGATCTTTTCAAAGAACCAGCTTTTGGTCTTGTTAACTCTTTCAGTGGTTTTTCCATTCTCTATTTCATTTAATTCTGCTCTGATTCTTATTATTTCCTTTCTTCTACCACCCAAGGGCTCCTTTTGCTCCTCCCTTTCTACTTGTAGGGTTAATGTTTTGATTTTGGCCCTTTCTTCTTTTTGGATGTGTGCATTTATTGCTATAAACTGACCTCCGAGCACTGCTTTTGATGTTTGTCCCAAAGGTTCTGGTAGGATATGTTTTCATTCTCATTTGATTCTATGAATTTCTTTATTCC
>NW_004444064.1:7256315-7277352 GCF_000243295.1 Trichechus manatus latirostris
TTTTGTTAAGGCTTGCTTTATGGCCTAATATATGGTCTATTCTGGAGAATGTTCCATGTGCATTGGAAAAGAAAGTATACTTTGCTGCTGTTGGGTGGAATGTTTGGTATAAGTTCATGAGATCAAGTTGGTTGATTGTGGCATTTAGATCTTCCGTGTCTTTGTTGAGCTTCTTTCTGGATGTTCTGTCCTTCACTGAAAGTTGTGTGTTGAAGTCTCCTACTAGTATTGTGGAGCTGTCTCTCTCTCTTTTCAGTGTTGTCAGAGTTTGTTTTTGTATTTTGGAGACCTGTCGTTGAGTGAGTAAATATTTAATATAGTTATGTCTTCCTGGTGTATTTACCCTTTAATCATTATATAGTGCCCTTTCTTATCCTTTATGGTGGACTTTACTTTAAAGTCTATTTTGTCAGAGATTAATATTGCCACTCCTGCTCTTTTGTTATTGTTGTTTGCTTGATATATATTTTTTCCATCCTTTGAGTTTTAGTTTGTTTGTGTCTTTAAGTCTAAGATGTGTCTCTTGTAGGCAGCATATCAACGGATCATGTTTTTTAATACAATCTGCCACTCTCTGTCTCTTTATTGGCGCATTTAGTCCATTCATGTTCAGCGTAATTATTGAGAGGTATGAGTTTAGTGCTGCCATTTCGGTGTCTTTTTTTGTGTGGTTGACAGTTTCCTTGTTCCACATAATTTTCTGTGCTGCATTTTCTTTTCATCGTTGTTGATTTTGTATTTGCTGAGTCTTTATGTTTTTCTTGTTTTTTAGTTTGAAGTGTAGGATTGTTAGTTTTCTTTGATTACCTTAATATTTACCCCTGTTTTTCTAAGTTTAAACCAGTCTTTTATTTCTTTATATCGCCTTGACTTCCTCTCCATATGAAAAATCTATGTCTACATTTTTTAGTCCCTCTTTTTTGTTTTAATGTTGTCATATTTTACATATTGATATCTGTTTCTCTATTTTCAGTGTTGTAGTTTTGATTTTTGTGACTTCCCTATTTGAGTTCTTATCTGGTTGCTTTGTCCTATGTTCTGGTCTTGCTTTCTTATCTGATGTTATTGATTTTCTAACTGAAGGACTGCCTTTAGTATTTCTTGTAATTTTGGTTTGGTTTTTGCAAATTCCCTAAACTTCTGTTTATCTAGAAATGCTCTAATTTTGCCATCATGTTTGAGAGACAGTTTTGCTGGATATATAATTCTTGGCTGGCAGTTTTTCTCCTTCAAGGCTTTGTATATGTCGTCCCATTGCCTTCTTGCCTGCATGGTTTCTGCTAAGTAGTCCAAGCTTAGTCTTATTGACTCTCCTTTGTAGACGACTTTTCTTTTATCCCTAGCCGCTCTTAAAGTTCTCTCTTTATCTTTGGTTCTGGTAAGTTGGATTATAATATGTCTTGGTGACTTTCTTTTGGGATCTACCTTATGTGGGGTTTGAAAAGCATCTTGGATAGATATCTTCTCATCTTTCACAATATCAGGGAAGTTTTCTGCCTATAAATCTTCAACAATTCTCTCTGTGTCTTCTGTTATCCCCTCTGTTCTGGTACTCCAATCACTCATAGGTTATTCCTCTTGAAAGAGTCCCACATAATTCTTAGGGTTTCTTCATTTTTTAAATCCTTTTATCTGATTTTTCCTAAAATAAGTTGGTGTCAAGTGCTTTATCTTCAATGTCACTAATTCTGACTTCCATTGCCTCAATTTTGTTCCTATGACTTTCTATTGAGTTGTCTAATTTTGAAATTTTATTGTTAACCTTCTGGATTTCTGATTGCTGTCTCTCTGTGGATTCTTTCAGCCTGTTAAATTTGTCATTATGCTCTTCTCTAATCTTCTTAAGTTCCTCTATTTCTTGGTCTGCGTTTTGCCTAATTTCTTTCCTGATATCTTGAAGAGTTCTATATGTTAATCTTCTGTATTCTGCCTCCGGCAGTTCCAAGAAGTTTTCTTCCTCCAGAAAACTTCTAGATTCTTTATTTTGGGAGCTTACTGAAGCCATCATGGTCTGCCTGTTTATGTGATGTGATACTGACTGTTGTCTCCAAGCCATCAATAAGTTATTATATTTATTTTATATTTGCTTACTGTGTCCTAGCTTCTTGTTTGGTTTTGATATGCCCAGATAGGCTGCTTGTGTGAACTAACCTGATCACCAACACCCTTGAAGCTCCAATGTCTTGCCACCAGGCGGCAAGAACTGCCACTAAGTATGTGAGCCCAGGAGTCTGCCTACTCCTCCCGTATGGATTCAGCTCTGGTGTCCAGGTAATCAGCCACCAAGTGTGTGGTGCAGGCTCTTACCTACAGTCCTAGACAGGCATGGGTGATTAGTGTAGGCACAGGCATCCAGCTGTAGCAGGGGCACAAACGCTGAGCAAGGCAGCGGGCAGATGGCCACCCCCAATTGTCCTGGAGAAAAGCATGTCCCTGTTCCCTAGAGCACATAGGTGGGTGGGTTTTGCAGCTGGACTATGAGCCCCCACTGCTGTGGGCTGTAAGGACTCGTTGGCACCTCTTATTCTTGGGCCTCTGTCACAGGTGGCTAAGTGGTGTGGATGGAGCCACCAGTCCTCATACCCCTGATGTAGTAGGTGAAGACCCTGCTTAATGGGCAGAGCAATGTCAAATGTCACAAACCTGCCACTTCACAGCTGAAACAGTTGAAGTTAGACTTCAGGTATATACCCTGTTGTACTGCGGTAATGAGGGCCTACGCTGTTGAAATGGGCCCACACGAGTCTATGCAGGGGGAAAGGCACTCAAAGTCCATTGACCCCTTCCTTATGCCTGTGCTTAGGCAAATGAGCTGTGCCTACCCTGAGTTCCTGGCTTAGGGGAGCTGGCAGATTATTTTTTCCCCAGTTTGTTAATTTGTTCCCTCTCCAAGGCCGGGAGAAAGGCCCAGGGCATGTGACGAGTTCTACTTCTGGCCCAGGGGACTCAGCAATTGCTGAAGCTGGTTCCAGACCCAGTGGAGAGCAGGGAGTGTGAAGGTAAATGGGAGAGAGGTTTTTCCCAAAGTGAGGTGTTTTTGATCTGCGCAGTAGGCCAGACGCAAGTACTTATCTTTTGCAGATCAAGGGCTGCTTCTTACTGGTTCTGGATGGCCAAGTAGACTCTCTGCCACTGGGTCTCTCTTGATGTGGAAAACCCCTTCTGAGTGCCACTGCTTGCCTCACCACACACAACGAGCTAGTCCAGCCTGAAGGGCCCTGGTTCCCGCTGGGTCAGGTCTGGCAACTCCTCGCAGCCTCCGAACCATCTCTCCACCCCCTGCCACTCAGTCTGATTCCTCAACTTTGCCTTTGATATTTAGGGCTCCTAGATTGTCATATATAATTGATTCACTTGTTTTTTTGGGTCTTTGTTGTTAGAGGGACCACCAGAGAAGTCCGACTACTCTGCCATCTTGGCCCTGCCTCCCTCAGCCAAGACCCTCTTAGACCTTCATTCTTTGGGGTTAAAGAGCCACTGCCGTGTACTGGAAAGAGTCGGAGCCTTCTGAGCTTCAGAGTCCCAATTAGGAAAACGGAATAATTACAATAGCTGAATTGGAGGGTTGTTGATGGCTCACTGAGTTCAACAAGATGCAAGCTTAAAAAAAAATGCTAGTCACATGTGGTCATACTCTGGTTGGGGGAGCAGTCAGAGTCTGCAAACCTAGGCCAGCGATAATGCTTTAGCACAGGGTTCTTGACATTTTTGCTTTTAAAAATCTGTGCTTTATGCTAAATGAAAGAAGCCAGGTACAAAAGGCCACATGTTGTATAATTCCATTTACATGAAATGTCCTTAACAGGTGAGTCCATAGAGACAGAAAGAAAATTTGTGGTTGCCGAGGGCTGGGAGGAGGCAAGAATGAGGAATGACAGCTAATGTGGTTGGAGTTTCCTTTTGGAGTGAAGAAAATATTCTGAATTTAGAGAGCAGTGATGGTTGCACAGGAGTCCCTGGGTGGTGCAAACAGTTAACACACTCAGCTGCTAACTAAAAGGTTGGAGGTTTGAATCCACACAGAGGCAGTTCTGAAAAATCAGCTTTTGAAAACCCTACGGAGCACAGTTCTACTCCGACACATGTGAGGTTGCTGTGAGTCAGTGTCCACTCAACGTCAGAAGGCTTAATGGTGGCACAGTGCTAACCCAAAGAACCCAAAGCCACTGCCATTGAGTTGATTCCATTTCAAGGAGACCCCATAACTCTGGATATACTACAAAGTACTGACTTGTACACTTTAAAAGGGTGAATTTTATGGTATGTGAATTCTATCTCAAAATATATATGCACATCTAAATGTGCTCTTTGCTGATTTGCCGATTTCTGGAGAGTGTCTTCGACTTTCTGCTCAGAGATTTGAGGGTTTACTTCCAAGGACACGCCTAGTGCCAAGATGTGGGCTGACTCATTGGCTCCTCAATGCCATTGGTCCTGTTTGGTGGTCTCTGAGGTGGCCTTGTCTCCTTCTGGGTGGCCCCTCAGACTCAATAGTTCTTTCCCCCTTTTCTGGACCATATTTGGGCACAGAGTGATTGTGTTTTTCTCTGTGTGCAGCTGTCTTTGCTTCTGTTGGCCTGGATGCTGCAGCCTTCCCCTCTTGGGTTTTTCAGGGTGCAGGCTTGAAGAGTGGGTCACAGATACCCTGATTCCACACACCCCCCTCCCTGGTGCTCCATTCTCTAGGAAGCGGCAGGCTGGCTCCATGCCCCTGCTGTGCATAGCTCCAGTGCCAGCTAGAGGGAGCACTTGGACACCCATTGCTCCTCTGCTTCCCACCTCGGCCCTCACCAACCCAGGGGAATTGTTTCATCTGAAGATGTGGGGAAATGCCTTTTCTGTCTGAGGCCAGCTCTCACATCTGACACCTAGGTTCTTGACAGATGAAGAAATTAGGAGGAACAAATCAACTTGTCCAAGATCACAGAGTTAACAGGTGGCTGGCCTAGGGTCACTCCTGTGAGGGGTCTGCCTCTGGCTGTGGCTGCATTGACAGCTCCAGGGCATATGAGCACTGGACAGAGACAACCCGACTGCTTGCACAAGGTAACGAGCAAATAAGGGAAAGAAAATGCTGGGGAGTGGGGGTAGTGGGAGGAATCAGTTGATACTTCAAAAAATATGCTTTAATAAATTTGAAAAATATTCTTATACTGAAATCCTTGCATCATACAATTTAAGGGCACTCCTGCTCCCCTTTATCCCTCGCAGGTGTCCCCCCAAGAATCTCTGCTCATTTGGTCCTGTCTTTGCATCAGCAGTTTAAACAATTAAACAGGTCCTCGTCTTCGGTCAGAGTGCGTCTGTTCACGCCTGTGTTACAGTTCAGATTTTCTTCCATTTGAGTTTCCAGAAAGGTTCTGTGGCTTAAACTGTACATTGTAACGGCATAGGTATAAGACTGTTTTTCAAACTTCCAAATTTATTAAGGTATGGTCTATTGTAGAAACAACCTCAGTGTCCATTGGAAGAGAGAAATGACTAGATTATGTAATGTTCTGAGGATGGTGGGTGTCTTAGTCATCTAGTGCTGCTGTAACAGAAATACCACAAGTGGATGGCTTTAACAAAAAAGAAGTTTATTCTCTCACAGTCTAGGAAGCTAGAAGTCCGAATTCAGGGTGTTAGCTTGTGGGGAAGTCTTTCTCTCTCTGTCAGCTCTGGGGGAAGGTCCTTGTCATCAATCTTCCCCAGTCTAGGAGATTCTCAGCACAGGGACCCTGGGTCCAAAGGATGCACTTTGCTCCTGGCACTACTTTTTTGGTAGTATGAGGTCCCTCCATCTCTCTGCTCACTTCTCTCTTTTATATCTCAAAAGACATTGACTCAAGCTACAACCTAATCTTGTAGATTGAGTCCTGCCTTGTTAACACACATGCCTCTAATCCTGCCTCATTAACATCATAGAGGTAGGATTTACAACACGTAGGAAAAATCACATCAGATGACAAAATGGTGGACAGTCACACAACACTGGGGATCATGGCCTAGCCAAGTTGACACACATTTTGGTGGGACAGAATTCAATCCATAACAGCATGCCTCGCAGCTATTAAAGCAAAAATGGGGTACATGGTACCTTCCAGTCTGGGGTGCCATCTGAGAAGGGGAGCAAATGAAGCATATAACAGCATGACAACACGAGGAAGACTGGAGCAGGGTAAAGGAATGGACAGGTAAGGCGCTATCTGGTTGTCAACTTTGGGGCCGTGCTTGGGGGCAGGCTGCAGGCAAGGTGATCACTTTTTGCATTACTTGTTACAAATGTGTAGAATATCACAATGCTAACTTCTAATAAAGACCACTAATAATAAAGAAGTGAGGGAGTCCCTGGGTGGTGCAATTACTAGCGTGTTTGGCTGCTAACCCAAAGGGTGGAGGTTTGAGTCCACCCAGAAAGAAGAAAGTCCTGGTGATCTACTTTAGAAAAATCATCCATTGAAAATCCTATGGAGCACATTTCTACTCTGATGCTCATGGGGTCACCATGAGTCAGAATAAACTTGTCAACATAAGGGAAGTATTAACCCAAGAGACAGAATGGGCCACATAAACCAGAGACTTCATCAGCCTGAGACCAGAAGAACTAGATGGTGCCCGGCTACCACCAATGAACGTCCTGACAGGGAACACAACAGAGGGTTCCTGATGGAGCAGTAGAATGATGGGATGCAGAACTCAAATTCCAGTAAGAAGACCAGACTTAATGTTCTGACTGAGACTGGAGGTGTCCTGGAAACTGTGGCCCCTGGTCTCTCTGTCACCCCAGAACTAAAACAATTTCCGAGGCCAACTCTTCAGACAGGGATTGGACTGGACCTTGGGATATAAAGTGATACTTGTGAAGAATGTGCCTCTTAGTCAAGTAGATACAAGAGACCAAAGGGGCGACTTCTGTCAAGAGGTGAGATGGGAAGGCAGAGAGAGTTAGGAGCTGGTTGAATGTTCGTGGGGAATCAGGGGCAGAGGGGAGGAGTATGCTGTGGCAGAATGGGGTGAGCAGTTGGGGTCTCATAACAATGTATGTAAAAAAAAAATTCTGTATGGGAGACTAACTTGAAATGTAAACTTCATTTAATTACAACAATTAAAAAAAAAAGGATAAGGGAAAAAAAAAAAAAGAATCAACTTGCCAGCAAACAACAATGGAAGTAGCGGGAGGGAGTGGGGATTTTGGTGAGGAGGATGACAGGATGGATTCAGGGCAGAGGGCAGCATCTAGGAGTGGAGGAATCTGGGCAAGAGAAGGATGGGAAACATGGGGTGGACAGTGTCTGGGGACAAGACAGCGGGCACAGAGAGTCCAGTTACTTGTCTGCAGCTGGTTAAACACACTGTTGATGAGGCAGAGTTTATGTGCCAAGTTGTCAGGTGGTGGGTTTTCTCTGTCCCGTTCCTACACTCACTCTTTCTTCCACAGCCATGAAGATGAGCATTGTCCTCACCAACAGCACCCTGCCCCAGTGATGGTCCTGGTGTGATGCCTGGACTCAGGCTGGCCGAAGCCCCAGCTGCTGACACAGAGGGCTGCATAGCACTAAGAATCCCACAGCCCATTCTTGGGGACGTCTGCCCACCATCTTACCTTGGCAGCGTCTGGGAGAAGGAGTTTCCACTGGTCCTTTGCCATCAGTTCCTAAGTGTCTTCTTCCCAGGGAAGGGAGTATGTCCAGGCGGCAGGAGCTCTGGATGCTCAGCTAGACTATCACCATCCAAACTGTCTCCCCTACTGAGCAGCTCTGTGGCCTTGGGTCTCTTGTCTAATCTGTCCAAGCCTCAGTTTCCTCATCAGCAAAATGGGCACAGTGGTGGCTCTGTCCCAGTGAGGATGATGGTTAGGGAGATAACTTACGAAAAGATAACTTGACATTGTGCTACCACAGAGCACATGCTGAGTAGGTGCTGGTGCTGTGGTTATCATCAGCACCATGCTTATGTTTCTTCCAAATCTAGTATAGTCTCTCACAAGGGAAGGAGGGCATTGGTGTCCAGTGGTAGAATCTGTGCCTATCATGAGGAGATGTGGGTTTGATTCCTGGCCAATGCATGTCATGCACGCCCACTACCTTTCCCTCAGTGGAGGCTTGCATGTTGCTATGATGCTGAATAGGTTTCAGTGGAGCTTCTAGACTAAGACTTGGAAGAAAGTCCTGGCGATCTACTTCCGAAAATCAGCCCATGAAAACCCTATGGATCACAATGGTCCAATCCCATTATGCATGGGGCCACCATAAGTTGGGGGCTGACCTGACGGCAGCTAACCACAGGGGAATGGTTCCATTTGTATGAGGGCAGTGCATATCGAGTGGGATTTGTTATCACAGTTTGGAGGTTTAGGGTCATGGTTTCGTGGGATATTCCAGTTAATTGTTGATTCTGGTGCTTCTGTTTTACTTCCTAGTTCATTGTGTATTGCCTGGGGTCTTAAAAACTTGCAAATGGCCATCCAGGGCACAACAATGGATCTCTATTTGCTAGGAGCACCAGAAGAAAAAGAAGGGTCAGGAATTGGTGAAGGAAATGGAATACATGTCTGATTACCTCCAAGAACAACTGCCACCTTTGGCATGAGACCAGAAGAACGGAATGGTGCCTGGCTACCATTACTGAACATTTGGATCAGGGATTCTACAGAAGCCTGATCAAAAAGGGGAAAATGAGGAACAGAATTTCAAATTCTCATGGAATCCAGACTTTCTGGAGCCATTGAGTCCAAATGACCCCTGAAACTATTACCCTGAGGAAATCTTTAAACCTTGAACCAAAACTATTCCCTGAAGTCATCTTTGAACCAAACAATAGTTTAGAAAAGAATGTCTGCATTAAGCATTAGACTTTTTTGAAGAATTATCTTCTATGATCAAAGTGACAACAACATCTCAAAAGGAAGAGAAGCTTAGCAGGGCAGCGAGTCTGTGTTAATGATGGTGAAATAGTTTGGAAAAAATTGTCTAGAAAGGTTGCACAACTTGAAGAATGTAAACAATGTCATTGAATTGTACATGTAGAAATTGTTCAAGCGGTGTATGTTTTGTTGTGTATGTTTTCACTAAAAAAAAAAAAAGAGAGAGAGGGCAGTGTAAGAAGGAGAAAATCCCCGAGAGGCTCTGCCAGACCCCAGGCCTAATTCCATCAGCAGGTCAGAGAGTGGATGTTGCTGAAAGCAAACAGAGAGAGTAGAAATCTGAAAATAACGATGCTTTATTTGATTTATGTCACATTTTCATTAATGTCATCTAATTTCAGAAAACAAAGTTCAAGTCTGCAAAAAATGCACATACAAATCTTCTAAGGAGGTCACTCTACAGAAATATACAAAGAAGGACCGTGGTCTTCAAGAGAGTTAGAATGCCCACATCCTAGGGTCTGCTCAGGTGTTGTTCCAGGGGAGCAAAACAGCAAAGGAAAAAAGTACTCCAAAGAGCTGATGTTATTTTTAAATATATACATCTATATGTGCACTTGTATACATGTTGTGTTTATCTACAACAGTGCAAATCTCTCACAGTGTGCAAGCAACTGTACTTCCTAAAGTAACATAGTTAAATCAATGTCGAGTTCTCCACACAGCATTATAAAAACAGGTATTATATCATTACATATTGATATACAGATATATGCACGTTTGCACGCTGATTAAAAAATTTACTTGCATTGACTCTTGCTTTAGAAGGAATAACAGGAAAAACATTCAACAGTGCCTAATCAAATAAAAAGTAACAGTCCACGAAATATTCAACTACGATCAGGTATTGCACCAATATATCTAAAAAAGGAAAAAGAAAACGAAAGTCCCGAGGTTCAGTGACAAAGATTAACTCTTAAACACGCATGTTCTAATGAAAGAAAAAAAAGAAAACCAAGACAATCCCCATTCACTTCCCTCCACGAGGGAACTTAAAACTATACAAATGGAAAACCCATTAGGTGGGTTTCGTGGTCTATTTTATTAGTAGTTTGGATGAGAAGATGTTTTGCTGCTCTCTGTAACGGGCCAAGGACTTAAAAATGAGAGGTGTGATTATTAAGCTTGGGCAGCCTGTGTTCCAAAGGTCATAGAAAAGGGACCACCAACCCAATGACAGAATTGGAAAAAAATGCAAAGGTATAAAAACAAAATTGCCTCCATGGCCACTAAAATCCTTTCAGAAAAAGCAGGGTGCAGTACTGTTTATTAGGGGCATCCCGGGGTCTCCAGGAAGCCATGAGTTCAGGGTTCCCAGCCTTAAGGCCCTGGAATCCACGACTTCCTAACAGTATTGCAGATGAAATGCTCTTCCTTCCAAGGTCCAACATGTTTTAACCAGCAGGCAAGGACAAATTCAGGGTCCCTCAAAGAGGGAAAATGGTCTTGGTGACTTCTCCCCAAGAAGATTCCAAAAATGGATGATTGTCATTGCTGCCACCCCTGCAAACTCCCATTTGGCAAACACGGTTTTCTCATAAACTCCATGCACCCGCTGTGCAAAGAGAAGATACTTCTAGAAGGGGCTCAGGGGTGGACCAAGGCCTCAAGGGTGCACTGCACTTGGGCAGGTGAAGTGCAAAGGTGAATACTCCTGAGGGTGAAGCCTCATGAAGTCTCCTCCAAGGGTAAAGGACTCGTCTGAGGACTTGAGAACCGGCTTCCAAGCAGGTCGCCCACGGAAAGCCACACAGCATCACACCACTCAGATGCTACCTTGGACAGAGCCTCAGCAGCTCTGTCCCAGCTCCTCTGAGTCCCTGCACAGGTGAGAAATGCCTCCTTCTAGCACACCAAACCCCGCTGATCGGCATGCTGGAGAGAGGTAGCAGCAGGTGGGTTAGAAGTACTCAGAAACCAGACGTCACCATAGCATCAGTGAGCATAAAATCAATGCCATCTCCAGCTGTATACAACAACAGGGCTCTGTTTTAAATTCATGGGCAAAGTAAAAGCCAAAGGCACCCAAAAGTGACCAGCCGGATACTCTATTTATTCAGTGCAGACATGGCAAACAGGATGGTGCAGCTCCAATGAGAGAAAACTTCAGATGAATGTAATAATTCTGAGTTTTTCTGTATTTTATTTACATGACTCAGGATTACACCCATCTCAAGATGTAGTCTTCCCCCTTAAGGGGTGAACGACTGGCCCAAAGCCATGAAACAAACACACACATGCCTGTGCCCATGTACTGGACTTGGGTCTGGAAGGACGGTGGCCAGTGATGTTTCTCCTGGGAAAAGAGGCACACACACAAGTTCACACCAATAGCCTTGGTGGAACCCTGCATGAGCTGACGGCACCCCCAGGGAGCAGCAAGCCCTCACAAAGCAGAGCCCAGAGCCAGCTTGGTGACTCTTCCATGTTTGTGACCAACTGGTGACCACTGGCCGGGGCTGGAACATGGTGGCCAGTATACATGGATTTGGGTTGTTTTCTCCTTTTCCAAACCAAACCAAACCCACTGCAGTCGAGTCATGGCGACCCCATGTGTCACAGAGTAGAACTGAGCTCCACAGACTTTTCTTGACTGTAATCTTTACAGAAGTATATCGCCAAGTCTTTCTTCAGTGGTGCCTCTGGGTGGGTTTGAACTGCCAACCTTTAGGTTAACAGTCGGGTGCACTATTTTTGAGACTAGGGAGCCATCAAAGTCCCTCACCCTGACCTCTGCTGACATGCATTATTTATATAAACTGTGTGCAAAGCAAGTTTCCTTGATTGTTCTCAGGCCACACCAGGGTAGGCCCCAAAATGTATATTCTAGAGGAATGATTTCAACTTGGCATAAGACACAGTGCCCTTGTTCAGAGATAACATAAAGCATTGGGCTTAGGCTAAACCCTTCTTTTCCCTCAAAGATTAAAAAAAGAAAGAAAGAAAAATGAAAGGAATGGGGAAGAATCTAGAATAGTTATCACAAAGAAGAGCTCGTGTGTGTCATCTTCACACTTTGTCCTGCCTGGAGGCATGGGTTTTAAGTACAGGCTGAATGGCGCTTGCAAGAGCGAACTTTCGATTGTGCAGTGGGGGTGTGGGGCTCTCTGCTTCTGGTCTCAGGGAGGGTCCCACAGTAGGTCCTAGACATACAAGGTATATCCAAAATACAATCTAAAAATCCATTTTACTTAGTAAAATGCAAGCAAATCATGTGAAGCCCAGATGTGGGCATTGGAAGCAAATAAATCCCATCTCTGCAGAGGACGATGCTCTCAGGAGGATCTCCCTAAACGTGAGTTCCTTAATGAAAGCCAGAGATCCAGAAGGACCATGACTGTAATGTCAGCTGAACCCAGGAAGCAAAGTGAGCTGGTTGGCAGGCCCCACCACTGCCATCTTTTTTGTCCACCTGGGCACCCTCCAATTACGCACTGTGTCATCTCTCTAGGGACCAGGGGGGCTGCAAGGACTACCTGTGGTCAACCTGGGGACTGCACCAGCCCAGCTTTTGGCTCTATTTTCCTAGAGATGGGTGGGAAACCCAGCCTGGAAGGGGCTGCGCTAAGCTCTGCCATTGTGACTGCCCATTGGGAGGCCTGCGGCGTCCACGTGTTCACACGGCCAGAGCTCAGCGAGCTGGGGAACTGACTGCCTCACTTGATACCAGGCTCCTTCCAGCCCCGCCCAAGTGGACTTTGGTGGCCAGGACCTCAGGAAGAAGGGCTTGCCCATTAGTGGATGCCAGCACCTGAGAAACGGATTCCCGAAACCTAGAGCAAGGAACGAGGGTCTCCGTCTGCTCAGACGACCACCCGAGTGTCGGTCCCCATAGTGACCACTGCAGTGGCTGAAAAGACAAGGAGGAAAGGCATGGCTCAGGCCTCAAACTTCCATTATGATCGAAACAAGCCTTTTCTCGGCAACTTTTGAGGTCACAGCCAACATTATTAACGAGGCAGGAGGAAAGGGGTGAATGGAGGGCAAACAGAAAACTTTAAAACAGTTGCACATAAAATATACAACTTACTGATAGAGAAAGGTTATTATTTACAAGTGGGGTTAGCCCGCTACACAAAGTAATCAAGACTCTTACTAGACATATAAGGTATACCCAAAATACAACCTAAAAATCCATTTTACTTAGTGAAATTCAAGCAAATCATTGGAAGCATTTAACACTGAAGACGAATAAAAAGTTTCGTAGAAAATATTTTATTAGCAGTCTATGTCTTAAAAGAATCTAGCTTTTATAGTCATACACTCTGTACCTTGCCGCCATTGGGTGGTTTTGTCTTGCCTTTTGTCACATTCTAATTTAGCTGGCATTTGATGAAAGCCTTAACGGGTGTTATTCCAATTTTACCATCGGCACCACAGACAATGAGAGAATTTTCTCTTTCCTTCTTGGGGTAAAGGACGGTTGAGTGAAGATTTAAGGCTCCTATTTTACTGAGACTGAAAAAACACCACAGAATAATACTAGTAACACACACACCAGAAGCAAGCCCGCGTGTGTGTGTGTGTGTGCACACGTGTGTTCATGCACAGGTATGTGTACACACGCGCGCGCATGCATACCAGTCCCTCCTTACACTGAGCTAGTTCTCAGGTGTGTTGCTGTAGGAAGCTGAGACCAAGGCAAGGGCCGAGGAAGGTATCGCTTCGCTGAGACAAGGAGTGAGACCAGTCCCCCCAAACCAGCTCGCGATACTCTTGGATGCGTGGCAGTTGCCCGGGTGAGAAGCGAGAGCCTCCCTCCCATCTCAGCCATCTGCTTGGTGACAGCAAGTCCAGAACAAACAACCAAACTAACAACATCTAAACAACATTCTATCTTACAAAGTCATTTCGGGTACATTTGTGCATTATGAACAGGAGACAGTGCAGTAAAGCAAATAGGGACTTTGGGGTCAGACCTGGGCTCAAATTCCGACTCTACCCTCTCCTAACTCTGGGAGTCTCGGTACATTACTGAGCCTCTCCCAGCCTCAGTATTCCACATCTGAAAAATACAGGGGCTTTATCTACCTTGAAGGGTTGGCCACTGACCTAAGGCAGATCAAAGGCCACCTCAGAGAAGTTTTCTCTGACCCCCACCCCCAGTGCAGCTCCCAGCACTCAGCATGTGGTTGCTGTCAAGCGAAGTGGTTGTCTGGTTACCTTCCAGCCTGCACTAGAGGGCGCAGGTGAGGGCAAGTCCGTGAATTTCCTCCCCATTGAACCCCCAGTGTCTGGGACAGTCCTATGCACATGGGACGGATCAGTAAACTTTCGTGGAGTGAGTAAATGGATAAGAGATTCCTAAGAGATTCAGCACAGTCCCTGGACACTCAACAAGAAAGGATACTCAACAAATCGAAGCTCATTGTTTTATGTTCTCATTGAAATAGCCCATGGTGAATTTTGCTCCATGGACACAGCCCTGATCTCCTGGCTATGCCTTTCTCAGGTTTGGGAAATGACCTTTCTGTGGGTCTCTGAGTTTTTACCTAACAGCTTTACATCCCATTTCCTGGTCTGAAGACCTTTCTCCAAAGGCCATTTCATCAGATCCCAGTATCTACTACATAAAATGTTTTCTTGTATTACTTCTTTCTCCTTCTTCTGAGGAGTTTCCCACTTGACCCATGTAGGAAATTTTGAAGAATTTAATTCCCTAGTTGCTATTCAGCAAGAATAGAAGGAAGGGAGGCACAGAGTACTTTCCTGTGGATACATGTGAAAGGTTATAGGTATGGGATTGGTTAGCAATGTTCCCTGCGAAGACCTGAAGCTTTCCTGAAGTAGTGTTAGAATCCAACGGTGCTCCCCTCACCTCCCAAAAAGTCCCACTTAAAAGTTATATTCTTTGGACTTTTTTTTATTGCTACTAACAACTGAGGAGGCTGTACATCTTTTATCCAAGGTTTAATCCTTCCTTCTAAATGAAGAAACTCAACGAGAGATGAAAGGAATATTTGGATCATTACATCCAGAACTTACGTGAATTGTATTTGGGAAGTCAGTCTGGGTTTAAACTCCAACATATGAAAGAGAACATGTCATCAAGTATCTCTTAACCACAACTATTTAAAAAAAAAATTCAATAAGTTGCTTGGATGTTAGGCCATTGGAATAAGGTGTTTTATGAATCTACTGTAAAACAGAACACAGAGGGAACATATCTGGAAATTCATATGAAAGAGCGAGGAGATAGTTCATTTAAACAAAGACTGGCGAGGGTTTACAATGAGCATGCTCCGATAAGGGCACTTCATGCTTGGAGAGGGACACAGGCAGCCTCCCAGGGTTGACACGCCCTCACCTAACACAGCTTTAGATCTTCCTCAAGTCTACAGTGGAGTGATAAGCCAAAGTACCCTGTGGTGGGGACCTTCAGAAGACTCACTGTACTCTAAGGAACATCCTTAAAAATAACCCTGTGTTGCTTTGCACATACATTTCCCTTCTAGCAGCCTAACAGCCCTTGCATCCCCCAAGATCTACCCCCTGAGAGGACCCCAACTGGTTCCTCATCTACTAAGGAATGGATAGAATCTTTTAACAGAGGATAATTGAAATATGGGGAGCATGAGTGCCTAGGGGAATAATGCCTTCAGATGACTTCAGTGCTTTTGGAAACCAAACCTCCACCCTACAGGAATCTCACAACACTGTGGTTTCAGCAAGTGATATGTTGCCTTTGGGACAGAGATGGTTGACCATACATGGCAGTTTCTGGCATGCACGTCCTTATTAGGGTCACGGACACACTACACGCATCTATGATTGGGAAGGCTCATCTGGAGGGAACGGGCTCTTTAAACATTGACCTCATCCAAGATAATTCTGGGAGTGATCATGGGCTTTTCCCTCTTTCCAATTCTATATTCCTCAGTTTGAATCCACCAGCCTTTTCTTGGAAACCATATGGGGCAGTCCTACTCTGTTCTATAGGATCGCTATGAGTCGGAAATGATTCGACGGCAACAGGTTAGATTTTGGTTTACTTCCTCTTTAGGTTCCCCGCTATGTGATGTCTTCCAGGCAAATCTATCTTGAAATTACATGAAGACTTTTTTCTATAATGACTAAGTTTGACCCTGGTTAAACAACAATTTGGAAGGCAACGTCCTATTTCTACACAGCAAACAAACTTAAAATTAAATTTTAGTATATCTCAATTGCGCTCACTCAAAAAGATCTAGGGATTAAAAAGGACTCTCTAAGCATTTGCAGATCAAATCAGTGTGTAAGTAGAATTTTTTCATCCTTTTCATTCTCTCAAAGTAGGAAAATAAGAGCTT
Source organism: Trichechus manatus latirostris (assembly GCF_000243295.1). Classification (NCBI taxonomy): domain Eukaryota; kingdom Metazoa; phylum Chordata; class Mammalia; order Sirenia; family Trichechidae; genus Trichechus; species Trichechus manatus. The sequence goes on from NW_004444064.1 coordinate 7,272,510, forward strand.
CAGAACACAACTGAGGAATCTCAGAGCCTTTTAGAGATGAAATGGCCTTGAAGATGATCTAGTGCAACTATTCAGAGACGAGGAAACTGAGGCTCAGAGAGGTTAACTGATTTGTCCACAAAAATACAATCTTTCATGAGGAGACCCTGATTCCAGGATAAGGACATTCTAGAGGGAAAAACAATTGCATTTTCCTAAAGATGGCTTTCTTTGGCCAGCATCACCTTCCACCCTTGCAGTTAAACTGCCTTTGGAGCAGCTGATGACACATGGGCAGCCCTGTTATGAATTCAAAGGTCATTTAAATGATGCTCATTGGTCCTGCCCTAGAAGGATTTTAGTTAGTGACAATCTCACTGGCATTAAGGGGTTTCCAGTCTGAGAACATGCCAAGTCGACAGGAGCCCAACATTTGAGAAGCTAAATGTCTATAAAAGGGATAACTTGTACATCATCCCTCTTAGATTTTGTAGCCGAGATGCAAACCCCAAACCTAGGAGATGAAATTACCCACAGTTGTAAATGCACTGTTTGTTCAAGCTCCAAACACATCTGCCACACTGTCTTCCCCGAGTTCTTGCAAAGGTCTCAGATTCTCATTAAAGTGAATCAGCATCTTCCTGTTGTAGAGCTAGCTCATCTTTCACCGACTGCCTGCAGATCCAACCCACAATGTTTACACCTGAAATTGCCCAAAGCCCAGCTTTCTTAGGTTCACTGGAGGTAGTTGATGTGATATGTGAGGAGAGCGAGAATGTTTTTAAAAAATCAACAAGGTTGATCTTCTAGAAATTTTTTTAGGCAAAATTAAGGTGCTCAGAAAGTTAGAAAGAAAAAATACATATATATATTTTGCCTAAATAAGAAACATGAAAAATAAAAGATTTTGAAAGAGTTGGCCAATTTCAATCTACAACTTTTCTTTTTTTTTTTTTTTTTTTTAACATTCTGCACTGTTTAGCGCCCACAATTTCAAAGTCTTCACTCAATGGGGAGCTTGCATGGGAAATCTTTCCCAAGTTCTTTCCGTCAACCAGACCAGCTCCTTGACTGAGTTAAACCTCTGTATCTCGAAACAAAGTATGTCATTTATCCTGAAGAGTTTTCTTCAACAAGTACTAAAAAGATACAATTTCTTAAAAGGCATGAGATTTATAGACTTTTGGCTTGGAAAGCGGCTTCTCACTGGAAAAGAGACAAACCTTAGAAAGACAAAACCATGAAAAACAACAGTCATAAAATGGAATCACTCCATGTTTCAGCTTTCTCCCCCAGGACGTCCATGTGGCTGCCCAGTGAGCAACCAAGAAGTTGCTTGCAATCCCCCATCCAGGACTAAAGTTATCTGGTCATAAGGATGGATTTTACCAAGGAGACCTCTTGTCACAAGCTGTGCTGCAGTTTTAAATTCTGCCCCAATTGTGGCATTTTAAATTCTGCGTGTAAAAAACAAAAAAAAAAAAAACCTTTCCTATCTTCTTCCTAGTTAAAGCTAGAAAGGATAATGGAGAGAAGGTCCAACCGCACGGGGTGGAGAAGTGGAGCACTAGACACCCACAAACCAAGCGTGGTTTAGTCTCTGTGTAACCGGGCACAGGCCTGCCGCCACAGTTCTAGAAGTGCCCTTGGCCGCCATGTCTAATTTTTCTCAACTGGCATCCAGGCATTTTACCTCTCTGCCCGGATTTTGTACTTCAGGACAAAATAGGCAATAAGGCGCAGGGAGATGAAGAAAATCCCAAGAACAATGAAGTCCAGGTACAGCTTGGCATTTTCCACATCCAGTTCTCTCAGGATGGCCTCTGATTTCTGAAAGTGGCACGTCTCGTCAATGTCGCAGTGCAGGTCTTCCCGATCGAGGCCATAGATGGAGAGAATGACACCTTCAAACCCGTACCTATGACAGAAAGTGAGAGAATGAAGCAGCACTCTGACTAGCCCGCCATGCTGACTCGCCTATGCTCCCTGATTCCGTTCACCATTTGCTGAAGGAAAATAGTCCTGTGATTCTTCCTGGCTTCCCTCCCTCCCCAAAGAGCTTTCCTCACCAAAATACATTCTAACCTTTCAACAACTTCCTAAGCTTGACTCTGTTTTTTCCAACGTTGTTTCCTCCAGAGCCTCCAACCGCCACCAGCACAACAAAAACTCAAACTGACCTAAGAGTAGGTATTCATTCAGTGGTGAAATGAACAGAAACATACATTGATTTCTTCCGATGTTATGTGATTTTTAACAGTTAGATATCACAAAGGCTCAGATACCTTTCCAAGGACTTTGGAGCATTTAAATAAGACATTTTGGTACCCTATATCATTCTGTTCTAGCCCTACATTGTTAGAACAAAAATCCCTAATTTTGAGAAGAAAGCCACTGGTTTCTGATTTCTTAGTATTGGAGAGCATACAGATGGCTGAAACTCTATACAAGGGCTTTGTTTTGACTTTGTTTTTCTGAACAATATACCTGGATTTGAACTGACATTCTAGAAAAGAAGAGCTTGTTCCCAACTTTGGATCTTTTGTGTTACATGCAACCGCTACAGCTGGGGGAGAAAAGCTCTAAAGGTGGGCATTGGCGACTGAAGGGCCAACATGCCAAAGAACCACTGGGCAAAGAGGTTGGAACCTGATAACCTAAATGCCTGAGGTGCTAGAATACTGTTTGGTTTTTTTTAATTTTATTGTGTTTTAGGTGAAACTTTACAGCGCAAATAAGGTTCTCATTCAAAAATGTATACACAAATTGTTTTGTGACATTGCTTGCAATCCCCGCACTGTCAGCACTCTCCCCCTCTCCCTTTCCACCCTGGGTTCTCCGTGTCCATTCATCCAGGTTTCCTGTCCTTTTCTGCCTTCTTGTCTTGTCTTTTGGGCAGGTGTTGCCCATTTGGTCTCGTGTACTTGATTGAACTAAGAAGTATGTTCCTCACGTGTGTTATTGTTTGTTTTATAGGCCTGTCTAATCATTGGCTGAAAGGCAGACTTTGGGAATGGCTTCAGTTCTGAGTTAGCAGAGTGTCTGGGGGTCATAGTATCGGGGATTCCTCTAGTATCTGTCAGTCCAGTAAGTCTGGTATTTTTTTGGGAATTTGAATTTTTGTTCTCTGTTTTCCTCTCACTCTGTCTGGAACCCTCTGTTGTGATCCCTGTCAGAGCGGTCAGAGGTGGTAGCCAGGCATCATCTAGTTCTTCTGGGCTCAGGCTGTGAGGAGTGTGGTTCATGTGGTCCATTAGTCCTTTGGACTGATATTTGCCTTGTGTCTTTGGTTTTCTTCATTCTCCTTTGCTCTGAACGTGATGGGACCAACCGACGTATTTTAGATGGCCTCGCGAAAGCTTTTAAGACCCCAGATGCTACTCACCAAAGTAGGATGTAGAACATTTTCTTTATGAACTATGTTGTACCAATTGACCTAGATGTCCCCCAAGACCATGGTCCCCAGCCCTCAGCCCCAGTAACTGGGTCCCTCAAGGCGTTTGGATGTGTCTATGAAGCTTCTATGACTTTGCCTTGGTCAAGTTGTGCTGACCTCCCCTATATTGTGTGTTGTCTTTCCCTTCACCAGAGTTAACACTTGTCTCCTATCTAGTTAGTGATTTCCCCTCCCCATGCCTCCCCTCCCACGTAACCATCAAATAATTTTTTTTTCTGTGTGTAAACCTTTTTTTTGAGTCTTTAGAATAGTGGTCTGATACAGTATTTGTCCTTTTGTGATTGACTTATTTCACTCAGCATAATGCCCTCCAGATCCATCCATGTTGTGAGATGTTTTGCAGATTCATCATTGTTCTTTATCACTGTGTAGTAGTCCATTCTGTGTGTGTACCACAATTGGTTTATCCATTCATCTCTTGATGGGCACTTAGGTTGTTTCCATCTTTTTGCTATTGTGAATAATGCTGCAATGAACATGGGTGTGCATATGTCTATTTGTGTGACGGTTCTTATTTCTCTAGGGTATATTCCTAGGTAGACTATTCTTGTTTAGAGATACTAGGAAGTTTAAAACATGACTTATTTTATTTTCCCCTGGACTTTGTATTACAGTTTATAAATACCCGGAACCTTATTATAAGCATTGTTCATTTCAGAGAGGAACGTGGAAGTTACTCAAAGGGGTGAAGTTCCCAAAAGATGAGAACACTCCCTTGCTAAGGCAGATCTTCCAAATATCCAGAATATGAGAGTATACCATGGCTTCTTCAGGGTATAAATTGCTAGTGTTTATTTTACCCTTGTTTTGTGTGTGTGTTGGTGAGGGTGGGGGCACACACAGCAAGGAAAAAAATAAAAGTCATCGATCCCTTCGGATTCGTGACCAGCATTTAGCTGATGGCCAAGAAGTAGCTTTTGTGAACAACTTCACGTTAGCCCCAGGCCCTTCCCTTTGTCTCCATGAAGTCCCCGAGTTACAAAAGTCCCCACTGGCCCTTCCACACTACCTGACGTAGGAGATGTAGGACATCCACTGCAGATACGTGGGGATGGTGTCAAAGCTGACGAAGAATCCCGAGAAGAGGAGGACGGGGATGGCGGTCACGGGCCCCACAAAGGTTGCCACCTGGGGGTGAAGTGGGGACACAGAACTTACTCTGAGGGACAGGCAGACAGTCCTGCCCACTCCCTCCTCAAGTGACCCCTGAAGGCCATTTTCTGTACAGCTCATGACCAGTTGGACAAGATGACTCCCCAAAGGGCCAAGGTCTTCAGGATGGGTTGGTACAAGAACCAAGAAGGCGGCCGAAAAGCATCTTGTTCCCACCTTGTGAGGAGCAGGTGGCCTGGTCCATGCACAGGGTAGGGACTGTGTTTTTATGCCTCGACAGGCCAGAGAAGGATT
>NW_004444064.1:7277452-7308755 GCF_000243295.1 Trichechus manatus latirostris
AGGCCAGAGAAGGATTAAAAACCAAAAAAAAAAAAAAAAAAAGTAAATCTTCTACTGAAGCACTGGGGTAGGGTCTTCTGGGCACGGTAATTAGGCGCGCTTAATTAAGCACAGGAGACAGTGTCTCCCTGAGAAGCTGACAATTAAGTGGCGTCACCACATCTGAAGGCCCCGCCCCCCACCTGGAGACAGATGCACAGCTGTCTACTCTGCTGTGACACCCATCGAAAGTCCCCAACGAGCCTCCGTTAGACCCCAGGTGGCCGGGTGGGAGAACCCTTGGATGCTGTCCTTAAGCCAGGCTGACGGTTATTCCCGCTGGAGACCCACGAGAATGGACACACCTCAAAGGTGGGACTTCTCAGCACTGGCCCCCAAGTTTCAAAGAACAGTACTTGGCTCGTGGTAGGCCCTCAGCCTGTATTTCCAGAATGAATGGATTAAAGAGATTTTGGTTCCTCCTCTACGTCTCCACCACTGGAGTGCGAGCGAGCCACAGGAGAAATTAACACCATCACCACAGCAACCCTCGTCTTTAAAGTGAGACAAAAATCTAGTGAGATGTTGTGGTGTGTATGTGTGTGAGTGTGTGTGTTTAAGTGTGACCGTGTGTGAGTGCCTAGTGCGTACGTGAGTATATGAGTGTGAGCATGTGTGTGTAACCGTGTGTGTGAGTGTGCGTTTTGTAGGTAGGTGTAAGTGGTGTGAGTGTGAGTGTGTGTGGTTTGTGGGTGTGAGTGTGTGAGTGTGTGTGTATGGTTTATGGGTGTGCAGGCCTGTAAACAGGAACATCACAGATGGTGCTGTGAGTATAGTGAAGCCTCAAAGGAGAGCTGGCAAGTCTCCCCAGGGCCGGTTGGGCTGGCTCTCTGGAAGGTGTCATTGAGTGGGTGAGGAGAAGTTGCACCTTCGTGGGTGGGTGGTAGCTCTCCAGGCAGTCCCGGGCACGCCAGGCTGAGGGAGCAGAGAGAACAAAGGACTGCAGATGTGAGGTGCCCATCGGTGGGAATCTCTGAGCATAGCTGGTGGTGGGGCATGGGGCAGAGTGAACCAAGCAGCTCCCAGGGCCAGAGCATGGCGCGTCTGCTATGCTGTGCTCACAGCAAGGACTGTGTCCTGCGGTCCGTGGGGTGTCCCGAGGGTGGCTGTGTGGAGAAGGGTTAGGAAACCTCGGAGAGAAATGCCTGCACAGTTTGGGCAGCAAACCCTTGTGAAATGCCTGGTATGTGCCAGGCACTGTGCTGGGCCTTGGAGACGGGGTTAAACTAGATAAAGTGCCTGCCCCTAAGACATGAAACCAGCAACCTGCCAACACGAGGAAAGCTCTCAGGCAGAGATATGGGGCAGGAGGGCAAGCGAGGGGGCCCTCCCTCAGGGGCAAGGTCTGGAGGAGCAACCTTGCCGTGAGAGCACATCAGACCCAGGGAGGAAAATGCTCCTCCCAGCTGGCTTGCTAAGACCAGCACAGACCACAGGAGAGCCCCGCCCTACTTCTGTAAAAGCCGTGTGGTACCTGACTCCTGACAAAGATGGACTGAGGCCCTCCTCTGGGCAAGGCATTGAGGAGACTCTGCAAGGGAGGCCATAGTGAGGGGAACGGTGGGCATTATGTAAGGAGGAGTAAGGAGCACCATTTCCTGGGTGCTGACCGTGGGTCTGAGCACCTGTCGTGGGGTGTCGTATTTAGTCCTCACCACAACCCCAAACCCCAAAACCAAACCTGTTGCTGTAGAGGCAATTCCGACTCATGGCGACCCCATGTGTTACAGAGTAGAACTGCTCCATAAGGTTTTCTTGGCTGTGATCTTTAGGAAAGCAGATCGCCAAGCCTTTCTTCACAGGGTGAGTTCAAACTGCCAACATTTAGGCTAGTATTTGAGCACAAAGTGTTGGCGCCATCCAGGACCTCACGGCAATCCTACGTGATTCCCATTTACGGATGGGCAGCTGAGGCCCTGCAGGTTAAGTGGCTCATTCGGAATGGATTGTGGAGATGAAACGGGAGCATGGGCACACTACGAGGGTGGGGGGCAGAGGGCCCCAGGTGTCCTCCTTCACCAAAGAATGCTTCAGTTTTTTGTTTCTTTTTTAAGAGGATAGGATTGGTCTGAACATCCTTGTGGTTAAAGAGGAAGGGGCACAGAGGTGAACAATTGGAAACCCACGTGGGTTTGGGATGCTGGGGGCCGGGAGTGGTTCCAGGAGTCTCGGAGGCCAGGAGGAGGAGGAAGCGGCATGTGGGGCTTGGCAGGGGTGTGTGTGGGGTGTGTGAGTGCCACGGGGAGGGTCTGAGGATGGCTGCGTGGATCACACGGAGGCAGCAAAACACAGGCGTGTGACCCTGACCAAACTGCATCAGCGCTCTGGGCCTCAGTCTTCCCACCTGTGAAGTGGGGATAGTACAGCACCTGACCCGTGGGATGTGATCAGGAATAGGTGAGTTACGTGAAAAACCCCGAAAACAGCACCTGGCCTGCAGAAAGTGCCACGTAACGGAGTCCCGGCGGTCCCTGGGTGGCGCAAATGGTTTGTGCTCGACTACTACATAAAGGTTGGTGGTTTGAACCCGCCCAGTGGCACCACGGAAGGAAGGCCTGGCGATCTGCTTCCGTAAAGATCACAGCCAAGAAAACCCTACAGAGCAGTTCTACTTTGTAACACATGGGTTGACATGAGCCGGAATCAACTTGATGGCATTTGGTTTGGGTTTTTGGTTTTGGGAGTCCCTGGAGTCAGAATTGACCCGACAGCAATGGGTCTGGCTGGTGCGAATGGTTAAGGTGCTTGGCTGCTAACCAAAAGGTTGGTGGTTCAAGTCCAGAGGCACCTCGGATGAAAGGTCTGGCAATCTAATTCTCAAAAATCAGCCACTGGAAACACTTTGGAGCACGGTTCTACTCAGACACACATGGGGTCACCGTAAGTCTGAGCTGACTTGATGTCAACTGGCTTTAAGGGCACCTGTAGTTACTCATTGTACATTTGCCAATCCTGATTGTCCAAGACAACATGATTGCTTCCCATGGGAACAGCCTCAGAAAGCCAGGCTAGGAAGTTCAGGGCAGAAGGGGAGGAGGGGTCCAGGGAGGAGGGCCTGGCCCGCAGCGTCCCTCAGCCAGTACCTGGAGGGATGTGGACGCAGCCCCGATGAGCAGGCCCAGGGACTGGGCCACGAGCGATGTCATGGTGCCTAGAGCAGCGAACAGGACGAAGCGTACGGCATCACATGGCTGCGAGGTCATCCAGTACACGATGCTGCAGTAGGCCACTGGGAACATGATCTGGGGACACAGAGCACGTCACCACAGCACTCAGCCCAGCTCACGACAGGCGGGGCACTGCCGCCCCACAAACCTCTCAGTTCCTGGGCAGCGCATGCTTCACTGCGGGTCCAGGGAAGGCCCACCATTGAGAAAGCCGTGCCACGCTGCTGCATCCCTCAGCCGGCCCGTCTCATGGAAATCAAGGTCCCCCACCCTGCTCTATATAAATGAAGAACTCTCCAAGCGACACCCTCTTTCACCACATACCTGGAAGGGGACATCAGCCATGGTCTTGGCGAGGTAGTAAGCCTTCAGGCTGTACCAGTAATTCAGGTGCTCCCGAAGAAATACCCCCATCTCCAGAGGAACTGAGAGAAGAGGAAAATGAAAAACTTCGGTTCAAGCAGACAGGCCTGGGTGCCAAATATTTAAACGCGGCAGTCTTATGCTGAACTGGTCCTAACCCCATTCTGGCCTACGTCTCAGTGTGGGCCTTACAATGCTTGAAGCACTTAGAGCTTGAGCAAGAAGATATGAAACATTTACCAGGCTGGAAAGGAGCCCTGGTCTTGCAATGGTTAAGGGTTTGGCTGCTAACTGAAAGGCTGGTGGTTCAAACCCACCAGCTGCTCCATGGGAGAAAAAAGACCTGGCTATCTGCTCCCATAAAGATTTCAGGCTAGGAAACCCCATGGGGGCAGTTCTACTCTGTCCTATAGGGTCGCTATCAGTCAGAATTGACTCATCAGCACATAACATCACCATCGCCAGCCTGGAAGAACTGCCAACCGTTTTATAGCCTGAAGAGTCACTGAGCAGGGTCGAGTGAAGAACATCTACGCGATGAACTTTCCAAGTGACTAAGGGAAGCCTACTTTGTGAGCAAATTAGAATTACATGGAAATCTGTCTATAAGAGCTTTACCCGCTCACAAAGCTGGCCATACCAGGACTATTTTAATAACTGAACTGTTGTTGTTGTTGTCGGTTGCCCCGGATTCAGCAACCCCATGCACGACAGACCAAAAAGCTGCCTGGTCTTGCGCCATCCCAATGACGAGTTGTGGATCAGACCGCTGTGATCCATAGGGTTTTCACCAGGCAGTTTTTGGAAGTAGATTGCCAGGCCTTTCCTCCGAGTCCATCATAGTCTAGAAGCTCTGCTGAAAGCTACTCAGCGTCATCGCAACATACTAGCCTCCACTGACAGATGGGTGGTGGCTGCATAAGAGATGTTGGCCAAGAATCAAACCTGGGTCTCCTGCACAGAAGGTGAAGATTCTACCACCAAGCCATCACCGCCCCCATAACTGAGGTAGGGAATGCTTAAGTAGTAGAATTTGAGGGACTCCTGATTAATGCACCTTTCAGAAATATCTCCCCATCAGCCTTTCCACTATCCTCAAAAATCTTCCATTAGCAATTCATTCCTTTCGCTTAAACAGTGCATTTTCTCGTCTAAGAGCAAAGATAACAATACCCACATCTGTGAACAAAAAAGATGGTATTCATAAATGAAGACACCATGCTTTCAGAAAATTCACCCATTGATCAAGCTATGACCTCAGTCCCCATTTGTGGCTAGGAACCACAGATAATGAAGAAGAGGGTCGGAGGTCGTCACTCACACGTGAGAACCGTGGGCATGAGGGCAGCGAACATGAGGAAAAGCATGGAGAAGAAGAGAAAGCCAGAGTTGCTGAGGACTTTCTTGGCTTCATTCCCAATCCCCAGGTACAGCAGGCCAATGAGAAGGCCGATTCCAATGTGCGAGGTGATCCGCAGGTGTGTCAGAACCTGGAGGCAAACACAGTTCTCACCCAGTGTACAGGGAAGTTGGGGCCGGATGTTCCACAAGAGCAACGAGGCCAAGGCCTTCAGAAGCCCTGGGACCTGAGCTCTGTAATAACAGATCTCATGCTTCATCCTGCCCCTCTCCTCCAGAAAAACAAGCGCCGAACCCGAAACCATTTCAAGTACATGCATGGACACACACACACACAGGGAAGAAATGTGTGGCTGTTAAAACAGAAGTCATTGTTATCCTTTGTTAAATTCCTTTCAAAAATGACAAACCAATGAGGGTAGTCTACCTTCAGAGGAGGTAGGATGGTGGGGAGGGAGGCAAAGGATGGACAGACCAAAGGCCCACCCTTGAAGAGCTCTGAAGTCTTCAAATTAGGGCCTAGGCTGGTGGCCAGATTGTTCATGTTCAATGGTGGGTACTATTATGGTTCCCCATTATCAATTATTCGCTGCCTCCTTTCCTGCAAGGGATTATATACTCAGTCCCTTGCCTAGTGACCTGCAGTGCTTTTTATTGAAGGAGGAATATACTCCCTCACTCCCCTGTGTCAGGACTGCCCATATGACTTGTTTTGGCCAGTGGAACCTTTGAGCAGAAGGCTTCAGGGCCGCCACTTGGTTCCTCTCTTGCCCTTTCCCTTTGCCGTGAGAAAAGCATGTTCCAGAAAGGAGGCGTTCCTTTATTCTGGGTCCCAGAATGAGAAGACACATGAGCACAGCCACAACCAACCCACAGCCACCAACATATAACACGCGCAAGACATAAATATTTGCTGTTGTGGACACTGAGATGCTGGGATTGTTTGTTACTGCAGCATACCAGAGAGAAAGCTGAATAATACAAATGGAGGAAAAACAATCCAACAGTTCGGTGGTCATGACCATGTCCTTGGTCATGAGAGGGTAGTGTGAAGCACCCTTACCGAGTCCCTCATGATGCTGAGGAATGTCCTCTTGAAGAGAATGCAGAACTGGGTGAGGCAGCTGGCCGAGAAGCTGTGGCAGCCTTCCATGGAAGTGGAATCCTAAGAGCATAGCCAAGAACGGAAACGAGGTGAAACTCCACCCCCGGGTCCACTGCATCTTTGCTAAGAAGGAGACTCATGCAGCCAGGTGCTAAATGCAGCATGCAGCTCTCCGGGGCAGTTAAGGGATTTGCATTACCTTTCTCAACCCCTTTAATCGTTTTGCCTGCTTTACCTCTTCAGAGGGCCGGTGCCAAAGAAAAGGGTTCACCTCAGCATCGCCCCCAAGGTCTCTCTTGTAGTCGGCGTCACACATGCCCTCCCGAACAGCTCTCACCAGGCGGCTGTTCTGATCGCCGTATTCCCCAGACGCAACCTCCATGACTGAACAGAACACAGATGCGGGTCAGTCCCAGGCCCCCGGCAAGGTGGGTGTGCTGACATTGCTAATATGCATGGTGGGTTGTCTTCCTTTCACCACTAACCAAAAAACCAGTTGCCATCGAGTTGACCGTGACCCATGGTGACCCATGTGCGCCAGAGTAGAACTGAGCTCTATAGCGTTTTCAATGGCTGCTTTTTTGGAAGTAGATTGCCAGGCCTTTCTTCTGCCTCTGGGCGGACGCGAACCTCCAACCTTTCCATTAGCGGCCAAGCATGAGTGCTGTGAGCTGTTTGCACTACCCAGGAATTCCTGATTTTGCATTATTAAAGTAATTATTGTGGGGAAAAGACACAAGCAGGAATCATTTCACATGATTATGCAGATGCCACATGTTAAGCATGATGTCAAAATCACATATCAACCCATGTTAGACTCTAAAACCGCAGCAAGGCCACTGAGCATGTTGGGAAGCAGAAAACGCAAAGGTGTGCTATGAAGTCAGAGAGTCGGAGGAGTCATCTGCTCACGCACCTATGAACGCATTCACCCATCTGATATTTATTACCTACTACGGCAATGTGATGGTTGGTGCTGGGGAGGCAAGCAGGACTCTTGTTAGAAGAACCTGCACCTTAGCAGGTGTGAGTGATGGGGATAGTGGCCGCTCCACAGGGCCACAGAGTACCTGGGGTCAGGAGGGCTGCTTGGCACCCCAGTGACTCCGAGGTCATAGAAAGATCTGCCAACACCTCTCGGGTCCCCACGGAGTATCCCCCTTCCTCCTCCACTCTCACCACTTGCTCCCACCATCACTCGTTTACCCCAGGCATCACTCAGCTTACACCCCCTCCAAAATCACTAACTCTGCCCGTGACATCACATCCTCTCCAGCCAGCTGGCCTGGTCAGCCACTCCCATGACGACGGCTCTTCCAGTCCTCCATCTGATCTGCCCTCTCCTTTACCCACTTCCTTCCCTCCAATGACACTCTTGCTAACTTCCAGTCTCCCTTGTCCCCTCGTCTTTTTGTCACACCTCTCTGTCAAAACCAGCTCTCTGCTTTCCTGGAGCCTGCATCGGGGCAGCCAAGCACGCCCAAGAAAGTCACAAACCAGGATGCCTCAGCCCACTAAGAAACTCATCATCAACGCCCTCAGAGACGCCCTCACCACTGCAGGCCATCTCTGCGTGCTGCCCTGATATTCACACCACTGCTGTTTCACACCTGCTACCCTCCCCTCGCCTCCTGCCCTCCCTTCAGACGCCCTGGACTCCTGTCCTCACAGAGGAAGTCAAAGCCCCCAGAAGGGAACACCCTCATCTTTCCAGGGTCTCTCCTGATGTCCATGCACGCTATTTCTTTTCCTTCCTGTCCGTTCTCCCTCTAAGGTCTCATCTCCTTGCAGGCGTAGGGTCTCCTCCTCCCCCTTCTCAGGAGTACCATGTCACCAACTGCCCCTTCTTCTCCTTGGGATCAACAGGATGCTATCAAAGAGATCCTTCCCACTGGGCGTTCCGCAAGCTCAAGTCTTCCCTTTTAGGCGAGGCTCTCTCTCAACCTCACCTCCTTCCAGCTGACTGCCTCCTCTCCTCCCCTCATAGCCTACTTCTTGTGAGTGAGAAGCATCCCCTGGAACAGTGTCTTGTGGGACACCATATGGGAAACAGTGTAGAAGATATGGACTCCTGGGAGTTGCAAGTCCAGATGTTTTTAAGAAAAACAACTGAGCAGGAAAGGACAGTGGCAGAAAGACCAAGGAGGAGGGGATGGCAATGACAAAGGCTTGGACTCCAAGCAAGGTGGCCAAGAGGGATACTGGGGAATGAAAACGCTTGGCTATCTAGTAAGTATGAAAAGTCAGGAGGGACGTCACCCTGCTCAGAGAGCTGGGCAAAGGAGGATGCTCTCAACTGAGATCGAGATCAAGGAGTTGGTGGTCCAGTGGTAGAATTCTCGCCTTCCACGCGGGAGACTTGGGTTTGATTCCCAGCCAGTGCAACTCATGCACAGACACCACCCATCTGTCAGTGGAGGCTTGTGCGTTGCTATGATGCTGAACAGGTTTCATCGGAGCTTCCAGACTGAGAAGGACTAGGAAGAAAGGCCTGGTGATCTACTGCTGAAAATCAGCCAATAAAAACCCTAAGGGTCACAATGGTCTCATCCACAATCGATCATGGGGATGGTGCAGGACTGGGCAGAAATTTCCTTCCGTTGCGCATGGGGAAGCCATGAGTTGGGGGCCAACTCAACAGTAACTAACAACATTAATTGAGACCAGGAGCACAGAAGGACAGCAGCAGATGTGACAGGAGGAAGAGAGTGAGCTTGGTTTTGGAGACCCTGTATATGAAGAGATTCTAGATTGTGCTGATAGATGTGCTGGGGAGTATGAAGCAGAGAAGTGGGTGCTGGCGCCAGAGATTGGGTGGTCACTGGCATAAGTGATGTTTCATGGCTGAGTGAATATGGACCAGGAAGAAAAGACACCAAAGACAGAACCCTGGGCCACAATGATGGCGTCAGGGGTTTGAGCTGTAACTATGGTGAGCATTATACCAGCAGCAGAGTCCCTGGGGGGTGCTAACTGAAAGTTGGAGGTTCAAGTCCACCCAGAGGCACCTCAGAAGATAGGACTAGCGATCGACTTCTGAAAAATCAGCCATTGGAAACCCTGTGGAGCACAGTTCTACTCTGATACACGCGGGGTCACCAGGAGCTGGAGTCGACTCCATGGTAACTGGCTTTTGATTGGTTTGCAGCAGTGATTAGAACGTTGCGAAGCCCGGAGGCCAGCCAACCCCGGGGCCTCTGTTTCAAGGGACGGGAGCTCAGGTTATTAACTCAATCTCTGGACTCCAACGGCCACCTTGTTTTTATCTGTTTGTTAAATGCTCCGTCAAAATTTAAATCACCATCTTCATGTCCCCGTTAATGTAAAAAAGGCCGCCTAAAGCAAAGTACAATGTTTTATTTTTCTTTTTAGAAATGGAGTCCTGGTGGCTCAGTGGTTAAGAGCTCGGCTGCTAACAAAAAGGTCGGCAGTTCGAATCCACCAGCTGCTCCTTGGAAACCCTACAGGGAAGTTCTACTCTGTCCTATAGGGTCGCTAGGAGTTGGAATCGACTCGATGGCAATGGGTTTTCTGAGAAAACTTCCACTGAACTGGAGGACTAATAAAGAAATGTGTTAGGAAATGTTGCCCTTAACATGCAGCTGAGGAGCCCTAGTGGTGCAGTGGTTAAGTGCTCGGCTGCTAACTGAAAGGTCAGCGGTTTGAACCCACCAGCAGCTCCACAGGAGAAAGATGTGGCAGTCTGCTTCCATAAAGATTACGGCCTTAGAAACCCTATGGGGCAGTTTTACTGTCCTGTAGGCTCTCTATGAGTCGGAATCGACTCAATGACAACTTGTTTTATAACATGGAGCTCCCTTATTATGGTTCTTGGATATTTTTATCTGGAGGAAATGAATCTTCTTTCCTGTTCTTGGAAACTCCACCACAAGATGGCACCTGAGCCATTTGTGGGAGATTCAAGTAATTCCTGAATCTGAGCCAAGGGACAAGTGGACACCCACAGAGAGCAGGCAAGAGCCCCAGCCTTTTCCTTCCGGCGGGTCAAGGTTCCACTTACCAAAATCTGCTGGATTGTGGTAGGTCGGGCAGTTCAGGCCTAAATCCCTCAGATAAGGGACCAGATTGGAGACTTTCCCCCGATACACACACTGTCCTTGACTTAGGACGTAAAGCTGGAGAAAAAAAACGAGAGGAAAACCATCAACCCCTGCCTTCCTCCATAAAGCAACAGGAACTCTCAGTCAATGTCAGTCTCTCTCTCTCTGTCTCTGTCTCTCTTGCTCTATGTCTATCTCTGTCTCTTGCCCTCTCTCTCTCTGTCTCTCTCTTATCATCTCTCTCAATCTCTCTCTCTGTCTCTCTCACTCTGGCTTTCTCTGCCTCTCTTTTGAGCTTTAAGCTACCTCCCCAGCACTCTGTTAAAGTTGAAAGGGAAATCCACGACGAGACAGGGAGGACTGAAGATATACAGCAAGAGATCATGCTTTTTCTTTTTTTGTCACTGGCCACCTGCTAAAGAGCCCTGATGGCACAGTGGTGAAGCGCTGGGCTGCTAACCGAAAGGTCTGCGATTCGAACCCCCCCAGCCCATTCTTGGGAGAAAGATGTGGCAGTCTGCTTCTGTAAAGATTTACAGGCTTGGAAACCCTATGGGGCAGTGCCACTCTGTCCTATCGGGTCGCTGTGAGTCAGAATTGACTTGAAGACGTGCAACCCAACAACTGCCTGTTAGAAAAGATTTTGGAGCTATACACATTTCATCCTTTGGGATTTTTTTTTTTTTGTTGCTGTTCGTAATAATCAAAACCTAAGATTTATAAAATGGAGCCTACTGTACAAATATTGTAACCTGTCACTTAGTTTTGTAAAACAGGTATTTCCTTCCACTTTAACAGGTGAGGGAATGGAGTCTTAGCAATGTTAGTAACTTCCCCGGATCATATGGCCTCCAGCAGTGGCAGAGAGAGGACACTGCCCAGTTCTTCCTACGCCCCCAGCCACCCTAGCTGCTTATAATTCCTAAGCGCAATAAAACATAACACTGGGACCACTCAAAAATGCCAATACCCCACGAGGAATAACCCAGGGCAGTGCGTACTTTGGATTTGTTTCCATTTGGGCTGATTAGCAACCTCCCCCCCAAAAAAAAACAAAACAGTTGCCATTAAGTTGGTGCAAACAGTTCAGGCACTCAGCTGCTAAACAAAAGGTTAGCAGTTCAAGTCCTCCCAGAGGTGCCTTGGAAGAAAAGCCTGGTGATCTACTTCTGAAAAATCAGCCACGAAAACCCTATGGAGCACAGTTCTATTCTGATGCACAGGGAGTCACTAGGAGCAGAGGCGACTGGATGCCAACTGATTGTTTTTTTTTTAATCATAGCAGAACTAGACAGCCCAGGGCAGGTGGGGTGAGGCCGGCGTACCTGGTCAAACAGTTCGAAGAGCTTGGCGCTGGGCTGGTGGATGGTGCAGATGATGGAGCGCCCTCCTTGAGCCAGCCCTTTCATCAGGGAGACCACCTGGAAGCAGGAGGCGCTGTCCAGGCCACTGCAAGTCAAAGGCGCTGTGAGACCCGGTGGACGGCAGGTCCAAGGCCACTGGCCCAGGAACCCTGTGGCCCAGGAGGGGTTGGGAGCAGAGACTTGGGGCTGCGCTGGCCCCTCCCAAGGTCCCGCTCTGCTTCACCTGCTGGTTCGCTGCCAGAGCTCCCAGCGGGGAGCATGCACGTGGTATTTTATGCTTGACAAGGATGGGGAAATGCCCTGCAACTCTTGCCAAAGGGACCCAGGATGAAAAAGGTGGGGGCGTCCCACCTGCCCTGGCAGGCGGCTGGGCCTCCCAGCTGACGGAGCTGTCTGGCCATCACAGCCCCCTGGCCCCTCCCTGCACCGAGGGCTGGGAGCAGAGACGGTAGCCCTCGGTGTAGCTGCAGCCTGGGGCTTTCTCTGGCAGATGTTCTTCTGGGCACAGAAAGCGCTGTGCGTGGGGTGCGGAGTCCTGGAGCTCGCTGCGGGCTTTCGTTGGGGCCTAGGGTGCCCTCTCATCTCCCCTCACTCTCCTCGGCACCTCCTGCCCCACTCCTGCTCTGTATCCCCCATTCCCCGTGACAGATGAGGTGACCGAGTGTGTGACAGGCAACCCCTCAGAGCCCAAACCTCCCACGCCAGTGGCACCGATGTTCTGCCCTGAAGGTGCTAGTTCAGGGGCTCACTGCAGTCCCTTGTTCTAAAGTATCTTTACAGGGCTGTCTCAGTCCTGTGCACTGTGGGCTGGGCATTGTGCAGGGCCTGGGCGCCAACGGGAGCAAGACAGCGGAGCCCCATGTGCAGAAGGCCGCAGATTCCTCCCCAAATCTAACTCGAATAGGGGGGCGTGGGTGAGTGGGCATAAACTGGCAACATGGAGACTAGTCAGAGGCAGTCAAGACTGGTCCCCGTCCCCACTTGCCCATCTGCCCAGCTGTCCTGCACTTGCTGTGAGGGGCAAGTATGATACAGTCAGGAACAGACATGGCCAGTTACTGCCCGTGGGCATCAGAGCCAGAGTCCTGGGGTCTTGTCCCAGCGTATGTCCACGGGAGGTGACCAGACATCTTGGGGAGAAGGGGCTGGGCTCAGGTAGGCACGGAGAGCCGGGCGAGCAAGGTGAGACCAGAGTCTTCCGTCCGGGCTTCTCTGAGCCTCTAACGTGCTAGAAGCAGTGTCTGGTGCGTTAGGATCCAGTATTCCCAGAACACGTCTGACCCCAGGCCCCTTATCCAGGGCACTGTGGCGCACAGGCCCTCAGAGCAGCTGCGCTACTATGGGGGACACTTTACCACGGGGCCCACCCCACACAGAAAGCACCCTGCGTGGGTCTCCCCATACAAGCCGAGGACTTGATGTCTTTTGAGTAAGACGGAGGTGGAAGTCGACCCTCAGCCCTGTGACCCCAGAACACAAGCAGAAAGAGGGGAGCAGCACAGCAGGCCTCTCCCAGGGGGTCACTTGACAGCACTTAGTGTTAGGGGGCCCCCCAGAAGCTGCCGAGATGGGGGAACCACCAAGCAGGAAGCAAAGCCCCTCCCAGATGTTCCCCTGCGCTGACCCACCTGGTCGGCTCGTCAAAGAACATGACAGGTGGGTTGTTGACCAGCTCCAGGGCGATGGCGAGGCGCTTCCGCTGGCCGCTCGAGAGGCTGCCCGTCCGCGTGTTGACACAGGACAGCAGGCCCAGCGCCATCAGGATCTCCTTGACCTGGAGGGGCAACGCCGCCAGGGTTGTCATGAGGATTGCCTGCTGAACTCACCCCACAAGGGCCCGGAGGGGAAAGACCACCTGCCCTCCCCCAGCTGGAAACACCCGTCTTGTCACATGAATGCGCAAACTGGGACCCAGTTGGGCTGCCCATTACCAAGGGGACATGCTCCATTCCCAAGTCAGCAGCCACAATTTCAGCTGCGCCGCATAGAGGCCACCGAGTCATTTCCAGCTCATGGTGACCCCATGTGTACAGAGTAGAACTGCTCCATAAGATTTCCAAGGCTGTGACCTTTTGGAAGCAGATCACCAGGCCTGTCTTCCGAGGCACCTCTGGGTGGGTTCGAACGGCCAGCCTTTCAGCTAGTAGTCAAGTGTTTAACCGTTTGCACCACCCAGGAGTCTAAATATCTGTTCGGTGGATGGATTAATGGATACATAGGCAGATGGGTGAGCAGGCTTCTGATTAGCACAAAGAGGGTCATGATGGTATCACAGGGTCACTGTGACGATTAAACGAGAAAAGAAAGGCAAAGTGCTTGGCGGGATGCTGGGCACACAGCAAGCATCCAACCCGTGGCAACTGTGAATGATGCTAACATTGTTCTTGCTAACAGGAAGTAAGGCAGTGGTGGTACAGTGGTAAAATTCTCGCCTTCCATGTGGGAGACCCTGGTTTGATTGCCGGCCAATGCACCTCAGGTGCAGCGACCACCCGTCACCTGTCAGCGGAGGCTTGTGTGTTGCTAGGATGCTGAATAGGTTTTAATAGACCTTCAGACTAAGGCGGCCTAGGAAGAAAAGCCTGGCAACCTACTTTCGAAAATCAGTTCATGAAAACCAAATGGATCACAACGGTCCAATCCTCAAGCAATCATGAGGATGGCACAGGGCTGGGCAGTGTTTTGTTCCATTGTGCATGGGGTTGCCATGAGCTGGGGGGCCTAAGTGACAACAGCTAACAGCAGCTACAAATGGGGAGAACATGAATGGGGCCCCAGTAGACACAAAGCTACAGGCCAGGCTGCTCAGAAGGGGGGAAGAGCGTCCCTCTTGCACTTAGAAATAGGAATCCAGGTCTTTGAATCGGGCCTTGAAGCTGACTTGCAAGGATGTCTGATTAAAGCAGTCACCACTACCCCAGGCATCCGCGTTGGCTCCCCGCCACCGGGAAGCAAGCTGGACACAAAGAAACAGTGCGCTGTGGACGAGCCCTCCCTGTCTGCTCCGGTGATCGATCCAGGATAGACTACGGAAAGGAAAGGTCAGCAGGCTTCCACGCAGGCTGTGGGGCTGGTCTCAGCGGCAGTGTTAAGAGTCCACTGGGACCTCCTCCGAGGCAAGCCCACGAGAAAGCGGTGCTGGGGCAGCCGTCCCCTCCTTGCCTCCACACCAGGCTCCCCTCCCAGGGGGCAGCCTGCCTCGGGGCTCCAGGCAGACTTGGCCAAGCCCAGCCCCTGTCCCTGGCAGGCCAGCCCGGTGGTGCCAGCCCCTAGTGGCCACAACGGGCAGACCCCCATCCAGCAGCCTCTCCAGGGAGATGAGGTCATGCAGAAGGAGGAAGAGCTCGCAAGAAGAAAATTTCCACTCTGGCTCTTGCATTATGTACGCACGGTCAGTACAAAATGCAGCTTTGGGAACAGAAAGAAAGAGAGCAGGGCTGTTCAGTGGGCGGGAAGCAGGTGGCAGAGTGGGCACCTGGGGTTACAAGGAGCCGGGTTTGAATCCTGACGCTGCTTCACTCTTGATGCTTCTCTAAACTCATCACTCAGCGTGTGGCCTTTGAGTGATACCAACCTGGAAAGAACTTCAGTGAGCTTCTGCTGGAAAAGGTAGGGGTGGGGTAGGAGAACTTTCTTCTGTCCCCTATCCAACTTCTGTCCTGTGCAGACCACGGCTGCTGGTTTTCCCAGAAACAGGTCTTGTGGTCCTCTTCAACACTGGCCAAAGTTGCAGGACAACTGGTTGCTCCAAGCTTGCTTCTGTGGCACTCCACAAAAATGGCGCACCCCCTTCCCCACCCATCATCCTGTAGTCCCCATAGTCGGCCAAGGCTCGAGACCAACTCTAAATACTTTGGAGTCCCTGGTAGTGCAAACAATTAATGTGCTTGGCTGCTAACTGAAAGGCTGTGGTTCTAGTTCATCCAGAGGTGCCTCAGAAGAAAGGCCTGGCAATCTACTTCTGAAAATCAGCCAACAAAAACCGTATGTGTCACCACGGTCTGATCCCATTGTGCATGGGGTCACCACGTGGTGGCGGCCGACTCGATGGTGGCTTCCAGCAACAACAGCCGCAGGGCAGGAGCCCGGGGGTGGTGCAAATAGTTAACACGCTCGGCTGCCAACTGAAAGGTTGGAGGTTTGAGTCTACCCAAAGGTACCTTGAAAGAAAGGCCTGGTAATCTACTTCTGAAAAATCAGCCACTGAAAACCCTGTGGAGCACAGTTCTGCTCTGACACACATGGGGTCGCCATGAGTTGAAGTTGACTCAATGGCAGTTGGTTTGGGTTTTTGGTTTGGCTCAATGCTTTCTTAGCCAGCCCCTCACGGTGGCCAAGGGTCTCCTGGCCCCACCCCCTCAGCCCTCCAAAGAGGGTGTGGGAGATGGGGACCCCACAGTGGGCCATTCCCCTCTCCCCGGTTTGTGTCTTCACCATCGAGGCTCCTGCCCTTGTTCTCCAGCATTCTCAGAAGGAGATCCACTTCGGAAAATCAGCTCATGAAAACCCTATGGATCATAATGGTCTGATCCACAACCAATCACGGGGACGACACAAGACTGGGCAGGGTTTCATCTCCTCGTGCACGGTGTCGCCATATGTCCGGGAGACCACAAAGGTTGGTTTTGCTTTAAAACTGGTGAGAAGGAGCACACGATGGGATTTGTTTTTGTATTTTCCCTCCGCAAAGCACTCCACCCACCCTGAGTCCAGCTGAGCCCACCCTGGGCCCCCCTTGTGCGCTCCTCCCCTGGGAGTCTGTCTCTGCAGCCTCGGCCAGCCTTACTCGTTGGAGGGCTCCCAAGGGCCAGGGTTGCTTTTCCAGGAAACAGGGAAGTCCATGGACAACACATTTCACCACCTCCTAGAACATTCCATTCCATTGTGCTTCCATGAGATAGGAACAACTTTGTACCCATGTACACAAAGGGGGCTGGAGGGAAATGAGTCAGGGCATGAGATCAGCGCCTATTTCATCCTGGAGACAACCCTACCGATGAGTTCTGGAAAGGAGGCGAGACCTGCACTCCAGCTGAGGAACAAGAGGGCCAGTGGGTCACGGGGTGGCCCCAGCCCAGCCCAGTCTGGGGGCTTCTGGTGAGACATGTGCAGGACCATTTGGCATCTGTAGATCCTGCAGGGACAGCTTGCTGTGCTGTTGAACCCAGAGAAGATGAACCTGAAGGGAGGCGAAAGTGTCTCACCCTCTCAGAGACAACTTGACCACAGAGCAGCACTGATGACCCTTACCCAGTCCATGTTTTTGCTCTTTATAAACCCCGCTGAGAACAGCATAAGGCTTTCTCTGGCCTTCTTCTTAGGGCAGGCATACAGAGGACACCCACAGTGGTGAGGTCCTGTCCATCTAAGGGACCCCACTGTGGCTCCTCCCAGGAGACAGTGCCCACTCCCACCATGGATGCCATCTTCCTCCCGTCCCATCCCGCCTGGTCGAACAGGCACAGCAGGCTCTTGTGGCCTGCTGCCAGGACCCTCACCAGCCTCGCCAGATGAAGGGCTGCAGGCTGGACTCTGAAGGTGAACAGCTTAGAGTCATGACAAAGCTGAAGAGTCCTGCTGTTGTTTCCCTCAGTGCAGAAAGTCTCCTGAGAAGGGCTCACTGGTCCACCCAGCCCTTTACAACAGCGACTTGTTGTACTGTGATGGCTTTTGTGTTGCTATGATACTGGAAGCTGTGCCACCAGTATTTCAAATACCAGCAGGGTCATCCATGGTGGACAGGTTTCAGTGGCGCTTCCAAACTAAGAGAGACTAGGAGAAAGGTCTGGTGATCTACTTCCTAAAACCAGCCAATGAAAACCCTATGGCTCACAACAGAACATTTTCTGATATAGTGCTGGAAGATGAGCGCTTAGGTAGGAAGGCTCTCAAAATACACAGTAGCCACAGCAATGGACTCAAGCACACCAACAACCATAAAGACAGCGCAGGACTGGGCAATGTTTCCTTGTTATGCGTGGGGTCCCCATGAGCTGGTACCTGCTCAGCGGCAACTAACAACAAATTATATCAGAAAAAGCTGCTTGACTTAGGCCAGTGCTGCAGTGAAGCCCACCACAGCCTGTATATGGACCACATCGGCTCTGATGAGCTCAAAGATTGTGAAGACATCATCTAACTCAGCTTTGCAAAATGCAGGTGGGGCTGTTCTTACAACTTCATATGACCACCTGGAAGCTCAGAGTACTGGAGGCAGTTATTCTAGGTCAACAATGGGTTCCAGGAGCCCAGGGCTGGAGGTGGTTCTACGTGCCTACAGGGTCTTCTTTGTGTTAGCAAGACCCTTGAGGACCTCTCTCATCTGCTCACCCCATACAATGTGACTCCCGAGCTGAATCTTCTCTGTTGTCACCTCTGTCCTTAGTCCTTTGGTTCCAAGAGACAGAATTTCCTCTCCAGCTCCTCATCCTTCTCCTCCAAGCCGAGGATTGGTCCCATTTCTGCACTTTCTCCTGGAATCTCTGTATGCAGTTACATATTGTCCAGGCAGCTGTCTGATGGCCTGTGGGACCCTGCTGGGGCTACCTGAGTGAATAGATTGGACTGAAGCTCCCACATTCTGTGGACACTTCACGTTTATCTCCAGCGCCAGGTGGCTGGAAGAGGAGTCTGACATGGCGTGGGAGGGGTCAGAGGGCGCCACTATCCTCTTTCGAACTTTTGTCACGGTGCCCTCCCGAGCTCCGGCTGGCCTCTCTCTCCCAGCCCTGCAGCGGACAGCTTTCTCCTGTCTAGTAGTGGGGAACCCGGGGCGGGGGAAGTGGTTAGAGCTGACTAGGGTCTGAGGTGAGAGGGGAAGTGGGCGCTAACCCCATTTCTCCCAGCCAAGCATGGTCCCACCCTTTTGTTGATGTAGGTTCATCTTCGGGCTCACCCAGGTCTCTGGGTGACATAAATGGTTTGTGCTCAGCTACTAACCTAAAGGTTGGTGGTTCGAACCCACCCAGTGGTGTCACAGAAGAAAGGCCTGGCAATCTGTTTCTGTGAAGATTACAGCCTAGGAAACTCTATGGGGCAGTTCTACTCTGTCATATAGGGTTGCTAGGAGTTGGAAGGAAATCCTGGTAGTGTAGTGGTTAAGAGCTACAGCTGCTAACCAGAAGGTCGGCAGTTTGAATCCACCAGCTGCTCCTTGGAAACTCTATGGGCACTCCTTGGAAACTATAGGGCAGTTCTACTCTGTCCGATAGGGTCACTAGGAGTCAGAATTGACTCAACGGCAATGGGTTTGGTTTTTTTGAGTTTATGAGTTGGAACTGACTTAGTAGCAATGGGTTTGGTTTTTGGTTGTCAGCCTCACCCGGAGCTGTTTCTCTCTAGACTGTTCTGACTCTGTTTGTCCTGTTTCCCTTTGTTATCTAAACTCATCGTCCATAAGCTGGCATAACAAACACTCCCAAGTGCAGCTGCCAGGAGGCCTGGGAGGTGGTGTCTGCACTGTATCCATGCGTTTTAGGTACACCACTTAGAAAACATCAGCCATCAAAGGAGCCCTCGTCTTTAACCTACACAATAAAGTCGCAAGACCTTACTGCCTCCGTCAAGGGACAGAAACGCACCCGGTTTCCATGATTTCCACATCTTGTTGTTTTGGGTTCTATAAATCCATTTTAAGGAGCCCCTGTGTGATGCAAACGGTTAAGCGCTCCACTACTACCCAAAAGGTCAGCGGTTCGAACCCACCCAGAGGCGCCTTGGAAGACAGGCCTGGCAATCTGCTTCCAAAAGGTTACAGCCTTGAAAACCTTAGGGAGCACAGTTCTACAATGCACAGGTGAGGTCGTCATAAGTCAGAATCAGCTCGACGGCAGGTAACAACGACAGGCCGTTGTACTCCTTCTGATCTCAGAATAGGAGCTGAAAGGAGTTCCACATGAAACATCTTGGGTAGCAACGGAATTATTTTACTTCTCACATAACTCAGGTGCTACCTTCACTGTGCATCCAACCGCCCCCTGCAAATGACACGGGCTGAGTCAGAAGAGTTCTGAAGGGGCGGTGCGGGGAGAAGCGGAGAACGCGGAGGCAGACAAGGGGCGCGGAGGGAGACAAGGCGGCCAAAGGTAGCCCAACCCTTGTTTCGTACCAAGGCGGTTTAATTTACTCAACACGAATTCCTACATGTGAGAGGAGAGGGCACAAATGCCATAAATAGAACTGCTGTTAATATTTCCTTAACATATTGAGCTATACTCTATTACTCATTCCATTTTATATCAAAACATGAGGTTTCCCGTTGTGCCCCTGGCGTTAACCCTGTAAATCCTATATGCATTCCTAGCACTGTGGTCCTCTAAGGGCGCTAAAAGGCAAAAATAATTTTATAAGTGGAGTCTCACCAAATCCTGCTCTTACACCGAACATTACGCTAGCATTTGCCTGAGAGGGGCCTGTTATTGACTCGTAACACCCGGGAGAAAATGAAAGTCACGTTTCTGTTCTAACCAGTTGCCGTGGAGTCGATTCCAATTCATGCTGACCTCAGGTGTGTCAGGGTAGAACTGTGCTCCATGGGGTTTTCAATGGCTGCGTTTTTGGAAGTAGATGGCCAGGCCTTTCTTCCTAGGTGCCCCTGGGTGGCCTTGAACCACCAACCTTCAGTTAGCTACCGAGCATGTTGGAATCCATCCAGAGGCACCTCAGAAGAAAGGGCTGGCCTCTACTTCCAAAAACGCAGCCATTGAAAACCCTATGGAGCACAGTTCTACTCCGATACACGTGGGGCCACCATGAGGCAGAGTTGACAACAGCAACAGCAACTGGTTTCCCGGGGGGAAGGAACTGTAAAAAAAGCCGTGAAAGGAGTTGGAAGGTCCCAGTCATCATAGAAACTTGTTTATTTTTTAAAAGGTTCGTTAATAACCTGTAAGAACCAAATTTCTTCTTGCTCGTGGGTGTGTGGGTGGAGGGTGGTTATTTTTAAATCAGTGACTAAGCACCCTCACTACTAGTATTTTCTAAAAAACAATTTAATCTAAAAGGTATGACACAGAGAAAGAAGCCAAGCACTTGGCCTGACCCTGATGTTGGTTCTTCTGGCCTTCCACAGTCAGACCACTGACTTGCCACACACTGGCGACTTCTGTACCACAGCTCCTGGCTCTGAGAATCAGAGCTGTGACTCCATCTGAAGCCACCTCCCTGGGCCCCACCTGCTGAGCCACAACCCGTGCAGAGATGTCACCCTCTCGCATGCACAGAACACTCAAAAACTAGGCAAAAACAAATCAACAAACAGCAGTGACTCAAAAAACCCTCCCACACATGTTTTCCATTTGGACCATGGCGCAAACAGTCAAGTGTAGCTCAGCAAACTAACGAAAAGGTTGGCAGTTCGAATCCATCCAGAGGTGCTTCGGAAGAAAGGCCTGGCGATCTATTTCTGAAAGATCACAGCCTTGAAAACCCTATGGAGCACATTTTTCCTCTGACACACTTGGGATCACCATGAGTCAGAGTCAATTCGATGGCGTCTAGTGTTTTTTTCTGTTTGTTTTAATGGTTCAATGATAAAATTCTTGCCTTCTTCACTATAGACCTGGGTTTGATTCCCAGCCATGCGTGCATCTCACCCACAGCCACCACCCATCTGTCACTGGGGGATTGAGTGTTGCTGATGCTGAACAGGTTTCAGTGGAGCTTCCAGACTAAGATGGACTAGGAAGAAGGTGCTGGCTACTTCTGAAAATCAGCCAGTGAAAACCCTATGGATCACAATGGTCTAATCCACAACCAATCATGGGAATGGCACAGGGCTGGGCAGCATTTCCTTCTGTTGCGCATGGTGTCACCATGAGTGGGGCTGACTCAACATCAGCTAATAACAACAAAATCACACGGACCATTTGCAGCCCCAAAGCATCATACTCACCATCTCTCTTCTGCCTTCGTCCTTCTCTTGAAGCTTCAGATGTGCAGACACCTGCAGGGAACAAGGACAGCAGTGTGGAAGCAGAAGGCATGGCTCCCGGCAGGCCCACGGGAGCTCTAGGATGAAGTTCCCTTAGAGACCTCACATGGCCGCACTCTGAGCCCTGGACCTGAGAGGCTTTCTGCGTTACCTGGATGACGGAGGAAATCCTGGGGAGGTTTTGGCTTCCTGCTTCCCTTGTCTTAACAAAGGCAAGGCCATAGTAGAGCCCTGAATGCCTCGGACACTTCCTGTTATCTCAGGAGAATTCTCGGCTGTGCCAATGAGGGAAGTTGAATGGGGGCAATTCAGAGACAAGGAGTCGCCAGGCATCAGGGCGTGATGACCTGCCACAAGCCAGCTGTTAAGCCATTGGTCTATTCCCGCCCATAGTGGAATATTTACACCACAGAAATCGGCAGATGCTACACACCAGGGCATCTTTTTCTTTTTTTAAGATTTTGTTTATCAGCACGCTGCTGAGCCCCTGACCTGGCATGATAAAACCCTGAAGTAGGATTCATCTTGCCGGGTATATCTGCCTTGGTTTTGCTCCACCAACTTCTGTGGCCTTGGGCAAATAAAGAGCCTCAGTTTCCTCGCTGGTACAACGAGGAGGTTAAAACATTCCCACCTCAAGAGCTAGTGAAGTTGCTGTAAGCATCAAAAGAGAAGCCCTGAGAAGCCGAGGGAGTAGGGCTGCAGTCAGGAAGCGAGACTCAGACAGGGGTCAGGCCTAAGCCAGCTGGGCAGGGGACAGCCACCTGCTGTGTGGCACCCAATGTCACTTCTCTGTCTGCTGCATGGTGATGGGGATCACAAGTGCACATACACATATGCACTAGTGTCTGGTAGGTGAGCGGGCTTCAGGAAGCGGCAGACACTCTGTTCCTGTGCGTGTGACGGTGCCTTGAGAAGTAAAATGTATTCTAGCCTCATGTTTAAAGTAGTACTCAGAGGTACTGTGAAATTCTCAAAATCAAGATTCAATTTAATGTTCTACATCCTACTTTGGTGAGTGGCATCTGGGGTCTTAACAGCTTGCAAGCGGCCATCTAAGATGCATCAATTGGTCCCAACCACCGGGAGTAAAGGAGAATGAAGAACACCAAAGACACAAGGCAAGTATTAGCCCAAGCGACAGAAAGGGTCACATAAAACAGAAACTTCATCAGCCTGGGACCAGAAGAACTAGATGGTGCCTGGCTACCACCAATGACTGCCCTGACAGAGAACACAACAGAGAGGCCCTGATGGAGCAGGAGAAAGGTGGGGTGCAGAACTCAAATTCTAGTAAGAAGACCAGACTTAATGGTCTGGCTGAGACGGGAGGTACCCTGGAAAGCGTGGCGCCCGGATTCTCTATCAGCCCAGAACTAAAACAATTTCCAAGGCCAACTCCTCAGACGGATTGGGCTGGACTGTGGGACATAAAGTGAGACTCGTGAGGATTGTGCCTCTTAGCTCAAGTAGATACAAGAGACTAAACGGGCAGCTCCTGTCCGGAGGTGAGATGGGAAGGCAGAGAGGGTTAGGAGCTGGCTGAATGGACACAGGGAATCAGGGGTGGAAAGGAGGAGTGTGCTGTCACAATATGGGGAGAGCAATTAGAGTCACATGACAATGTGTGTATAAATTTTTGTATGGGAGAGAAGGAAAAAAAAAGATTCAATTTAATTCTGTTCTAAAAATAAAAGTACTTCACATGACACAGCCTAGTGACAAGGTTAGGGGGAGGACGGAGATGACAGTAGAAGCTACCAGTCTTGTCTGCACATGGAAGCAGTGACTGAGCTGGAAAGGAAAGCCACGTTTCTCAACAAGGAACCACGTGCTTAATTCATCAGATCACTGAGAAGCTAAACTTTGGGAACTCAAGATGAAGCAGCAATTCAGGAATCAATTAGGTATGTATAAAGAAGGCATTTACTAAATCACAGGACAGGGAACATCGGGGTGAACAGAACTTCCCAAGAGGCCTGGCTACTGCCTAGTCTACTTGCAAACTTCTCCAAAAGCCCCCTGCCCCCAACACAGTGCCGATTTGGAGGTCAGGTAAACAATTGGTCTGCACAGCTCACACGCCTGCCTGGGAAGGCCGAGCCTTGTGGGGAGGTATCTCCTTACTCACAGAACACTCGGTACTCAGGAAAGATGAATGAGAACAACCGTACAGAGACCTCCCTTTCTGGTTCCCCACAAAGCAGGTTAGGGAGCAGATCATGTGTCTGAAAAACGAACCTGCTTCTCTGTACTGAGCTCAAAACCCCTTGGAATCATTGCCCTTTGGACGAGATGCTGTACAGCTGCCACGCTCTGACACCACCAGGCAAAATCAAAGCCAGGGGCTCGGGGCATGTCCTCTCATGTCGGGAAAACAAAGACAACACGTATCTTTTATCTAAGGCACAAAGCAGACCAACCAGGCTGAGAATTGGACACCCAGATAGTCACGGAGGCTGGAAGCTCTCTTTTGCAGTGGACAAGGGTGAAGCAGAAAAACAAACAGCCCCCCACTGCACCCAAACGAGCCAGGATAAGCAACCAGACTGCCAACTGACTTTAGTCTCTTAGTGAGGGGACTTGTAGAGAATTCTGCTGCCCACAATTAAGACAGTGTGGTCAAAGTCAGCGTGAGTTGGACCTTTTAAAAACATAGCCCTGGAAGCCCAGGATCATAGCACTTCGCTGGGTCATGGTTTGTTCAAAAAGCACAGCCAGGCTGTTCTGGAAACTTCTTGTATGGGAAGCCACCTGGATGCTTCTGTGACCCCAAACGGTGAAGCCATTTTTAAACTCTCACAAATGCTGGGCTCATCCACAGAGGACCTAAGTGAAGATGCCACAGGGAACCTTATTAGGAGTCAGAAGAAATAGTGACTGAGTTGTAATAGCAATGAGAATTGATTGAGCACTGACTGTATGCTGAGATGTTATCTCTGTGTTCCCTGCATTATCCCACAGAGCAATGAGCATTAACTGAGCACCATCTGTATGCTGGGACACTCCCTCTGTCTTAGCTGCATTATCCCATTCAATACTCAAGTCAACCTTGCATGGTCTTACAGAGGGGGAGACTGAGGATGTGAGAGGCAAAGCGATCGCCTGGCGAGGAAGTCCAGCTTAGCGGTTAAAGGCAACACTTTGAAGTCACAGAGACCTGCCTCTGAGTCCCAGAGCAGCCATCAGCAGTTGTGTGACTTTGGGGTAATGGCTTGCTCTCTGGGGCTCTATTTCTCTTCTGCTTTCAGAGATAGTGATAGCTCTTGGCAGAGTGGGTATGATGCGTGAATAGAGCAGTTTGCAGGCAGGGCCTGGGTCTAGCAGGGTGTAGTTAATGCTGGATTCATTCCCCCACCTGGCAGATGGGCCAGTTGGTGATTAAGACCCTCGGAGCCCTAATTAAGGAACCAGGTTCACTGGGACTTGGCCCCAAAGTCACAGAATGACTCAAGGATGGACTGATGAGGAAGGAAAAGCTCTGGGCCCACTGGGAGAATAGGATTGTGGTTTCCCAGGGAATGATCAGCCCTTCTCAGAAACTTGACCCCAATTTTACCATCCAAGGACTGTGAGAATGCAGGGTCTTGGGCGTTTGTTTTCAACGAAGCTGGCCAAATAGCACGCCTCTTTGGTGTGAGAACCTTGCTAGAAGGAGGGGTTGCTGACCACTTGCAGGTGGCCTGGCGGAGCCGCCAGCCCCACGTGTCACTGAGTACTTGACAATGCTTCTGTCTAACGTGGAGGAGAGAGGTGAGCAGCCAGGTGGCCGAGCAGCAGGCTGGTGGGGGACTCACCATCATGGCCTCTTGGACGGTGAGGTGTGGCAGCAGCATGTCGTCCTGCATGATGTAGCAGGACACCTTCCGGAAGCAGCGCAGGTCCCGCGGCATGCCGTTGATGAGGACGGCCCCTTTCATACCCGTCTCCCTGCAGAGCAACAGGAGGAGAAGTGTCAGCGCCCAGCAGCCAGCTCCTCCTGCTCCTCCTCCCCCCACTCCCTGCCAGCGTCTTCCCAGTGGAACCATCTGCCGTGGAAACACTGAGACACCAAAGGGGATGGGATACCCGGGAAGAGAACCTCAGCCACCTGGAGGAAGGAGTTACACAGAGAAAATGCCCAGCAGGGGAAAGGGAAGCCAAGCACACGGCCTCCCTGGGGACGGTCTATTTATAGAAAGTGGTAGGGGCTATGTCTTCTTTGCCTACTAAACAAACAACAAAGATATTCATGGATGCTCCTACCCATGCAGCCACGAGCTGAGATCTACACTCGTCGGCTCTGCAAGGGTTTGTAAGATTGGCTTCTGAGCAATGACCCCACAGGCCAAAGACTGCTGCAGTCAGGAGGTGTGGCCAGTATGTCAGAGCCTATTTCCGGGGACCCAGCTCAGACACCAACTGGGAAAGAGCACCCAGCTTGGTCCTCGGGCGCAGGTGTCTCAGGGAGAAGAGGGCCGGGGCCCTAGTCCAGCTCAGCCAAGCAATGGTCCTTCTCCACCAGGGAAGGCTGTTCTCTCTGACCACGGTGCATAGGTTGGGAGCATCCCAGCGGAAATGTGAAGATGGAAGGGACATGGCCTCATCAGCCAGACTTGTTCATTTGTTCATTAATTAATTCATTCAAAGACCTTTGACTGAGTGCCCATACAGCCTGATTCCCTTCAGGGTGCAGCGACCTAGCCCTGGGAAGTGGCGATGCCTTAGCTTGTCTATCTCCTGCTAAGGATTCATCTTTTCCAGCCCTGCCTCCCAGATGCTATGGAGAGCAGAAGAGCAGAGTCTGTGGATGGAAACCAATGAATGAATTGACATTCTGGTGTCCCCCTTCATTCAGCCCATCACTGTGATTGCAGACCTGTTGGTGGGTCTCTTCTTTCCTCCAGAAAACGGGCTGGCATCCAGGGCATCCCCCTGGATACCAGGCTGTAGGCTGCCATCTGGAATGCTCGAATATGCAAGCACAGTTCAGGTGGCCCAGGGGCTTTGGTGATGTGCTGGAAAAAAGCTGCCCCCCCCCAGGAAAGACTCCACTCTCCTGTGCCCTCTCATGATCTTGGGGAGTGGGAACTTGGCTTTAACCTTTAGAGGTGATGGCAACAGGAAGGATAGTGTCCTTAGTGATATTTCTTGAGACCCTGATTTCCAGCATTAAGGGAGTAATTTAACAGTCCTAAGGAAAGGGGTTTTGTCTTTTTTTTTTTTTTTTCAGTAATTTCTGATTATTGTTTACTATTTTCTAAAGGTAACAAGTGTAACTCATGGTAATTGAAAAGAGCTGACACAAGGGAGTTTTTTTTTTAATTTTTACTTTTAACACTTCTAAATGTTCTGTTTTCTAACCATTCACAATGAACCACTGGGCATGAGCTTGGACAGTGTGGATTCCAAGATAGTAAACAACCAACGTAATCACAGGCAAAATGTTCAGGAACTCTGGACCTCAGCCAAACAGTTCTCCTTATTGTCTTCTGAAAATGCTTTGTCTTACTCTTCAACCTTCATTCATACTTGTTCTTTTAGAATCCCCTCCTCCCAACCTTGGCCTTCCTACTTCTTCTTGTCCCGTAAGACCGAGCTGAAGGCTGAGCTCCTTCACGATGTCACATCTGTTCATTCTGCCCTGGGGACCCCTCTCCCTTGAGCCTGTATCCATTCTCCACCCACCATGTGGCAAACATGTCAACTATCATGAAGATGGCGCAGGACCTGGCAACATTTCAATCCGCTATACATAAGGTCACTGGGAATCAGAGCCGACTCAACAACCACCACCTTGCAACACTTTCAATGTTATTCTCTTCCCTGAGCTTTTTCCCTCACAGATTTCATAGCTCCTTGATGATAAAAATCCCTCCTCATACTCCACTGGAGCCATATTGAACCGTGAGAAGTTACCTCCTGTGGACAACAGAACACTTCCAGGTGACGGATTGAAGTAGCTTCGCTGTTCTCGACCGGCCAACACACCTGGGTGAGAAACTTGCTCACCTGTCAGTCTGCTCACCTGTATCCAGCCAGGATGTTCATGAGTGTGGATTTTCCAGCCCCGGAAGGACCCATGATCGCCACCAGTTCACCACTGTTGAATTTTCCAGAAATTCCCTTCAGGAGGGTCTTGTATCCTACAAAAAGCAGATCATGTTGATTTTTTTAATGATCACGGGATTCATTTTGTCTAACACAGGTATG
This sequence comes from Trichechus manatus latirostris, assembly GCF_000243295.1. Taxonomy (NCBI): domain Eukaryota; kingdom Metazoa; phylum Chordata; class Mammalia; order Sirenia; family Trichechidae; genus Trichechus; species Trichechus manatus. The sequence continues at coordinate 7,305,034 of NW_004444064.1, forward strand.
CTGGACTGCAAAACTGTGGCAAAAGGCAACGCTTTTCATGCCACATTATAAAATGTTGAGTTTTAGGCAAGAAAATGGACCTCGTATCTCTTTCATGCCTTTATCTACTTTCTTAATTGCATTTCATGACGTATAATGATGATAAGAATTACCAGTACACACATAATGCTTTAGAGTTTGCAGAGCACTTTCACACACATTATAGAATGGGCAAGGAATCTACCACGCCCATTTGGAATGAGGGAATGGTTATCCACCACCCGTCTGCCAGTGTGTTATGCTGTGGTGGCCTGCATGTTGCTATGATGCTGGAAGCTATGCCACCAGTATTTCAAATACCAGCAGGGTCATCCATGGTGGACAGGTTTCAGTGGAGCTTCCAGACTAAGACAGACTTGGAAGAAAGGTCTGGCAATCTACTTCCAAAAATTAACCAAAGAAAACCCTATGGATCACAGCAGAACACTGTTTGATATAGTGCTGGAAGATGAGCCCCCTGGGTTGGAAGGCACTCACAGTATACAGTGGCCCCAACAATGGACTCAAACATAGCAACCATCATGAAGATGGGGCAGGATCCAGCAACGTTCTGATCTGTTGTATATAACGGTCAGCCAGAAGGGCTGGGTGGCTTGACCAGGCCTGGCAGCCAGTGTGAGTGGGGCCTAAACCCACATCCCACCACTGCCCACCTCACTGCCGCCCCGCCCCCCCATGGTAAACACGTGCATTACGAATGTGTTCCTACAAGAGTGTATCATTTGAAGCCCCATCAAATTGCTTTAGGATTTTTGACAGGTCTCTACTTGAGAGCATTGTAAAAGAAAAAAAGGACACATCCCAAGCAAAATCACAATCCTTTTTTTTTCCAAGTCAACTGTTTAAATGTGCAATAAAGAATAAAACAGAAGCAACAGGGTTAATAGAGGAGTCCTTGTTTGGTGCAAACGGTTAACACACTCAGCTGCCAACCAAAAGGCTGGAGTTTCGAGTCCACCCAGAGGCACCTCAGAAGAAAGGTCTGGTAATCTGCGCTTTGGAGCGCAGTTCCACTCTGACACACATGGGGTCGCCATGAGTCAGAGACAACTCAGTGGCAACTGGTCTCATTCAAAGATAAAGTCTCCTAATTCAGAAACACTTCTCAGTGCAGTATCAGATCAGAGAGTACACCTGGGTGATCAAGAATCACGCAAATGTCATATTTAAGCTCCCAGACCTAATGTTCAAAGGGATTTAATGGGAAAAGGGATATTGGGCTGCTTTACAAACTCGCTTAGTTTAGACTTTCTCCCTAATCAATGACTAGCCCCTCCCTGAAGCCCCAGACCTGTGTGTGTGCATAGGACCCTGGTCCAGGGCCCGGGGACTTCTCTACCTGTCGTTCTCCCACCTCCCACAGATGGGACACCTGGACATTCCAAGCTGTCACCAGGTGCCTCCTTAATTTGGACTGGGAGTCCCTGAGGCCTTGTTTAAATGAGGCAGAGAGAAGCGGAAGCCAAAGGCAGGAAGTCTGAGGCCCTGTGATTCTGACTCATTACGGAGAGCACGTGTCACCTGGGGAGGGTGGAGAGGCGTCCCCGTGAGGAAAGGGCGACAGAGAAAACGGAGCTCAGCCCAGGAGAGCAGTCGGAACCGCAAATGGATCAGGGTCCTAGGGTCGGGGTGTGATGGCAGAGGTCAGCAAATACTAGGCACACGTGAGCCAAAGATTACTCCAGAGCATGGGACAGGGAGCCCCAAAGTTCTCCATCCATCCGGGGCTACATCTACCCTCAGAAAACAGACAGAAGAACCATGGGCAGTGGACACCATTCCTCAGATTAGCCATGCCCCCCACAGCCAGCGGGCCCCTCATGATGGTGCTCCGGGCCTTGGGACCAGGCACTTTGGGGACTCCGGCCCCCTGAGCATGTGCGTGACATCATTAAGGGAGTGCTGCATTCCATGAGCTGCTCATTACGGGCCTCCTGCTGACTTAGTCAGAGTCTGGGTTACTCTCGAGCAAACCTTCTGGGTCATTTCTTCCCGAAGTTCGGAGATGACCTCAGGCTGACCCCCATCAACCAGAGCTGCCTGAGGACACAGAGGGTGGCTGAGGTGACCACTGGCCTCTTGGGCCCCAAGTGTAGTCTACACACCAGGGTCATGAAGCCCCTGAGGGTAACCTCCTTGCACCTCCTTGGGGTTCTGGAAGGTTCTTTCCCTTGGACACATAGGAGAGAACCCATCCATCTTTCTCAGACATAGTCACTATAGGGCACGGTTCTCTGCTTTGACAGAACCTCGTGTTGGCTCTCAGATGTTGAGGTCCATTGGGGCACCAGATAATAGGATTGGCTGGAGGAAGCTCATGGGTCTGGGATTCCAGGACCAGGAGCAGGGCATGGGGTGGGGGACAAGGGAGCACTCAGCCCATTCACGGGAAAGGCAGAATGGGGAGGGCGTGCTATAGACCATGGTTTTGCTCCACGCTGGAACGTGGAGACCCACATGTGAACCCCAGCACTGAACTGAGGCCCCAGTGAGCAGTTACTTTGCCTGATAAGGTGGATAACTCACAATCAAAGAGAGATGTTGGCCCCAAGCTTATGAAGCAGAGCAGAGAGTGCGGGTAAGATGCTGTGGGGCTGTACTCAAGATTCTCTGTGCATGAGACCCGTGTGGAATTCCAAAGTGGAGAAGACACAGACTCAACTTGGGGCTAGAGCCTCTAATGCTAGAAACCTGCTTTTCTTTAAAAAGCAGCACACACCCATTAGGGACTGAAAAATCGTAAAAGTGACATTGGAAACAGAAGTCAAATAAACACTGATTTGCCCAACCCCTGGGCAACCAGAGTTGATCCCAGTGAAGATGATGCGTATTTAGAAGGGATTCTGTAGGTCCCAGTGGGATGTGGAGGGACGAGGTACACACCAGTTAGAGGCTTTCCTGTCACAGCCATGTTTCGTGTGTCTCTACAAACACATATATCTATATTTATGTAATGAAATCATCCTTCTCTACAGAGCCCCACGTTTTGTTCCTCTTATAGAAAAATAAAATGAAGACGCAACGTCTTGGCACTCCCTGCCCTACTTTCCCGCCATCGAGGCCTGCTTAGCCCAGTTCTCGGCATGCTGGACGCACCGCCTGCCTTCACACACCTGTCCACACTTGTTGACACACATGCGTGTGCACCACTGCTTTGGTGGTTGGGTAGCAAGTTCCCAGATGACAACAAGCCCAGAATCACCTGAGAGGCAGGGCAATTAGATGCTCGTCATCAGTCCACCCGGGGTGCTGGTGTTCTGTCTTTATAACAACCAGACCAAAACCCAGAGCACCACAGCCACCCAAATCCAGGTCACCACAGCCACCCAAACCCAGAGCACCACAGCCACCCAAACCCAGAGCACCACAGCCACCCAAACCCAGGGCACCACAGCCACCCAAACCCAGGGCACCACAGCCACCCAAACCCATGTCACCACAGCCACCAAAACCCAGGTCACCACAGCCACCCAAACCCAGGGCACCACAGCCACCCAAACCCAGGTCACCACAGCCACCAAAACCCAGGTCATCACAGCCACCCAAACCCAGAGCACCACAGCCACCAAAACCCAGAGCACCACAGGTACCCAAACCCAGGTCACCACAGCCACCCAAACCCAGAGCACCACAGCCACCAAAACCCAGGTCACCACAGCCACCCAAACCCAGAGCACCACAGC
>NW_004444064.1:7308855-7381018 GCF_000243295.1 Trichechus manatus latirostris
CACCCAAACCCAGAGCACCACAGCCACCAAAACCCAGGTCACCACAGCCACCCAAACCCAGAGCACCACAGCCACCCAAACCCAGAGCACAACAGCCACCCAAAACCCAGGTCACCACAGCCACCAAAACCCAGGTCACCACAGACACCCAAACCCAGGTCACCACAGCCACCAAAACCCAGGTCACCACAGACACCCAAACCCAGAGCACCACAGCCACCAAAACCCAGAGCACCACAACCACCAAAACCCAGAGCACCACAGCCACCAAAACCCAGGTCACCACAGCTACCCCAACCCATGTCACCACAGTCACAAAAACCCAGAGCAGAACAACCCAACCAAAGCCCTGGAGAGACTCTGCAGGCCTGGGTGGGAGAGGAGGAGTGTGCTCCATTTAACTATATGACTGCTGTTTCCTCCCGTCCCTGCACTAATCCCAAGGTCTTTATCAATTGCCGTGGTCCCTCTGAATGCTGCCTGGTAAGAAGTAATGGTACATACAATTTAATGCCTTTTTAGGGAACATGAACCCAGTTTGATTAATTAAGAAGGTCAAAAAAAAAAAAAAAAGCTGTAAGTTTGGTTAGGCAGGCTGTGCTAATTCCATCTTCTGAGAAATGGAAAGATATGGAGGAAGAGGGGCACCCAGAACCAGAGGCGAGTGTGAGGTCCAAGCCGGGGACCTGGCCTCGGGAATTAATTTGCTCCATAATTGTGTGACCAGGACTGTCTATCTTCTTAATCACCATGTCCCGTGTGCCCACAGCTGTGCTTGGTACACAGGGGTTACTAAAAAATCAATGTTTATGGAGTGAAATTGCAGAAAGTTACTGCTTTGCATAAGTGAATTCAGAGTGACACCCACTGTCCCTTGGGAAAGCCCCTCCAGGGCACACTGAACCAGAAGAAATTCCAAATGGCTCCTGGAGGCCCCACTTCCTGGGTGCCTCTAAAGTCTAATCACAGGATGGACTGACTTCTGGGCATCCAGCATATAGAGGGGCCATGGGTGCCTGTCTGTCTTCCCGTATTTAAGCATAAACCCATACCTAAGTGGATGGCACAAAAATCACCAGTAAACCCTTATATGATGACAGTCAAAGCAGGGCTTTGAACCAGTCTGAACCGGTTCAGTCATGGCTGACAGAGTGAAACCGGAACAAAGTTTTAAAATTTGGGTGATGCGAAATGATAACCAGAATGGGAAAAATTACAGGACAAAGCCCTGGAATGGGAGACTCGGAAGAGGCTTAGTGAGCCCTTTCAGGAGCCTGATGCATGATCTTGGATTATTGGCAGGACTGTGGAGAGCAACACACATTCAAAGTGGTGTGGTCTGCTACCATTTTTGAGCAGCGACACAGACGTTTCCAACTCCGCTCTAAATCCGAAGGGCAAGACAATTGGTTGCAATGCATTTACACTGCCCTTGGTTTCTACAAGGGAGATTAAGTTTCCAGCAGGGCTTTGACCCATAATATTTCCTGTTCTGGTTATCATTCCAGATCACCCAAATTTTGAAAATTCGGGTCTGCTTTCACTTCCTCAGCCATGACTGAAGCAGGAAGAACTGGTCTGGAGCCCTGAATCAAAGAGTGCATATTATATTTATTTGAGAGTGATCACTTTTCAATGCAATTTTTATTGAAGTGTAGGATAGAGAAAAGTGCACATGGCATAAGTGTACAGATAAGCTCAATGAACTTTCACAGATGGAATAAACCCATGTAACCTGTGCTCAGACAGAGAAATGGGGTGTGACCAGCCCTAGAAGCCCCTCGTGCCCCCTTCTTGTCACTTCAGTAGGTAATTGCTTTGAATCTTAAGAAGAAGCCCTGGGGTGATGATTTTTAGACAGAGGAATAAATATTTTCCCAGAGGAAAAAAAAAAGGTATTGTCCTTCTTTGGAAATCAAGACAACACTCCTTTGCTCCTGGGAAAAGTCAGGGAGCCCCCATTTGATACAAAATTGCTCCCCAATAATCCCATGAGCACCTATTTGTCTGCTGTGTGATTCTGCCCCCAGGACGGACTACAACCTCCTCCACTCACCAGCTTCTGGGATGAGTTGATTCTTGACCAGGATGTTTTTCAAGAATCCATTGAGAAAGGGAACGCATCCACTGATAACATTTGCTAAATAAGCTATGCCACTGCCCGTCTGTCAGTCTGTCACACTGTGGTGGCTTGCATGTTGCTGTGATGCTGGAAGCTATGTTACTGGTACTTCAAATACCAGCAGGGTCATTCATGGTGGACAGGTTTCAGTGGAGCTTTCAGACTAAGACAGTCTAGGAAGAAAGCCTGGCGATCTACTTGTGAAAATTAGCCTATGAAAACTTTATGGATTACAACAGAACATTGTCCCATACACTGCTGGAAGGTGAGCTACGTAGGTTGGAAGGCACTCCAAATGCACAGTGGCCACAACAACAGACTGGAGCACACCAACAGTCATGAAGGCGGTGCAGGACTGGGCAAGGTTTCATTCTGTTGTCCACGGGGTTGCCATGAGTTGAAGCCGACTCGATGGTAACTAACAACAACAACATATCAGCTAAAGATGCCTTACAATGAGAAAGGCTATCATCAACCTACAGGGGCTCGGGGACTCCCAGCAGTATAGTTTCACTTTTGTGTGAGGGAAGCAGGTTTTCTCATTTTGTAGAAACGTTCCCTTGAAAGGGGGAAGGTCAGAGAGCCAGGCCAGCCCTGGGGCAGAGGCCAAGGATGGCAGGGTGTGGGCTGCAGGAACCGCCAGTGCTGGGCAGGCGCCCCTTGAAAGGCAGCAGGGCACAGGCCTTGTTCACATTGTTCTGTTTAACTCTCCCGGCAAGGGGAGCACTGGGTTCTTCTCAATGTTTTGCAGAAGAGAGACAAGAGCTCAGAGAGGGTCCATGATCTGTCCAAGGCCACATGACTGGTCAGCAGAGGAGATAAGATTCTGAACACTTCTGTGGACTGAAGAGGCAGGTTCCTACCCTAGAGGGCACGTGCACCCTTGCCAGCCCAGCCTGCCCCAGTTTGCCTTCCTTCCCTCCCTCCTCCTGTGTGTGGGCAGGTTCCCTGTGAACCTCCATAGACACACAATTCAGGAGTGTGCGGTTAATGAAATGGTTATGAGTGTGTTATGGTTTGGACTGTGTCCTCCAGAAACTTATGTTCAGCTCCTAACCCCCAGGACCTGTGGATGTGCTCCTGTTTGGAAACAGGGTCTTTGAATATGTTATCTGTTAACATGAGGTCATATTGGGGTAGTGTGGTGTTATGGATTGAATTGTGTCCCCCCAAAATACATGTCAACTTGGCTAGGCCATGATTCCCAGTATTGTGTTGTTGTCCTTCATTCTGTGATCTTGATGTAATCATCCTCCATTTTGTGATGTGTTATAAATTCTAGCCTCGACACCTGTGGTTATGGCCCCATCTGGGAGTGAGCTGTCCGTTATGTTAATGAGGCCAGATTAAGGTGGGATGTATCTAGAGTCACCATCTTACTAGAGGGTGTGACCCAAGTCACCACTCTTACCCCAGTCACCATCTTTACTACCCTTAGTCAAGTCACACCGTTGCTTGAGCCACATCTTCTAACTTACAAAAGATAAAAAGGAAGAGAAGCAAGCAGAGATAGGGACCTGACTACCACCAAGAAAGAAGAACCAGGAGCGGAGCGTGTCCTTTGGACCCGGGGTCCCTGCACTCAGAACCTTCTAGATCCAGAAGATGATGCCAAGACATATGGAGATCTCCAAGGAACGCTGGGCCTACAGATGTTCAAAGGAGACAAGGACCTTCCCCTAGAGGTGACAGAAAGAGAGAGCCTTCCCCTAGAGCTGGCACCCTGGGTTTAGACTTCTAGCCTCCTAAACTGTGAGAGAGTAAATTTATGTTTGTTAAAGTCATCCACTTGTGGTATTTCTGTTAGAGCAGCACTAGTTGACTAAGACAGGTGGGTCCTAATCCCATCTAAGTGACACAGAGGCAGACACAGGGCAGTGACAGCCACATGAAGACGTACGTACAAGCCAAGAAATTCCTGGAGCTACCAGAAGCTGGGAGAGAGAGAAAGCATCTTCTTCTGGAACCTTCAGAGAGAACACAGCTCTGCCAACAACTTGAACTCAGACATCAAGCCTCCAGAACTGAGAAACAATAAACTTCTGTTCTCATAACCACCCAGTGTGTGGTGTCTTGTTACGGAAGCTCTACAAAACGAATCCAGAAAAGAGGGGCAGAAATTACATGCCCTTCCCCTGAAAAAGAAGAGGCCCACTCGGTCACCACATGCAGGTTGCCACTTGGATGGCGGGCAGGACAGTTCCGGTAGCTGATGGGGGTGACGTTCTGGAAGCTAAGGCTTTGACAATCCCGTGTCCATCCAAAGAGCTCTTAACTCATCCAGTTGTCCCTCATCCTTCAATTTCTTTTTCACCCTACAAAATATTCTCAATTTTTTTTTTTTTTTGGCCAGGATGTCGGAAGCGCTCTGTAGTTTGGGGAGGACTCAAGTCCTGTTTCACTGATGAATTTCTGGCCGCATCCACTAGGAAATTTACATCCTCTGACCCAAACGGAAACTTTCTAGAGCAACTTGTTATAAAAGCATCTGCTGCCTCCTGCCACTGCAGGCAGCCGAGCAACAAAGCAGGATCAGAACAGATGTTCCAAACCAGTTGCATAGCCACCCTCGACAGCAGAGTGGGGCCTGATGAGGAGCCCCTTGGGGACTATCAGGCCCCTGATCCTGTTTACCTGTAGAAAATAATAAGCAGCTTGTCCTTCAAAACCCAGCCAGCGATTCGCTCGCTCAGGTTTCATTTAACAAGTTGCAGTTTCGAAAAGGGTTGGCGTTGCTCGCGCTGTCCCAGGGCTAATGAGTTGCTGGGTTTTGTTTCTCAGCTGCACACAACAAAGCAGTGTTGTCTGCCCATGCTGAGCTGGGCTGTGACGCGGTAAAGTGGGTCCCCCCGCACCGAAACTTGGGGCCGTGTGTAGCTGATCACAAGTCAAATGCCACTCCAGTGGCTCAGGGCTCTGACCCCTCCGGGGCTTCAAGGATGCCATAAAAATCATTGTTGAGAAACAACAGGACAAAGAGGCACCCGGTGTTTATAGAGCTCTGTAGGCAGAGCCCATAAAGTGCGGTACAATCCTCATTTTGTTCACGCCACTTCCAGAGGGAGCAGGGCCAGAGGTAATTATTCCCCTTCTAGACCTAATTGCAACGAGGTGTGTCTTGTTACAAATGAGGAGTCCCCAGTAGATGAGAGAAACTCCTGTCTTCAGTGGAGGGAGGATAAGAGGAACTTCCCCAATCCTGCTCTAGTCCTGGGGCTGCTCCCCTCTCACCCACCCTGAAGGGGCTCCCCTGTACTCACCAGCCAGGGGACTCTGAGACTAGCTTCAGATCCTGCCCTTTCATCTTCTCAGTAGGAGACCCTCTCTCATATAGAGACCTGTCTTAGTCATCTAGTGCTGCTCTAACAGAAATACCACAAGTGGATGGCTTTAACAAAGAGAAATTTATTCTCTCACAGTCTAGTAGGTTACAAGTCCAAATTCAGGGTGTCAGCTCCAGGGGAACGCTTTCTCTGCCAGCTCTGGAGGAAGGTCCGTGTCATCAATGTTCCCTCGGTCTGGGAGCACCTCCGTGCAGGAACCTCAGGTCCAAAGGACGCGCTCTGCTCCCGGCACTGCTTTCTTGGTGGGATGAGGTTCCCCTGTGTCTCTGGTCACTTCTCTCTTTTATATCTCAAAAGAAATTGGCTTAAGACACTATCTAATCTTGTACACCTCATCACTATAACTTCCGCTAATCCATCTTATTACATAGTGATAGAGTTTACAAAACATAAGGAAATCACATCAGATTACAAAATGGTACACAATCATGTAATACTGGGAATCATGACCCAGCCAAGTTGACAGATATTTTGGGGGGCCATAATTCAATCCATGACAAGACCATAACGCACAGATTGTACTTCACCGGCCCCTCTCCCATCACGCTATAGCCACGTGACAGGCTTTCCAACTACAGACATCAAAACATTACCTGCATGCAGGGCCACTCGGGGATAGCTGAGTCGACCTTAGCAAATGCCTCTTTGTTATGGACTGAACTGTGTCTCCACAAAAAGAAATGAGGACCCCTGGGGGTGCAGTGGTTAAGCACTCAGCTGCTCACCAAAAAGTGTGCTCAGCTGGCATGGTGGTTAATTACCTGGATGGCAATGGGTTTGGTTTTGCATGACCTCATTAACGTAACAAAAGAAAACCCCTATTTCCAAACAGGGTCATATCCACAGGTACAAGCGTTGGGACTTCAACATTTTTTTCCCAACCAGTTGCCATCGAGTTGATTCCGACTCCTAGCAACCCTACTGGATAGAGTAGAACTGCCCCATAGGGTTTCCAAACCTGTCATCTTTACAGAAGCAGACGGCCACATCTTTCTCCCACAGAGCGACTGGTGGGTTCGATCTGCTGATCTTTTGGTTAGCAGTCGTAGCTCTTAACCACTGCACCACCGGGGTTTAATCTCTTCTGAGGAGGTCTTATAAAAAGAACAGAATAGACACAGAGCTACACACACAGATGGAAAACAGACTCCATGTGAGGACCGTCTACAAGCAAAGGAACACCAAGGATTGCCGGCAGCTACTAGGAGCTGAAAGAGAAAAGGAAGGACCCTCCCCTAGAGCCATGCCTTGAATCTGGACTTCTGGCCTCCTGAACTGTGAGGCACTACATCTCTGTTCTTTAAAGCCACCCAATTGTGCCATTTTTTTGCTACGGCCGCCTGAGGTAACGAAGAGAATCCTTGTTTAGCAGACGTGTTAAGGTTCAGGGAACGACCTGAAGTTGGCTATGTGGGTGTGCCTTACTCTCCCTAGAAAGATGGTTGTTAAGAAGCCAGGCTGGAGAGGACGAGCGAGGGCAGGAGAAGCGAGGAGAAGGAGGCCATAATTGTGGGGAAGATCTGGTATTTCACAGCTGACAGAGTGAGGGTTAACTTTCTGTATACGTTTCCAGTTTCTGGAATGTCCCTTTAGTTTGTTCTTCTTGCTGATGGATATTTGCTGGCTCCCTGGCACCTGTGGAGCAGAAGCTGGGGTGGGATGAGGACAGGAACTAGAATGGAAAATGAGAAAGCAGGTCTGCTTCATGTGACCAGGTTCCGTGTCACCTCCAACGCAAGCTGTTGCCCCAGGAGGCCACTCGTGAGCATCTCTGCTTTCCTCTCCACCTGGACAGTAATATGGTTTTAGAGATTCAGGGGAGCTTTTTGGGAAATCTGTTCAACTGCAAAGAACGCAGACAAACTCACTCAGAGGGAACTCTGGGAGGGAAGAAGAGGTACTTCTCAAGAAGGTTCTGCATAGCTCATATTGTCAAGGGTGATCCACCCTGGGCTTCGTGGTACCCAGGGGAGCAGTGGTGCTAACAACTCTCAGCATCTCAGGCGTCTCAAGAAGGTTCCAGTCCCAGCTCAGCCACCACTGAGCTATGGACTTAGGTCAGGTGCTGAAACTGCTCAGTTTCCTAATTCCACCTGCAGGGCTGAGGCAAGCACCCTCTCTGAGCATCTCCAGGCCTGTTACTGACCTTACCCTCACCTCCCTCCACGGATTGTCCAGGAAAGCCCGAGCCCTTTGCCCTTCCAGCCCCCTGAGCCACTGACATGGTGTTGCTGTTGATAAACGCTGGGCTGTTAACCAAAAGGTCAGTGGTTCAAACCCACCAGGTGCTCTGTGGGAGAAAGATATGGCAGTCAGCTTCCATAAAGATTACAGCCTTGGAAACCCTATGGGGCAGTTCTACTCTGTCCTATAGGGTTGCTCTGAGTTGGAATTGACTTGATGGCAGTGGGTTTAGTTTGTTTGTTTGTTTGTTTTTCTAATGTTCCTGCCATTTTAATATAAGAGTGACGCTTAGAAAAGCAGGACAGTGCCAGCTCCTCAAAAGCTGCACGAACTTGATTCACCCCAGCAGTCCTGGGACCATCCCAACCAGAGCCTGGGCAGCGGCTGGCCTAGAGCGCCAAGACCACCCCCTGCATTCTCTGTCATGCACCATCCCACTCTGCAGATACTAGGCTGCCATGGGGGGCTCCTCCCAGCACCTGTAGCTAGGCACACCCCTCGATCCCCCCACGGAGGGCTGGGTTCTCCCCTCCCCTGTGTGCTCCCTGAAGGTGGACCCTGTGTCTTGTCTGCTATCACTAGGTGCTGATCAGTGCCTGGAAATACATGATGAACAAATAAATGCCCAGTCCAGCTGTGCCTAACAGGACTAAGCTGGTCTTTAGCCAGATATTAACACTGATCCTTTCTTTTTTAAGCATACCAATTTTTTCCGTAAAGATCTATGCGCACCTACTACGTGCTGGGAACTGGGAGTCCCAAGAATATGAGCTGTTTCTACCCTGGGCTCATGGAGCCCCTGGTGAGTCCGTCTGTCCCATGGATGAGGAAGGGGGGTGGGGTGGGGCACCTGAGCTAACCATCAAGACAGACACATCCCAAGGAGAGAAAGTGATGGCTGCATCTCCTTCTTCCAGGCACTGCAGTCACCTCCCGCTCCCTCACCTCCCCAGTACCACCAATTCCTAAACGACCAGCTTGCTACACATACTGCAGCAGAATAATTTGGCTGAATGAAGCCACTGTCTCTAACAGCACAACCAGGGGGCAGTGGTAGATTAGTGGTAGAACTCTCGCCTTCCATGAGGGAGACCTGGGTTCAATTCCCGGCCAATGTACCTCATGCACAGCTGCCACCTGTCTGTCAGTGAAGGCTTGCATATTGCTATGATGCTGAACAGGTTTCAGTGGAGCTTTAAGACTAAAACAGGCTAGGAAGAAAGGCCTGGCAATCTACTTCCAAAAACCAGCGAATGAAAACCCTATGGGTCACAACAGAATATCGTTCAATGTAGTGCTGGAAGATGAGCCCCCTAGGTTGGAAGTTACTCAAAAATACACAGTGGCCACAAGGACAGACTTCGGCATACCAACAAGTGTGAAGATGACACAGGGCCATTCGTGTGGATGCCATGAGTTGGAGCTGACTTGACAGCAACTAACAACAACAAGGAAATTAAGACACCAAGAGATATTTACTCAACCTGGCCAATGGAGCCAGCCAAGGCTCTGGGTATGAGTTCCTGCCTTTGAGCACGCAGTGTATACAGCAGTTCATCACCTCAGCTCTGCTCTCCTCAATACCCTTCCAGATGGCCCAACCCCACAGATGCAGGCTCGGCACTCCTATCCTGGAGTCAACTCAATGTTGCCTTCCTGTTCCTCCTTGAGGGATCCATTTCCCTTTCTCCTATATGAACATTACATAAAGGTTATGCTTTCTTTGCCAGCAAACCTTCCCAGGGACAGGTTCTATGGGACAGCCCATTATTCTGAGAAAGGAAGTCCCATGTTGTCCTGGAAGAGATGACAGCTGCCATCTTGCAGTTCTTCCTGGAGCCCTGGTCTGACCCAGTGAGATTCTCCACAGGGACTCAACGTTTAGGACGCATCCCCAGTGTAGAAGTTGTATAACCAGGTTAAAGAAGCAGATTACGAACTGTGCTCTTAAACGTGAAAAGAAAAATGGCCTTTGAGCTTCCCAGAGAGCCCTATGGAACAGAAAGAGTGTTGCGGTGGGAGTCAGAGGCAGCCTTGCGGCTGAATCCCAGCCATGTTACCCATCTTAGCCTCAGTTTCCTCAGTCCGAAAGAAGAAGTCTACTCTCCAAAGCCCCTTCCAGCACCAGAATTCACTAGATTTGAGTCACATGTGGCTGGAGGTTCATTTGCAAGACAACCAAACAGTAGCTGAGGTTAATGCCCAAGCTGCTACTGAAATGTCCAAGAGGTCCTGATATAAGGGCCATGCTGGCAGCCACTGAGACCAGACCCAAGTTTACTGTCGTACAGAGCTCGACACAGAATTTCCCCTTCAATCTGAAATCGGTCTTTCATTTCACACACAAGTATCTGAGGTGTATCTAATCCATGACAACCACAAGGAAACAGAAGAACTCCAAGCGTATTACAAAGAACGAAGTAACAAACACAGGTCACTGACTATTTTACAATGGATGTCTCTTCCCTTTTTTTTTTTTTTTTTTTGTCAAATGGTAAAATTTTGCACAACAGCTTCACAGAATTTTGGAGCTAGGGATTCTATAGTTCTGCCAGGCAAGACTTGGCCAAACTCCAATAGATTATTCCTTGTACCACATACATCAGTGACCCTCCATTGTCTGGAATTGTGTTTTATTGACACTTCATTTTCTTTGCCACAAGGTAGAAAGGCAGTCAAGCTTTCCTACCCTACTGGAAAAAAATGAATGCCAAGGTCACAGGATGCAAAAAACTGTAGCACTCAGAAGATTGTCTCATCTGGTCAGCACAGAGATACTCCAGATCCTTCTCAATGCTTGGAAACAGGAATAGATAGCCAATCAGTTGCATGAGGGCAAAGAGGGGAATGGGGGGCATCTGCGGCTCTGCTTCTGTCATTCACGTGACAGCAAGTCATGTTCTGATTGTTCCCGTCACCACCCAGTGTGTAAATACCCCTGGGCACGCCAGTGTCCTCCACTTTTAATTAGATTGCACCGAGCCTGGCTGAGTCCCGTGTGCACATGCCTCGTCTTTATTAAGCCTCACTCTGTGTATGAAGAATGCCTTTCCCACAGTGGTGGTGGAGACTCCTCTGAACTATATGCATTTCAGGAGCCAGTTTAATTGCATCCTAAGGTGTGTGGAATTCTTCAGAGGCTCCTCAAGTGTTTTGACACTAATTCAAGTGCATTCCAATTTCTGGAGGATTCCATTCACAGTGAGCAAGATTGAGATGTGGCCAAAATAAGGGGATTGGTGAAAGTCTGGACCTATCAGCATGTCCCTTCCCAAGGTCTCTGACCGTCCCCTCCACAGCTGTCTCAGCAACATGCCTTTGGGACAGGAGCACTTAGGGAGGACAGCGAGCAAGTCCCAGCATATCCCCCCTACCACCAAAGGGACTCCAAGTACACACGCTGCTGATGGTGCGTTTGTATTCACCAGTCCTAACACCTCTTTGTGAGGCAGTGGTGGTTCAGCGATAGAACTCTGGCCTTCCGTGTGGGAGGCGTGGGTTGGATCCCCAGTCAACGCACCTCATGCCCAGCCACCACCTGTCTGTCAGCGGACGTTTGAGTGTTGCTGTGATGCTGAACAGGTTTCAGTGGAGCTTCCAGACTCAGAAAGACTAGGAAGAAAGGCCTGGTCCTCTACTTCCAAAAATCAGCCAGTGAAAACCCTATGGATGACTACAGTCTGATCCACAACGGATCACGGGGATGGCACAGGACCAGGAAGCATTTCCTTCCATTGTGCACGGGATTGGCATGAGTCAAGGGATGACTTGGTAGCGGTCAACAACAACACCTCTTGCCGGCAGTTCGAATCCACCAGGCTCTCCTTGGAAACCCTATGGGGCAGTTCTACTCTGTCCTAAAGGGTCGCTGTGTGTTGGAATTGACCTAACAGCAGCGGGGTTGTTTGTTTTTTTGGAAGCAACAAGAAGCAGTAACTCAGACCAGACGCTGTACATTAAACCTAAACAGCCTCTAGCCCAGTGGTTTCCAACCTTGTCTATACACTGGAATCTCCTAGGGAGATCTGGAAAACAATTCTGATGGAATTGGTCTGGGGTGTGGTCCAGGGGATTTGAATGGGCACCTAAGGTTCCAAATCAGGGCTCTAGAGTTCTGCTTCTAATTAGCTGTGACCTTGGGTAAGTTCCTTCAGCTTTCTAAATCCATTTTTCTCATCTGGTAGTCAATATAAACCAATAAACACCCTTAAAGGTGTCTGTGAAGACAAGGTGTAATGTAGTAGCGTCAAAAGTCACCTAACTTCAGGAGGAGAGACGAGACTCAAGATCAGCATCAGCCCAAAGCTGACGCCTATGAGGTGGAGGTCAGACACATACCTCCACTCTCTCCAACCTTTTAACCAATTCTGACACCAGCCGTCCTCCCCACGGCACTCTGCTTCTCTGCTGGGTTCAGTAATTTGTTGCGATGGCCACACAGAACTCATAGACCATATGCAAGTTACAGGGTGCATTAGGCAAGTAACAGGCTACAACTTGGGATCGGGATCAACTTGGAAGTAACAAGATACAACTCTGGATACAGCCGGTCAATCAGGCAGCTTCCAACCAAGACAGCGCTCAGCTCCTTCTGGGCCGTGCTAGCCAGCAGGTCACACTTGGGCCTCTGGCACCACCCCTGCTCGGGCCTGGGCTCTGCCACTGGCCCCCACTCTGGCAAGTGTTACAGCTCTTTTGGCTTTGCTGTCAAATGACCAGAGGCCTCCCACTCTGCCAGCAAGCCTTCTGCTCAAAGGTGCTCAGCTCTCTTTCTCCGTGGGTCAAAGAGCCCACCATAGCCATCTTGCACTGAGATGAGACAAAATGTTGCAGCAAAACACACCCCAGAAATGCAAGCAATGTGATAACCACATGAATGCTATTTCAGGGAGGGACAGTTGAATGTGCATATTTATGTGAACATAGAATCCTGCTGGGTCCTGGTGCGTATGCAGTGAGCGAGGCACCACAAGGTGTGTTGACCGAGGTCTAACATTTCAGATCTAGAGACTTAACCTTGGGATTACTTTCAAATCTTCAGTGCCTGTTGTTGGCCTGCTCACGAATCCCTCCCAATGCTTCTCTGTGCAAAGACGCTCGACCAGGTCAGTCTTGGGGAGCCCCGTTTCCAGCATCCACCGCCAGCCTACTTTTTGTCTTTTCCACCGTGAGAAGTGCTTTCTCTCAGTGGGTCAGAGAACACGGATAGGACATTGGCTGTGACATTATTCCCCATTACCCAGGTATGTGGGTCACCTGGGAGCACAGCCACCTGAAGCCACCACTCCTTGGTCATGTGCTCCGAGCTGCTCTGATGCTGATCCGAAATCCAGGGTGCCTCCGGGGTCTCCAACAGGCAGGTGTGCATGGGCCAAAAGGTTGACAATGCACACAGACTAGCCTCTCCAGGCCCCCATCACTGAGCCATCCAAGGACATCCTGCTCGGCACTGGAAAACCCACTTTCCCTGGTGGTGGGGAAGGTAGGTGTGTGTGCTGCCAGTGACACTGTTTGCATCTTCCCTGTGTGAGGAGCCCTTTGTGTGCTAATTTACCAACCAGCTGCTGTCAAGTCAGCTCCGACTCATGGCGACCCCACGTGTGTCAGAGTAGAACTGTGTTCCATAGGATTTTCAATGGTGGATTTTTTGGAAGTAGATGGCCAGGCCTTTCTTTCGAGGCACCTCTGGGTGGACTCATACTGCCAACCTTTTGGTTAGCAGCTGGGTAGGTTAGCCATTCCCACCACCACCACCACCCCGCCGAGGGACTCCTGTGTACTGATTTAATTTACCTTAATTATCCCAACAGCCCTAAGAGAAAGGCAATATTGGGTTCACGTTTCAGAGGAGGGGCCCAGGGCTGTGGAAGCAAAGGGGTTCTCCCAGGGTCATGCAGGGAGGAAGTGGCCACACCCAGGTCCAAACCAGGGACTCCTGACGCCCAGACTCAGCTCCTTCCAATGGCGCTACTTCTCCAGAAGGCCGTGAGGTAACAACCAGGCCAGCCAAGTCCCAGGGGGCTCGCTCTGCGAGAGGCGGGAGATGGGCTAGAAAACAAAGCTGCACGCATCTCAAAAACAAAATCATGAATCCTGCTCCAAATACTTTCTAGAATCAGTCAGGACATACGTTCATCAGTTAAGAAGGAAAGAGTCAATTCAGAAGTGTCGTTTCTGTGACGCTGAGGGCAGGACTCGGGAGCACGAGGAAGACACTTAGGTGACAGGAGGACACTCCTTCCCTAGAAGAAGGCGTGACCCTCAATTAAAAAGGAAAACAAAAAACCCCACAAATAAAACAAACAGAAACAAATTTTCTGTTCTCAGGGAGTTGCTCCATGATTGCCCTAAGTGGAGAATAGAAACAGTCACAGATTAAATTCGGACTTTCATTTCAAATTGCTTATGCCTCTTCTGTAATTTACATCTGAAAGAGCTCTCAGACAATACAAATCTGCCTGAGCATGTGTACACACACACGTACACCATGTACACACATGTACACACCAAGTACACGCATATACCATATGCATGCGCATGCACACCATGTGCACACACACCATGTACACATGTGTACACACCAAGTACACACATATACCATATACATACACACACACCATGTGCACACACACCATGTACACACGTGTACACACAAAGTACACACATATACCATATACATGCGCACACACACCATGTGCACGCACACCATGTACACACACAAACACTCCATGTGCACACACACCATGCACACACGTGCAAATACATACACGCCATGTATATACAGGCACCGTGTACACACACACCATGTACACACACACAAACACTCCATGTGCATACACACCATGTACACATGCATGCACAATCCACGTACACATGCACCATGTACACACACACCATGTACACACATGCGCACATACTACGAATGCACACACACATATGCACACCATGTACACACACCCACATCAGACCCCATGGGCTGGCCAGTTCATCCAATCAGTGACCGTGGAGTCCTGGCCCCGGGCAGGCACTAACAGATGAAAGTCATTTACATCTGCCTGTCAGGCATGAAGAGGTTTTCTATCACTGCAGTATTTTTATACAGCTAAAAGCAGAACTGGTCTGTTTCACAGGCTTCTAAACCCAGCTACAGCAATTAAAAAAAAAAAATTCTTCCAATTATTTAAATGATGTCATAGTACCAATAAGGCTGCCCAATGATCTTTAAATAACATGTCAACCTCAATTTGAAAACTGCACAGCAGTGCCGAGTTTCTGCACCCAAAGTAGGGATTTTTCCTCGGATGCCAACATCTAGAAGATGAGCCCCCCTCGCCTGTCTGTCTGTCTGTCTGTCTGTCTCTCTCTCTCTCTCTCTCTCGTCATTAGTGTCAGCCCCAGGGCTGAAAGAGGCTCCTGGTTGGAACAAACTGTCTTTTTTCCTCCCAAACCCTTCTTCCTCCTCTCCCCAAAGGTAACCTCAAGCAAAAAGGACAAAAGTCCATATTCCTATAAGGAGACATTTCATTTTTACCTACCTGCTTCTTCACCTATTGCCAAAAAGCCTTCTGATTAACTGGCTCAGTTTTCCATATTCTATGACAAAGCCAATGCCCACAGATCAAACCGCTTCTTGTTTTGCTGCAACTTCTGAAATAGTAAGGGGGCTTTGGAGTCGGTAACAATAGTAGGAGCTAGGTTTGGGAAACTGGGTTTAGTAACATCAAAATCAACCTGAAAATACACATAAGGGCTTCTAAGTCAGGGAAGCACAGCTCCTCATAAAATGCAGACATTCTCATTATTTGTGGAAACCCTGGGGGTGTAGTGGTTGAGAGCTACATCTGCTAACCAAAAGGTTGACAGTTCAAATCCACCAGGCGCTCCTTGGAAACTCTGTGGGGCAGTTCTCCTCTGTCTTACAGGGTCGCTATGAGTTGCAATCGAGTCGACAGTGATGAGTTTGGTGTTTGGCTGTCATTATTTGTGCCCAATCCGTGCAAATAACACACCACCCCTCATCTGCCGTCAGCTCAGTGAGTGTTTGGGGCAGAAAGTTCGTTCTGGCTTCAGGAGAACAGCTGATTTAATTTGTCAGACTGTGAAAATCTACTACTGGATTTTTAACAGACGCTTCACTCTGGAAGTCAGTTTGCTAACAGACCAAGCAGCAAGCATTCTACACGCGTTTTCTCTAGACACCGACTTAGTGGACTTAAACGGTCACCTGACCACAGCTCAAGGATTACTTTCCATCCTTTTTCCTTTAGAGCCTCTCCCGCCTCATCATCCTGGTTCACTGGCCTCCCTCGTGTTCAGCGTTCCCTGTTGGTCAGTCAGCCTGTCTACCACGCCCAGACCCCCTACCTGGCCTGCCCCCTCTCCTCCATCTCCTAGGTTTCATTTCCGCCCCTAACTCTAAGCAGAAGCGTATTCTTCCTGTCCTGCCCAGATCCAAGCACTTTGAACGGTGCTATGCATAGGTGGTAGAGCCCTGGTGGCACAGTGGTTAAGAGCTCAGCTGCTAACCAAAAGGTCAGCAGTTCAAATCCACCAGCCGCTCCTTGCCCTGCCCGTATAGGGCAGTTCTACTCTGTCCTCCAGGGTCACTATGAGTCGGAATTGACTCAATGGCAACAGGTTTTGGTATGCATAGGTTGGAGTCCCTGGGTGCTGCAAACAGCTAACATGCTCAGCTGCTAACTGAAAGGTTGGCGGTTTGAGTCCACCCAGAGGCACCTTGGAAGAAAGTCCTAGAGATGTACTTCCAAAAAAATCAGCTGGTGAAAACCCCGTGGAGCATAGTTCTACTCTGACGCACACGAGGTTACCATAAGTCAGGGTTAACTCGATGGTCACTGTTTTTTTTTTTTAAATGCACAGGCCGGCA
The DNA here is from genome assembly GCF_000243295.1 of Trichechus manatus latirostris. NCBI lineage: Eukaryota > Metazoa > Chordata > Mammalia > Sirenia > Trichechidae > Trichechus > Trichechus manatus. Next base: position 7,325,393 of record NW_004444064.1, read on the forward strand.
CTCTAGAAGTAATGGGGAATAGTCACATCAATAAACACAATGCAGAATGACGCTCGATCTCCCTTCCACACCCCAAGGAGGCACATACAACCTCTTCTATTTCCTCTAATCCCAATATGTTAGTTAGTAAATCCACTTATATTAAAACACACACGGAGAACCCAGGGTTCCTTGCCTTTTCCTTCAAAGCAGAGCTACTCAGCAGACTAGGAGGACAGGGGACAGTGGCAGAGTAACCACAGGGGCCGCTCAGCAGAAGCACAAAGATACAGTTTCCCTTCTGTGTTCCCTGGGGACCCATCACAGTGGCCTGGCTATCATGGCCAGGTGCCCACAACCCTTCCAAACGCCTCTTTATCAGGGGCTCCTTGCCTGGGGTGGTGGTGGGGGAGCCCAATGGGACTTTTAAAATGAGTTTCATTGTGGAAAAATATATATAACAAAATATTTGCCATCTTAACCATTTTTCAGTGGTAACATTCACCATGTTTTACGAACATCACCACTATCAGTTTCCAAAAGTTTTTCACCATCCTAAACAGAAACTCTGTACCCTATAACCAATAACTCCTCATTCCTCCCTCCTCCAGCCCTTGGAAACCACTAACAAACTTTTTTGTCTTTATGCATTTGTTTATTCTAGCTATTTCATATAAGTGGGATCATACAATAGTTTTCCTTTTGTGTCTGTCTTACTTCACTCAGTAAAATGTTTTCAAGGTTCACCCATGTCATAGCACATATCAGAACTTCACTCCTTTTTATGGCCAAAAAATATCCCATTGTGTGTATGTACCACATTTTGTATTTATCTGTCGATGGACACTTGGATGTTTCCACTTTTTTGCTATGGGAATACGCTACAATGAATGTTGGTGTGTAAGTAGCTGAGTTTCTGCTTTCAATTCTTTTGGGTATACCTAGAGTGGAATTGCTGGGTCATATGGTAGTTCTGTGTTTAACCTTTTGAGGAACTGCCAAGCTATTTTCCACAATGGTCACACCAGTTTACATTCTCACCAGCAATGGACAAGAGTTCCAATTCCTCTCCTTCCTTGCCAACACTTATTATTTTCCATTTTTCTGACAATAGTCATCCTAGTGGCCAGTGGGATTTTGACTGCAACTGCCAGGAGAGTCTGGTCACACAAAAGCCTTCCTCCCTGACATCATTCAAACAGGCTCTTTTAATGGAGGACTGTAGGAGAGAAAATAAATGCACTGGGTGGAAGGAGCATCATTCCACACCTTGCAGAATTGAAGCCAGCGTGGTTCGAGCTTACTCTCGGCCCCTACATGGCAGCCATGTTGACACTCGAACCAGGGCGGTGCCCACTCATCCCTGGTCTGGCCTTGTGATCTACTCAGGACATCGGCTCTTGCTCATGCTATTCTGGACCTGATCTTTGTCATTTCCACCCCTGCCTCATGTGCTCTTCCGTTTGGACCACATGCCCCATGCCCACCTGTGGCATCTCCCACCGAAGCAGCCTCCCTTGACCCAGAGCAGGTGCACTCCCAGTGGGGGGCAGCCTTAGTCTCCCCAGTTGTTCCAAAGATGGAATCTGAATCTCAGACACCTCACACACTGCATTGCTAAAGCTCCAGCTACGTCCACGCCCATGTACTAATTCTCACATCTGGGCAGGTGCAAGGATTTTGGAAGGTGAGACGGTCCTTACTAGTGTTGTACAGGCCAGGCCAGGGGCACCTGTGGCACAGATTTCTCCTTCATTCCCGTACCACGCCCAAGAAGTAGCTTCTGCAGGTTTCAGAACCCTACACGCTCCCAGGACCACCTGGACCTAGGATGTCATCTGGGAGGAGGGCTTCCCTCTGATATCTTTCCTAAATCCATCACAAAAAAAAACAAAAAACCTGTTGCCATCGAGTCAATTCTGACTCACAGCAACCCTACAGGACAGAGTAGAACTGCCTCATAGGATGTCCAAGGAGCAGCTAGTGGATATGAACTGCCAACCTTTTCGTTAGCAGCCGAGTTCTTAACCACTGCACCACCAGGGCTCCAAACCATCACCAAAGTGGGATTAAAATCCCACTGCAGGACACCAAACTCCAGAAGAAGGGCCTGAAAAGAGTCACGAAGAGGAAGTGGTTGCCCCAGAATTAGGGAGAGAAGGTCAAGAGAAGGGGGAGTGAGTGAATCATTTCAATTCTATTCTGGCACCAACTGAAAATGCACCTCTTCTTCCTCTGACCCTAACCACTAGAGCTGGATCGGAGCTCACAAATTAAAGGGGACGGTCCTCCAGATGCCAAGTCAGCCCAAGACATCAGATTCTAGGGTCCCCACTATACCCTGACTTCTGACCTGTTGGCTACTAGTTCAGGAGTTCCTACTACCCTTTCAGGATGCCAGCTGTAAGCCTGGGGATTCCGAGGGCCCCCTCAGTTCTGACCTGCTGGCTCCTGGGACTCCCTCAGATTTAAAACTTCACTAGAATGACTCACTGACCTCAGGAAAACACTATATTTACAACTACAGTTTTATTATAGCAAAATGAATACAAACGAAAAGAAACATAAGGGGAGGTCTGGGAGAGTTCTCAATGTGGAGATTCCTTGTCCCAGCAGATGAGCTGCCCTCCTGCTGTATCAATTTCTATCACCAACCAGGAAGCTCATGGAGCTTCCATGTCCAGAGTTTTTATACTGGAGTCTCATTACGTAGGCATAATTGATGGACTCATTGCCCATGTGGTTGAATGCAACCTCTATCTATCTCCCCTGAAGTTGAGCTGATATCATGTGGTGGGTCCTTCTGGCCTGGCCAGCCTCCACCCAATAGTGACTTCATTAGCATAAATCCCCAGGTACAGTCTGGAGCCCTCATGGAAAAAAGACTCCAAACACTGGGGAAATTCCAAGGTTTTCATCTCTCAGGAACTAACGACAAAGACCAAACTCTTTGGGGAGAATTCATTGTAAACCTCACAGCAAGTCACCCCTAAATTGCAGTCTCTCATGCCAGGAAGTTGCCCCTATGTTCTTCCAAGCAGCTTTTCCATGATAGAGGTTTGTCTTGGGACACATTTCAAAGCTGGATGACATCAGAAACCTGTTCAGCATCATAGCAACATGCAAGCCTCCACTGACAGACGGGTAGTGGCTGTGCATGAGGGGCATTGGCTGGAATCAAACCCAGGTCTCCCACATGGAAGGTGAGAATTCTACCACTGAGCCACCTAGACTTGAATAAAACACTTGACAGCCCAAACTCTGTGCGTGTCTTGTGCTCTCAAGCTTTATAAACTGATTTTGCTTATTGGTACTTAATACATCCATACAGGGACAGTGAGGAACCTGGGTCTACTAGATGAAAAGCATGATCACTGTCCTAATATTAAATTACTGTGTTCCCAATCCTAAATTTAAACTCTGAAAGAAAAAAGAAAAAATAAGGCAAAAAAACTTGCACATGCATAATTGTAAGTGCAGGGAGCTTTGGATGGCTCCCAGAAGCAGAATTGGCTGACAACCACTGATTGGGCTTTATCGCTTTCCTTGAATATTTACATTAATGAAGTTTCTCAAACAGAAAATAGCAGCCAACAGCTCATCTACCATGGAGAGCTGGAGATACTCTCATCAGCCACTCACCACTGTGCATGGCCACATCCGAGAAGCATTTTGGAGACAGCTTCAGAAGAACTAGCCCAGGGATTGTTATATTTCCACAGTTGGGATTTCTGACAACCCAGTGGCATGGCCAAGGTGGCCCCCAAGTTAAAGGATGCAACCAATTCCGCCCAACTCCACACCTGCTTCATGAACTTTTCCCTGGTTTCGTAGATTAGACACACATGGAAAGGATACCACCACCAAGTGCGGTTCTTGATTTATCTTGTAAAATAAATCATCTCGAGTCAAAGCATGACTCATGTGAACCGCTCTCCTCCAGAAGGAATTCTGACACGGTGCGTTCTGGACCAATGGGATTCCAAGCAGGATTCTGAGCATCTCTCAGCTCTCTCTGGGTTCTTTATCATGGCCTTTCTGCTGCTCCAGGTGGGTCCCCCCATCTCCCTACAGGACGAACTCTAAATTGCTCCATCAGTTGGGCTAGACTTGCATCACACACTTAACAGTTCAAGCTTCATGCTTTCTCTCGTGTTCTCACACACTGCAAACCAGTTTAGTTTCTGCCCATTTATAACAGCTTAAAAATGTGACAAGAGGTACCAAACTCCCCAAAGTCCCAGATTAACTGTAGCCGAGATCCTTGCCTTCCTCCCCTGGGAATATGGCTTCTATAGGCGACCCTATACTACTGGCCGAATGATGGAATTTGTCTCGAGAAAGTCAACATGCTCAAATAGAAATCATCAGTTCCTTCTGCTGCTTATTTTTCCTTCCATATTCATTTAGTCTGTTTCCTCTTGTCCTCAGTCACTCAAGCTTATATCTCAGAATCCCTTTAAAGCCACCCCTCCCCTCCCTGTGTGTACCCGCATTGCATACCATGTCAAGTACCTGTACACATGCATACCATCCCTTAACAAAGACGTGTCATTCTGTCTCTTTTCTTCACAGTTCCATCTTTCTTTTCTTTTTGATCTCAAACTACTTCACATTTACAAAATGATGATGATGATGATGATAACAATAATGATAGCTAAAGCTTATATAGTACTTACTATGGCTCAGGCACTATTCTAAGCTCTTATATGTAGTAATTCATTTAATTTTCACCACAAGCCCAGGAGGTTCCTACTTTTAACACCCCCATTTTATAGATGAGGAAAGTGAGGCACAGACAGCTAAAATAACTTGCCCAAGGTACCATACCTAGTTAAGTGGCAAAGCCAAGACTTGACCCAAGCAATCTGGCTCCAGACTGCATACACAACACTATACTAACTTTAATGCAGATCACGTATTTGTGATATTTACAGAAGACGAGTAAATGAAGATGCATGTGCCCACCACCCAGCTTTAGAAATGGAATCTCAGCAACACTCTGAGCACGCATGCCCTCCCTGATCTCAGTCCCATGCCTCCACCCTAGATGTCACCAGTCTTGGATTTTATCACTTCCTGGTTTTTCTCCAAATTGTACCACATTTGTGTTTCTCCTTAAACAGTTTGGGTAAGTCTTGCATGTTTTTGAAATTTACATAAATGGTGTCATAATGTATGTATTTTCCCAAGAGTTGCTTTCTTTCACTCTGTATCATTTTGTCCGTGAGATTCATTCATCTTGATACCTCTAACTGTACTTCATTCGTTTTCACTACTCTGTAACATTCCACTGTGCGCCTAGCCACAGCTGGCTAACCCATTCTTCTACTTATGAGCACTGGGATTTTCCAGTCTCTTCATTAGTAGAAACAGCACTTCCGAGAGCACTGCGTATACACCCACGAGTGAAACGGCTGGATGACGGACTGCATGCATCTTCAGCTTGTCTTAATAAAGCCAAAATACGCTTTAGAGGTTTGTACCACTTCCACCCCCATCAGCAGTGCATAAGAGTTTGTCACCCCATATCCTCACCAAGACTCAGTATTAACAGTTCTTTTTCACAATGTCTTGTTGATATTTTCTCATATTGATCCTTTATTTTCATTTGTATTAGTTTTCTAGGGCTGCTGTAAAAATGACCCCAAAATTTTAGTGGCTTAAAACAACAGAAATTTATTCTCACAGTTCTGGAGGCTGTAAATCTGAAATTAAGGTGTCAGCAGGGCCATGCTCCCTCTGCAGGCTCTAGGGGAGAATCTGTCCTGGTCTCTTCCAGCGTCTGGTGGCCCCAGGCTTTCCTCGGCTTGTGTGCATCACTTCAATCTCTGCCTCTGTCTTCACATGGCCGTCTTCTCTGTGTCTCTTTCCCCTTATCTTCTCTTATCAGGACTTGTCATTGGATTTAGGGCCCAATCTAATTCAAGAGGAGGAGGAGCCCTGGCGGCGCAGTGGTTAAGAGCTCAGCTGGTAACCAAAAGGTCAGCAGTTCAAATCCACCAGGCGATCCTTGGAAACCCTATGGGGCAGTTCTACTCCGTCCTATAGTGTTGCTATGAGTCGGAATCGACTCGACGGCAACGGGTTTGGTTTGGTTTGGTTCTAAACCAAGATGATCACATCTCAAGATCCTTAGTTTAACATCTACAAACCCACTCCTTCCAAATTAGGTCATATATGCAGGCTCTAGGGGCTAGGAGCTCTGGTGGTGCAGTGTTTAAGTGCTCAGCTCCTAGCTGAAAGGTAGGCAGTTCAAACCCACCAGCCGCTCCATGGGAGAAAGATGTGACAGTCTGCTTCCGTAAAGATTACAGCCTTGGAAACCCTATAGGGGCAGTTCTACTCTGTCCTCAAGGGTCGCTATGAGTCAGAATCAACTCAACGACAATGGGTTTTCATTTTTTTTAGGGGTAGGACATAGACATATTATCTTTGGAGGATCAGCATTCCAGCCACAACAGCATTGTCACTATCCTAGTCGAAGGTCCTCACCCAAATTGTTGCAAAACATCCTCTGCTGGACTTCCAGCCTTTTCCTTCACGGCATTCTGCACCCCGTCGTAAGGCGGCTCCCTGAAAGTCCATCTGTTTTCCTCTCTGTACATCACTGCACTCGTCCAGTACCTAAACTGCTAACACCGCAGCCGGGCGGCAGCCCGGCCCTTCCCAGCCTGCGCTGCTCCACCTTCTTTTCTAAGGAGATTCCATGTCAGCCAGGCTGCTCTTCCTCGGCACCACCCAACACGTCACCTGCCTTTCCACCGACTGCATTTATACCCACTCTTCTAGCACTCGCTGGAGTCCCACCCCTCCCCGAAGCCCTCCCCAGAGCTGGGATTTTTTCTCAGAGAGTCTGTTCCCCTCCCAATTCCTAGACCTTCTATCCACGCCTCACTCACTGCTGGGATGCATCCCATGCCCAATTGCCAGAGTCCCAGGGTCCCCGTGTACCTTATAAACACACCAAGGACCACGTTTTACTCTTTTCTCCTCCCCAGGACTTAGCAAAACGCTTTGCTTACAGTAGAGAATTAATAAAAAGGTGCTGAATGAAGAAATTATGTTTTGTCCCCTCTAATGAAAATGGGAGGGTGAAAAAAAAATTAAAAAAACCTTTCAAATAGTTTCTACCCTGAAAATCACTCCCATGGAGACAGAAGAAAACTCACCAGGAAGTATAAAGAGAAAGTGGGTCGACAGTCCACGTTTCTTATGGTAGACATTCACGTCTAATTTGAAGTAGGACAAGGTTTCCCTGGTGGAGTTTTAAAATCATGGTCAAATTTACAGTCCTGTGGCTTCACTTTAATTGTAGGCATTTTGCCTTTTATTCGCTTATTCTAATCTGGGTATATGACACTTTTGCATTGATGGTAGAATCAAAGATTTATCATCTTCTTGCTCAGAACAAAATACATATATGCATGTAAGATGCTGTACTGGCATGTATTTTGTTGTGTATATTTTCACTACAACAAAAAAATTTTTTAATAAAAAAAAGAAAAGATGAAGTTTAGGCTTACAAACGTATATACATACGTACATATATGTTTTGTGTGTGTGTTTGTAAAGTAAAAATGTAGATGTGCCAGTGATGGGATTTAACTGAAAAGTTGGCCTACCTTGAGCAAATCTCTGACCTGGGCCTCAGTTTTCTCATCTGTAAAATGAGAACACTGGACTATCCAGATCTTGAAGGTCTTCTTCTAAGTTTAAGTAATGCTCTCATAGCTTAATACAGTCACACGTGTATTCATATATACAAATACAAATATATACAGATACCCTTGTATTTTGATATTAAATTTTCTATTGTCCCCAAGGCAAAATTATGGGAAAAAAAAACTACAAAGCTCACGGAATTATATTCCATCTCTTTATGTGAATGAGGAAAAGCTGAGACTGATCATCTCTTTTTGTCAGCCTTTGGAGCAAAGCAGCTCTGTTTACTATTTCTGCACAAGTGACTGAGGTCACTTCATGAAAATATTCATGAAGAGGTAAATTATTAGAAAAGATTTAGCGTTTTGCCAATCTCTTATTGTTGCTGTTAGCTGCCATTGAGTAGAGAGCTACTCACAGCGACCTTATGTACAACAGAACGAAATGTTGCCCAGTCCTGCGTCATCCTAACAATCAGCAGCACGTTCGAGCCCATTGTTGCAGATATTGAGCTAGTCCATCTCACGGAATGTCTCCCCCGCCCTTGCTGGCCCTCTGCTTCACCAGACGAGATGTCCTCCTCTGGCGACTGATCCCTCCTGATGATGTGTCCAAGACAAGTAAATCAGACAATATTCTGTTGTGAATCATACAATTTTCATTGGTTAACTTTAGAAAGCAGATCGCCAGGCCTTTCTTCCTAGTCTGTCTTAGTTTGGAAGCTCTGCTGAAACGTGTCCACCATGGGTGGCCCTTCTGGTATTTGAAACACTGGTGGCATAGCTTCCAGCATCATAGCAACACACAAGCCACCGCAGTATGACTCATTGAAAGACAGGTAGTAGCCAGCATCTTAAGGAGGTGAAAATTTTCTCAGTATCAGTAATCTCTTTTAAAAGCTATTTTCTACCCACTGATTATGTTTCCGCTTAAAACCAAAAAACCCATTGCCATCGAGTCGATTCCGACTCATAGTGACCTTATAGGCCAGAGTAGAACTATCCCATAGGGTTTCCAAGGAGCGGCTGGTGGAATTGAACCGCCGACCTTTTGGTTAGCAGCCAAGCTCTTAACCACTGTGCCACCAGGGCAGGAAGCTGCTTTATATATACAGCTTCTGTAAAAAAAATCCGCATTTATTTCCTTGCAGTGTTTGGACGGCAAATTCAATTACAGCCATCCCACGAATCCAGAGGCTGACATCTGCAACTTACAGGAGTTGTCCAGATGTCAGAGCTAATTGGAGAAGTAACCTCCTACCCCCTCCCATCTGCACACTGTCTCCACCTGCCTGCCCCTGGCCTCTCGAGATCTAATTCCAGAACATTCTGTGGAAGAAGAGAGCAGTGTTTCTCTGGGCAGCTGACACGGGCACGTGTACCCGCCTTGTGCACCCGTCTGCTCCTTATCAGAGCCCCTCCCATACAATCCAACATGAAGAGGACTTCAAGAAGGGAATGGGCCTCAGGGGCAGATAAGGGGAAAGTCTGAGTTGGTTGGTTTTCCCCACGGGGGCTTGGCCCAGTGAATTTATGACTCACCTAAACGTCCCTGGTCTCCTCTCAGCTCTGAGCTGCCAGCTGCTCGCTCCCTCTGCCCCTAATGCGACTCCTCTTGGCCTATCCAGCCTGATGGGCCTCTCCCTGCTTCCCTCACACAAACAGGAACTCGACTCTGAGTCTCCGGTCTTGACCACCCATCTGTCCTGTCCTTGCCCTGCCCCTCTGATTGGCTGGGGAGGCAACCTCGAAGGCTCCGGATTTCAGGGAGCGATATAAGGCCCCTCCCCAAATGAAAGGGCCCTGCTCTCCAGGAAAGGGCTCTAACCTGCAGTATCACAAGGCATGTTGGAGTTAAAACACTCTGTTTTCGCTCGTCTCCTATTTCTTTTAATTTAGACTGAATACCTAAAGCCCACTGCAGCAAGATAATTTTATGGTTCTTTAATCGTTCTTATCCACCACCCGTCTGTCGTTTGTCACACTGCAGTGGCTTGTGTGTTGCTCTGATGCTGGAAGCTATGCCTCTCAACTACCAGCAGGGTCAGTCATGGTGGACAGGTTTCAGTGGAGCTTCCAGACTCAGACAGACTAGGAAGAAAGGCCTGGTGATCCACTTTTAAAAATTAGTCAGTGAAAGCCTTATGGATCTCAACAGACTATTGTCCCATGCAGTGCTGGAAGATGAACCCCCTAGGTTGGAAGGCACTCAAAATACACAATGGCGGCAACAATGGGCTGGAGTTCACCAACGGTCATGAACACAGCGCCAGACAAAGCGACAGTTCATTCTGTTGTGTATGGGTCACCAGGAGCCAAAGCCAACGTGACAGCAACTCACAACAGCAACAACGGTTCTTATAACTACAAAAGGCTCAACTCAAGAGTTTCCTCATAAACCAGACTTACAATCCAATGGGAAAGCTCACAATTTTAAAATAATCCCATTTGCTTTGGCTCTCGTATCTGTCGATTTTCAAAAGCCCTCTGACGCAGATGTTGACTTCATCCTCCCCACACTCTGGCACAAAGAGAGGACATCCAGAATTCATTGGAGGAGGCTCCAGAACCTGCCCTGGGGAACACAGAAAACCAGAACCAATCACCAGTTGATTTGGACCCCTGGCAATTCCACGTGTGTCAGAGTAGAACCGCTTTGTAGAGTTTTCAGTGGCTGATTTTTGTATGTAGATCACCAGGCTTTTATTCTGAGGAGGCTCTGAGGAGACTTGAACCGCCAACCTTTCGGTTGGAAGCCAAATGCGTTATCATTTGCACTACCCAAGGCAAACGCCGCTCTTTACTTCAGAAGCTCGGGCAGAGTTGGGCCAATGACTGGGAGACGGACGACACTGTCAGGCCGGGAGTCATCTTAACTCGGGCGTCATGCTCAGTATGGTCAGTCAGGCAATGGCGGGGTCACAGAGGGACTTCATGTCACTGTGTGACTCCAGCCAAATCAACCGACCTCTCCGAACCGCAAGTTCCACAGCGGCTGGGGACTGCGTTGGCCATGGTTCTCTACAGGAAAGAGCTTCCCTAGCCATGGGGCGTTCTCAGCTCTCCGTGGGGGTTTTCCCAGCCTTTTGTAAATTATTTCATGGCAGGGAAGTAGATTTATGCAAACTACCTGTCTTTCAACAGCAACTGCAAGAACACATCACCCAGCACGTGCTCTAATTATGACCACATCGGTGTTCCAAGTAGAATTGTTAAAATTCGTTCATTACGATCCCTCCAATTCGAGAATCTGCCATTGTTTAGACAAGGAACAACCTCAAGTGCTTTGCTCCACCAGAAACAGAATGGGGACTGCAAAGGGCAACGACAGTGTAACTGGGGCTTTGGGAAGGCAATGTCGAACAGGACAAAGGCTGCGTGCGGTCTCTTGCGTGCACTAGTTTACTGGCAAAGCAGGGACTGATTCCTGCCTGTGTTTCTCATCTAGTCCCTGGAGCGGGTGCAGAGTATGTGGAAATGCCTGGCCTTATTCTGTGACAATCATGTATTCATAAAGACTGAGAGAATAAAATGGGCTCGGAATAGAATCTGGCACTGGGCAGGGGCAAGGGAAGCTCGGAGTCTGGCTGCCCCCACCCTCAGTAATTGCGAGTGGCCACATCCACTGTGGCAATGCTGTCCCCATCTCAAACCAACCTCCCGCGCCAGCCGCTGCAAAGAACATCACTTACAATGACTTCTTAGCCAGAAAAGAGCAATTTTTCTTTTAGTCAAAGATAAGGAGGGTTTACCAGTTACCAGGTGCCATTAAGCTGATGGAACTCATGGCGACCCCCTACATGTCAGAGTAGAATTGTGCTCCATATGGTTCTCAGTGGCTGGTTTTTTGGAAGTAGTTGGCCAGGCCTTTCTTGTGAGGTGCCTTTGGGTGGACTTGACCTCCAATCTTTGGATCAGCAGCCAACAGCATTAACGGTTTGCACTGCCCCGGGGCTCCAAGGAAGTTTACAGATAAGGAAAGAAAGCACCAGGTGAGAACTGTAACTCTCTGAGCCCCTCTCTGAGCCCCTCTCTCACCCCCATCTCGGCAGTGCCCGAAAGGTCTCAACAGACACACCTCTGGTCACGCCACGATGCTCTATCGCAGCCCCCGACTCCGAGCTCTCTTTCCAGATGTGACAGAGCAGCTGGCCAGTGGATACGTCATATGGTGATGGAGATCACAGTAGCCTTATTTGGGGGCTTGGAAAGGTTTACAAATAAGCAGGACGAAATGTTATCTTTTTCACCTCATACAGGCGATACAGCAAACTATCGCACGCCAACATACACATGGGGCTATCTAAAAATGTGTTTTCTGCGTCAGATTCAGATCAAAATAAAATCTGCACCCTCTTAGATAAGTGCAAGCTGCTGAATCCAGACATTGCTGCCCTACTATGGCATCCCGCATGGTGCAAATGGTTAAGCGCTCAACAACTAGCCTAAAAGTTGGTGGTTTGAACCCACCCCGAGGTGCCTTGGAAGACGGGCCTGGCAATCTGCTTCTGACAGGTCACAGCTTTGACAACCCTATGAGCACAGTTCTACTTGGAATCAACTCAACAGCAACTAACAACAATCACATCCCACAACCAGAAGCTTGCTTTCCCCGTATAGATGTCTGAGAGGACAGTGAGCTTTTAGCAGGGTCCTTGAGGATGGAAGGGGCAGATAGGCACCCCAAATCCACAGTGAGGCTCACAGACTGTGTCCTGGCCCTGCTGCCCTCACCGAGAGCAGCTGTCTGTGTCTTTGTTCAACCGTCCCAGACTCACAATGAAAGTTGACTTTGAGGCCCTGGGAACTGCTGAGACTCTGAGACCCCCAGCCTCGGAAAGCAGCCCTCTCCTCCCCAGCAAGGCATCTGCCAATGCCTCCTACCTCCCAGGGTTTGTGCACAAGCCCTTCCCTGCCCCAGCTTGTAGAGGGTCAAGTGAGGCTCTCAAGTGGCCATCAGCTCCCCTTTGCTCTAATCCAGCAGTTCTCAGAGCGAGGTCCCAGGACCAGTGGTATCAGCATCACCTGGGCCCTTGTTGGAAATGCAAATTCCCAACCCACTGGAGACCTGCTGAATCAGGCACTCTGGGGGTGGGGCCATCCAACTGTGCTGTCCCAGCCCTCTGGGTGATTCGGATGCACACGCAGGTCTGGGACCACTGCTCTGATTGCTTCTTTTCAGCTTCTGAAAGCAGGTCAATCAAAACAACAGGAAACGACATTCTGGTGCAGTGTCTCGCTTAGGCGATCAGCTTTAAAAGGAACTGCAGATGTGGCAGGTGTGAAATAACAAGTTAGTTACTTCGTTCGTTCATTCGTTAGTTCATTAGTTGTCGCTGACTTGGCTCTGACTCATGGTGACCCCATGTACAACAGAACTAAATGCTGCCCACCCTGTGCCGTCTTCATGATTGTTGGTATGCTTGATTCCATTGTTGTGGTCATTATGTATTCTGAGTGCCCTCCAACCTAGGGGGCTCATCGTCTAGCATTATACTGGACAATATTCTGTTGTGATCCATAGGGTTGTCATTGACTAACTTTCAGTGGTAGATCACCAGGCCTTTCTTCCTAGTCTGCCTTAGTCTGGAAGCGCTGCTGAAACCTGTCCACCATGGGTGACCCTGCTGGTCTTTGACATCCCGGTGGCATAGCATGCAAGCCACCACAGAATGAAAAACTGACAGACAGGTGAGATCAAAATAAATGATCCCCTAGACGGTCAGTATTCTCCCAGCAGCAAATTCACTTTAATTATCTGTAGTCATTCCTCTGTCTCTAGATTTACCACTTGGTTCCAGACATCAGAAGTCTATGCTCTTAATTGCTACAGCACCCCCTGTCTCCCCTCACTGCACAGTTAAAAGAAAAAGTAGAAGCCAGTATTCCCCAGTGGAAACTTGGAAAGTCCAAATACAGTAATAAAACTGCATATGCTCAGATAACTTTGCACTGGAGTCTCCCTTAAAGGTGGTCCTTAGAGATGAATCTCATTCTTCTACACTTTCAACTGCAGGCAGAATTGTAAAAAAGTAACCCAATGTACAATGAGGTCATTCTTCATACAGTGGCGTTTTTAAGAAATAGCATAAAATTTTTAATGGCCTATGGACTTTTAGGCTCCCCACAGCAACGCAGCTCTAACGCGTTTCCCCTTGCAGTTTATATTGGCATCACAGTGAAAGACAAATTTCCGGCAGACAGACATGGGTTTTCATTATACAGTACTGAGAGCTGGTGACCAGCCTGGGCTAACTTGGTCAGCATTCTGAAAGGCAACCATCTTTGAGCACAGCCAATGCTCTCCCAACACGTCTGCTGAAGTCATTGTACCAGCCCAGTGACCAACAGTGTTAAATGCCCAGGACTGAAGACCACAGGAGTGGTCAAGTCCAGACCCTGGTTTCCCTCTGGAGAACCTGCCTGTGATGGTTAAGATTGTGTGTCAACTTGGCTGAGCCATGATTTTCCGCATTTTAATGTAATCACTCCCATGATTGAATATACTGTGAGTAGCCAATCAGATGAAAGGGAGTCTCCTTGGGGGTGTGGCCCACATCTGTATATAAGCAGATGTTCTGGCTTTTTGCTCTCTCTGGATCCTGCAGCTGCTTCCTGTCGTCTCATCTCCCGTTCTTGGGACTTGAGCTGTCAGCTTATCTGCCGAACCTGGGATTCGTCGATCTGCACAGCCTGTGAGTGGGAGCCCTGCTCTCTGACCTTCCGATCTTGGGCTTGCCAGCTACTGCAGCTGTGTGACTTGGGAGAGGCCTCTACCCTGATCCACGGACTTGGGACGTTCTAGCCTCTACAATCACATGATCTGTTTCCTTGATATAATCTCTCTCTCTATATATTTATACACTTTACTGGTTTTGCTTCTCTAGAGAACCCAGCTTAAGACACAACCCATGTCCCCTTCTGACAAAGCAGCTGCAGTCACTCCTGACTGTCCACTTGTTCCCCTCAGTCAAGTGTGGGCAGGCTGGGGGGCACTGAGGCACCGGCAGCTGCGTGAGCGAGGGTGGTGTGTGTTAGTCACGGTTGCCGTCCATCTCGAAGACGGGTCAGGCCCTGAGGTCCACTTGGCAGCGGCCTCCACCACTCTACAGCCTTCCATGCTCACCCTATTTCCTTCTAACGACAGTGCTCTGTCTCCCAGAGAAGAGCTTTTAAAGGCACAAACATGAAGTAAAAATTTTAATGTCTTCATTTTACTAAAAATAGATGTGGACTTCGAAGGTAACCTGGATTCATTTCACCTTACCAAGGCAGAGAGGATGGAGCTAGGGTCACTCAAACGGGGGTGGCCCCAGGGTCTGCCTGGCACTGGTGGTGACTCTGAACATGCTGCTTACACCTCTCCACCTCTCTAAGCCATGGTTTCCTCATTGACAGCATGGTAACAACACCCCATGCAGGTGCTGGGCACTCAGACCAACGAGAACGTGTCAGGGCAGGCGTGGCCACCTTGTGTAATAGCGCATGGCTGGGAGGTTGCATCCCCATCTCCTCTTCAACCTGTCCTGGGAGGCCACACAGCCCAAGATCAACACATACAGGGTTGGTCCCTGCTTCACAAGGCCCAGCACCCTTCAGAAGTCCCACTGGCTCCTGTGATCCTGGCACAGGTGGCTGACATGATGTTAGGTCCCCTCTTTTGGTTCACATTTGGAGGATAAGATGCTAGAGCCTGCAATCACCAGACACCCCAAAAAATGACCAAAGAGGAACCTTCTGGGGCTAATGACCCATGTCCAGCTCCCTTGTTCTGAAGATACCATGTGTCTTAGTCATCTAGTACTGCTATAACAGAAATACCACAAACGGATTGCTTCAACAAACAGAAATTTATTTTCTCACAGTTTAGGAAGCTAGAAGTCCAAATTCAGGGCGCCAACTCCAGGGGAAGGCTTTCTCTCTCTGTCGGCTTTGGGGGAAGGTCCTTGTCATCAAACTTCCCCTAGCCTAGGAGCTTCTTAGCACAGGGACCCTGGGTCCGAAGAACACACTCTGCTCCCTGCACTTCTTTCTTGGTAGTACGAGGTCCCTCTCCTCTCTGCTCCATTCTCTCTTTCATATTTCAAAAGAGATTGACTAAAAATACAACTTAATCCTACAGATTGTGTCATGCCTCATTGACATAATTACCTTTAATCCTGCCTCATTAACATCATAGAGGTTAGGATTTACAACACTTAACATAATTACATCAGATAACAAAATGGAAGACAACCACACAATACTGGGAATCATGGCCTAGCCAAGTTGACACACATTTTTGGGGGACACAGTTCAATCCATGACACTAGGTAACAAGAGTCTCATCACTTAAATGTGAAGAGTGTTCTTAAACGCCTACCTAAAATCAGCCGCGGTGTGAGTAAATGGTAGACAGCTGGTTAACCACGGCAGGGGCCCTGCGGCTCTTCTCCTCCAACCTTGGAAGGCACTCTAGGAGCGTGTGTTACCCAGACATACAAAGGCAAGACACAGCTGGGCCTGGGGACTGACTTCGGCTCTGAAGGCAGGCTGCCCGGTCCCTTCCCACTGTGTGACCTCCGTGAGTCCCATAGGTCTCTGCTCGGTCTGTTTTCTCTCTCACAGGCTGTGGTGAGGCTGGTGTGAGCACGTTTGTATAAGGCATTTAGAAGAATGTCTGGTGTCTAGGAAACACCCAGTAAATCGACTTTCACCATAAATTGTGTGCCAACTTATTCCCTTTTATTTTTAAAGCTTAGGGTTTTGCCCCAAGCTTACTTTTAGAATGTTAATTAAAAAGCTTTGATCCATTCTATTGATCCTAGGTTATTATTTTAATGAGGTCATATCAGTCTATGGTATGTCTTAAGCCAAACATTTTTGAGATATAAAAGAGCAGATGAGGCACAGAAGGAAGCAAGCAGGTACAGACAGAAGAAGATAGATGTCACTCCACATGAAGATCACCAAGGAACCAAGGAACAAAAGTTGAAAAGAGACAAAGTCCTTCCTCCAGAGCCAACAGAGGGAGAAAGCCTTCTCCTAGAGCTGGTTGTCCAGTTGTGAGGATTTTTGTTGTCCTTATGTTGAGGTGTAATCCATACTGAAGATTCTCACAACTGGACCAATAAACAACATCATGATAAACAGAGAAAAGATTGAAGTTGTCAAGGATTTCGTTTTACTTGGATCCACAATTGACGCCCATGGAAGCAGCACTTAAGAAATCAAATGATGTGTTGCATTGGGCAAATACGCTGCAAAAGATGTCTTTAAAGTGTTAAAAAGTAAAGATGTCACTTTAAGGACTAAGGTGCACCTGACTCAAACCATGGTGTTTTCAATCGCCTCACATGCATACAAAAGCTGGGCAATGAAAAAGGAAGACCAAAGAAGAACTGACTGCCTTTGAATTATGGTGTTGGCGAAGAATACTGAATATACCATGGACTGCCAAAGGAACGAACAAATCTGTCTTAGAAGAAGTACAGCCAGAACGCTCCTTAGAAGCGAGAATGGCGAGACTTCATCTGACACATTTTGGACGTGTTATCAGGAGGGACCAGTCCCTGGAGAAGAATATCATGCTTGGTAAAGTAGAGGGTTAGTGATAAAGAGGAAGATCCTCAAAGAGATGGGTTGACACAGTGGCGGCAGCAATGGGCTCAAGCATAACAATGATCATGAGGATGACGCAGGACCGGGCAGTGTTTCATTCTGCTGTACACAGGGTTGCTATGAGTTTGAAGTGACTGGACAGCACCCAACAACAACAACAGAGCTGGTACCCTGATTTGGAACTTCTAGCCTCAGAAACTGTCAGAAAATAAAATTCTGTTGGTTAAAACCACCCACTTGTGGTATTTCTGTTACAGCAGCACTAAGAAACCAAGACAGAATTTCACTAAATCCCATGTGTAGTTCCATTCATCTTAACTCCTCCTTGTTACAGATTAATTTAGGATTACTGCAAAGGATGGAAAATGCATTTTCAACAAAACTACAGCATGAGTAGGTTTGCGAATCCAAGAGCAACATTCACACAGCAGCGATGTGGCTATGGCGTCTCCTCCAGCGGCTGATACCGGGGCTGACCACCTACAGGTGTGCTGCTGCTGTTCCCACCATGGACTTCCAGCTGGTGCAGTGGGTGCCACACCTTTAATTTTCAGTCATGAAAATCTAGCCACAAGACTAAAATACACAGGACCTGATAAAATCTCACATCCTTCTAAGATACCCTACATTAACCTCTTGCATGAACCAAAATTCTGACGTGTAACGTTGCTGCGAAGCTTTGTTTCAGTGGTGGAAATTTCCACTCAATCACTAACACACGTAGATGCTTAAATAGGTAATAGTCTCAAAGATGAAAAACTCATCATCCAGCGATCTCAAAGTTCTTTATGGCCTCCCAAAAATAATGAAACCTCCACCTATGTTGTACACGTAAGCGCGCAAGTCTTAAATCGTAGACACTTATGAATGCCTCTGCAATGTTAGGGGTTGAATTACTCCTAATATTAGCGATAAGCAAGAGTCTGGGGAAGGCTTATGGAAGGAACAGTATAAAAACAACTCCAGGAAACGTATAAACTGTATTACCTGGGGAGAGCTGGGGACTCAGGACATCAAGAAATCCCAGGCTATAGGGTCGCTATGAGTCATAATCGACTCGACAGCAATGGGAACGGGTTAGGTAAAAGGCAGGGTGAAATGCTGGCTCCACCTCTCCCTCTCTGTGCAGCCTGGGCAAGATATTTCACTGCTCCGAGCCACAGGATCCTCATCCTTCACGTGAGAAGAGTAAGAAAATCTTCCCACAGGGTCGTTGGGAAGACTGGCTAAGTTACAATTCATTAGCTAATAAATATCAAGTTGGTATTATCATTATCATTGTTATTATTATTATTGTTCATAAGTATGTTGTTGTTGGGTGCTGTTGAGTCGATTCTGACCCATAGTGACCCCATGTGACAGAGTAGAACTGCCCCATAGGGTTTTCTCGGCTGTAATCCTTGCAGAAGCAGATTGCCAGACCACTGGGTGGGTTCAAACAGCCAACCTTTCAGTTAGCAGCTGAGCACTTAACTGTTGTACCACCAGGGCTGACTTTTTTCCATAAGTATAATCTTTAATAAAGCCAACGACTCAATAACCAACCCTTTAGCAAAATCTGACCTACAACTGTGAAAAGTGCACCACGCACCACCGCCCAGCAGTCACTGTTCTCACTCTGACCCTCTGAAGTTGGTATTCTTTTCATCCCCATTCTACAGATACAAAAACTGAGGCCCAAGGTCATATGGTTAATAAGAAGCAGAGTCAGGGTTCAAGGGCAGGCTGGTGCCTGACCCAGAATCTAGGCTCACATCACCACCCAATATGGTGTCCACCCATCCATGATGGTGTAGATGAGGCCAGTGGTTGGAGATGACCCCAGGAAATGGCACCCAGGAGCCACCTCCCTGACAGTTAATCAGAGGTGGCTCATGGTTTTGACACAGGAGGGAAGATCAGGACCTTCCATCTCCTCAAGGCTCTTGTTTTTCTCCCTACTTTTCCTACGATCTCTTCTGGAGTAAAAGCATACGTTCTTCTACTGTGATTTGGGTTTCTCTTATTTCATTCATTCATTTGGCAAACACCTACTGAATGCCTGCTCTGAGCCAGGTACTGGGTTGGCAACAGGGGTACAGAGAGAACTGACCCAGTCCCTATTCCGCCAGGCAGGGGAGGAGAGGTGGGTTCTTTGCAGAAGGTATGGCCCAGGTAAAGAGAACACAATGCTTGAGTGAGCAGACCCCTTTCCAAGGAGGCAGCTCAGTGTGGCTAGCACATGGGAAGAGGCTGCAGGGAAGAGAGGAGGCTGAGAGACAAGCAGGGATGGGAACATGAAGAGCCCTTTTGTCCAGGCTAAGTAGTTTTAAACTTATGGGGATGTATCTGATTCAGAAACAGATGTATGGTTCTCCAAAAACCACAGAACGCTCCTAGGAAGAAAGTGACGAGATAATAATAGTCATCATCACCTCGAAGGCAGATAAAAATCGATAATGAGGAAAGTTGCATGGTTTGACCCAGGGTACATGGTGCATCTGTGACAACTTAGGGGGAGCAAGAGTATGTTTAAATGGTTCCCTGCTCACACCATTGAGGACGGAACAATTGTAAACAAACTGATACGCAGGTCTTTAGAAACAGGAAACCCACAAGCTTCCTTTCCAATTTTTAATGGAAACTGATAAAATATGAAACTGTCAGAACTCCCCATGTTTTAACCAGATTTTTGCATACGGTATGTTTTCACGTTAGCAATATGCATTGTTATTGACTTTAGTAATGTAACGTCAGAGTTACCTTAAATGTATACTTCTTTCTTTTTACAAAGGTTTTCACCTAACTCACCAGAAAAACGCCAGGACGACATAAAAGGAAATTGACTACCGAAAAGTTATCCACTATCATCTCTGGCTTCCTATATATTTACCTTCAGCTCAGTGAGTTTAGACTTGAGAACTCAAATATGTACAGAAAACCCAAAAAACCACACTGGCGAGTCAATTCCTTTAGGACAGAGTACAACTGCCCCATAGGGTTACCAAGGAGCAGCTGGTAGATTCGAACTGCCAACCTTTGGGTTAGCAGCCGAGCTCTTAACCACTGCGCCACCAGGGCTCCATGATCTGTGCACAGACTTACAAAGAAAATCACAATCACAAAACCAAGTAAGCAAGCAAACAACTGAAACGCAAGGCGATGAGAAAAATTAAGAGCCCTTTGGTCGGGAATTCTAAAGGTTGAGCCGAGCATTTGAATGACAGTGTTTATTTAACCTATGACAACACCCCTACATTAAGCTCCAAGGAATCAGTCAAGCTAGGTGTCCAGAGAAGGCCCTGGTCCCCAGGGAGGGAAAAGTATGGCACCTCCAGGTCCACCAAGGTGTTCCCACGCCTTTAAATCATTTGAAGGAAGTGCAATCGGTAGAAAGTGTGTTTATTATCACATTCGCCAGTTCCCAAAAACACGTGTAACAGAAGCTCCAGAAAAGCACACCTTACAGTTCAGGTATTACTTACCCTTACCTCATCGAACACACCCATGATGGAGGTGACTCAGCAGGCAGTCGGGGAAACTGTAACCTCACAGCATGATCCCTCTGAATTCCGGCTGGCTTACTACATCCACCACTGCGGATTCCAAAAGGAATCCCAGGGCTGCAAAAACACCCTGGCCATTTTTAAACGCTGACCATAGGGAAGTAACAGGTTACAATTCAGGTTCAGGAACACTCAGGGTACAGTTCTTCCATCAGGGCAGCCTCTTCCCAGCCGTCCTCGTGGGCACGCCTCTCCCTGGCCCTTAGCCTCTGCCCAAAGACACTCAGCTTTCTTTCTCCTTGGGCTGGGGAGCCCACCACGCTATCTACTGCTGCTGTTTCCTGCTGCCTCCCGTGTTACAACGCGCTGTCTCCTGCGTCCAGGAGCTTCTCAGCGCAGAGATCCTGGGTCCAGAGGACGTGCTCCGCTCCTGGCTGCTCTTCCTTGGTGGTGCTGGGGCCTTCTCTTTCCCGCCTCTGGGGTGGCTCATTTCAACTCCAGTAGGATGGAAAAACTGACTAATTCCCCCAAAGGTTTGGTTGCTTCCCCCAAAACCTGCCTGGCCCAACCCTCTCATCACTTCATCCTACAGTGTAAACTTAAAAAAGCGAAGAACATTTTATATGGAATCACAAATCAATTATCTCACAGGAAAACTGTGTGACCTGAGGTCACTTGAAACAGAAAACCAAAAAAAAACCTAACGAGTTGCTGTGGGGTTAGCTCCAACTCATGACAATCCCATGTGTGTCAGAGAACAACTGTGCTCCGCAGGATTTTCAACGGCTGATTTTTTCAGAAGTAGATTGCCAGGCCTTTATTTCCGAAGTGCCTCTGGGTGGACTCCAACTTCCAACCTTCGGTTACTAGTTGAGCACTTAACCATTGGCGCCACCCAGGGTCTCCTGCTTTAATCAGAAGTCTGGAAAATTCATGACCTTTCTCTACTGGGATAAAAGCTGCAAGGATACAGCTGCTATACAGAACATCAGCCATTTTCCTGAGGATGGTAATTCTAAATATTTGTGCGCTATTTCCATGTCAGTGAAGTCTGCCGATTAAATAGAAAGCAAACTGGGACATAAAAATAATAATAATCGAGTAATAAATGTCTTCAGCAGATCCATTTTAGTGAAGTCTTCCAGAGTGAAATTATGCTACTGGGAAGGTTCTCACCACTTCTAGCTCCTGGCTGTTCACTGGACCTAAGTTTGCTAACATGCTCACACCCGCGGAGCAGTGGGATTGGAACGCCCCTGTGATCCCTTGTGCACAGGGCGGTCCCTAACCGGCAGCCTGGACTAGGGGTCCTGCCACCGCCAGACAGAAGAGGCTGCCTCCCCGCAGCTCAGCATCCTCTCCTCTTCCTCTCAGCACCAGCGCCGGCGCGCGCAGCCAATCAGGCCTCTCCCCGCCGCCGCCGCCGCCGCCGCCGCCGCAGCGCAGCAGAGGTTACCAGCGAGCGTTGACCGGCAGTAACCTTGGCGAGGGCGTGCGGCGGCGGCCGACCGGCAGGCGGGCACTGCGCACGCGCCTCGCGCCACACCAGCCCCGCCCGCACCTGCCGGCAGGGGCGGACCAGCAGGGCTGGGTTTTCTTCCAGCTAATTCTACCATAGCCTTCAGAATTTAAAGTTCCAAGGAGTACAGAAATCCTCCAGGCAACCGCCACCAAGCCTACAGCCAGATCTTCAGCAGAGCAAAAGGAAACGAGGTCGAAGCAAGTGTGTCCCTTCGCCTGAGCCTGGCGGGGAATGGCGGAAACCTCGCCCTGGACCCGCGTCTGAGCCCCACAGAGCTCAAGGGAGCACCCGCACCAGCCGTCCAAAGGAGCCGTGGTTTACTCAGTATTTAAAGCTTAAAGAGCTACTTTTCAGCCGGCCAGAGCTCACCTTCTGGAGGGTGAGATGACAATTGGACAGAGTAAACTTGCTTCTTGGTGACAAAGCAGTGTATCGCCCTTGGAACTTCTGGGTGGAGGCCAATGGTCTAATGACCCCATCCGTGGAGAGCCAGGGCCGGCCCAGGTGCCCAGTGCAACTCCTAGCCAGGTGGGGGTAGTTTGGGGACACAGCCAAGGCCAAAACTGAAATCCCAGGAGGTGGTGAAGCATTTTATGGCCCCTCACTGTCCAGCCGTGGTAGTTGAGACCAGGCTGGGGGGTGGGGGGTGTTTATTTCCTGGGCAAAGACAACTTGTGTTGGAAGTAAATCAAACAGCTCTTTTTATGTGGGTCTGAGAAATACTCAACCGAGATGAATGCTCAGTGGAGCTTCTTGAGAGGCAGATAATTAAGAGCTGAGGTTGACATCTGGGTCATAGATCTGCCCCTTACCTGCAAGTGGTCCTGGGCAAGTCCCTCTTCCTCCAGGCCTCCTTCCCTCCCGTGTAAGGAGGCCATAATGATACGTGCCCCCACCACGGGGTTCCTGTGAGGACTTAATGAGACAATGTGCTAACACAGCATTTGTTCAGTAAACATCAGTTGTCTTTAATTTAAAAATAAACACTTCTCCAAAAAAGGCGGGGTAGGGTGGAGATACCAACTGAGAAATCCCATAAAACTCACGCAAGAAGGTTCACTTTCAAGATAGGTAGTTGAGGGGACTTTTGTGGTCTACGCGCATCAGCTTGCCATTTGACAGTAAAAGAAAACAGTGACTCATTCTGCTCTTCTGTGGGGCTCCACCCTTACAAGTTTACAGAGAGCAAGAATGTTCCAGCAGGGGCTCCTGCTGACTGCCCCGGCCCTCCCCATGGACGCCACTGGGATGCCCACCTTCCAAAGCAGGACTCTGGCCTCGCTTCCTCCAAGGGCCACAAGCTTGCATCGTATTTCTTCCTTTCCAGGTAGCCCTGGATTTTGACACATCTATTGTTTGGTACTTGGTTAGGTTCCCCATCCTCCCCATTGTGTGTGCTCATTTCAAGACAAAGATGATACTTGTTCTGCGGAGTTCCAGAAATCAGACCTTGTATCACCAAATGAACATTACTCAAATTTGGATTTCAGCTCCACATACAGTAGCATTTTCTAAGAATTAGAAGTTGCAAACATGGGCTGCCTGCCTGGAGGTGTCAGTTCCTGGCTGCTAGAAGTGCTCAGATGGAGACGGACTGCCCCTTGAGAGGGATAGGGCAAGAGGGACTCATCCCTGGGGTGGGAGGTCAGAAAAGAAGAGCCCCAAGTTCCCTTTAAGCTCCAACACTCAGACTCTAAATATAGGTCTCAGTTGGACGTAATCACAGTCTTGAAGTCACTCTGGCATGTCTTAATTTTGACACCACATGCCATTTACCCTACCGAGCACAAAGGTGACTAATAACACAGCTGATGAAGTGAGAAGAGAAACTAAGGCTCTGTGTCAGGCTGTAGCATGAAGCGGGGGTCAGCTAGCCTCCTGACCCCATAAAAACCTCGTGAGGACTTTTCTTGCAACATGGGCCAAAGCACTCAGATATATTCGATCAGAAGGTAACTTTTTCTGTACAGGTTTTGGAAGTTCATCAGCGTGGATTGGATGGAGATGTACCCCTATTACCAACTCCTACTTTGCAGTTAAGTCTTTCTAAATATATTTAATCTGACCCACATGGTTACCTTTGTTCCTTAAATAAACTAATCTGTTGATTCTAGAACTGAACTCGAAACGAGCAGGTATATGGTTACTCAACATTTTTTTCCTGTCCATTTATAAACAAAAGAAATGGCATCATGTTCAGCAAAATGTCACCTTCAGTTATTTCTTGGGCTTAGTGGATTAGGTTCTGGTGTAGAGGGAGGAGCTTTGTTCAAGAATGGGCAGTTTTCAAGAGACAAGGACATTTGCGGTGCTAAAGGAAGGCAGGAGGGCACCTACCAAGTGGGTGAAAATGAGTGTGGCAAGACTGACCTCAGAAGGTTAGTGATGCGAACCCCCCTGTCATGGATTGAATTGCGTCCCCCAAAAAATGTGTGTAGCACCTTGGCTAGGTCATGATTCCCAGTATTGTTTGATTGTGCTATCTGATGTGATTTCCTTATGTGTTGTAAACTCTACCACTATGATGAGATTATATGTGATCTTCTCATGTGTTGTCAATTCTATCACTGTGATGAGTTTATACTGATGAGGTTGACAAGATTAGTGTCTTAATGCAATCTCTTTTGAGATATAAAAGAGAGAAGCGAGCAGAGATACATGGGAACCTCATAACACCAAGAAAGCAGTGCTGGGAGCAGAGCGCGTCCTTTGGACCTGAGGTTCCTGCACAGAGAAGCTCCCAGACCAAAGGAAGACTGATGACATGACTTTCCTCCAGAACCAATGGAGAAAGCTTTCCCCTGGAGCTGATGCCCTGAATTTGGACTTGTAGCCTACTGGACTGTGAGAATAAATTTCTCTTTGTAAAGCCATCCACTTGTGGTATTTCTGTTGGAGCAGCACTAGATGACTACGACACCCCCACTGAGCAGAGCATCGTTCTGCAAAGTCGCATTCAAGAGGCCAGATGGTTCCAAGAACAGGAGGACTCCCCTGGAAAATGATAAAATAGTAGCATGGTCAATAAAGATCCTGCCAACCAGAGGAGGCAGAGTGGTCAGCCATGGAAACAAAGGAGAAAAGGAGACCCAAAGCCAGTGGCCAGGGAGAGGGTGAGCAGTTGGGCTCTTGAACCTGATGGTGCCACACTTTTGGATCGTGGAGCTCTGATGCAGTTCCAGATGATGAGGTTTTGGCTTCTGAAGCAGCATGCTCATGGAGAGAGGATGTGCTGGCTGCCCCCCTGGATGTTCATGTTCTCTGTGTACACTAGCACACCACCCTCTTGGTTTTGTACATCAGTCACAATGAGTTCATCTGAGTCTGCCCTGAGAATGGGTCTATTCACAACATTTTTGCAAGGCCTCTTTTTGAACCGATAAAGCAGAGAGTCAGAATCAGCTTGGAAGACCTACTCACCAAAAAAGTGTTGACCCTGGGTGCCCAAGTGGAGGACTCTGCCTGCCTGCCTGGCTGCCCTAGAGAACCACCAAGTACTGAGAACTTAAGAACTGACCCCTAGGGGGAAGACAGGAGCTCTCCAGCCCTCTGGATTCCACCAAGGCAACCTAGAGCCATTTGGCTCCCCTTTATCAATCCCCCAGCCCCAAGCCGTGAGTCTTTGTGAGCAGACTGGAGCCACCACACTGCACTAAAACATTAGCGACCCCTGAGATGAAGATGAAGGCAAAAGCATTAAAAGCAATTTCTTTTTGGACCCATGATAGCTCCCAAGGACAAAAGTAATTCATTCATTCTTAAAAATAAAAATAAAAAACCAGTAGCCATCGAGTCAATTCTGACTCATGGGGACACCATGTGTGTCAGAATAGAATTGTGCTTCACAGGGTTTTCAATGGCTGATTTTTTGGAAGTAGATCACCAGGCCTTTCTTTTAAGGTGTCTCTGGTGGACTCTAACCTCCAACCTTTATGTTAGCATCTGAGCGCATTAACCGTTTGCTTTACTCAAGGACTCATTCATTCTAGGGGACTATAAATCCCCTTTGAACCTGAGCAATCCACCTCTCTGAAAACCCATAGCTCTCTCAGGATCTCCACAGTCTTCCTATAACTGAATTTCCCTTCCTGTCTTTGTTCCAGAGAGTTGGATCAAGACACCCAGCACTTGGTTGGGATCCAGTCTTCCTTTAATGGAATTCCTGAAAGGGATTTATTAATAAAACGTTCCATTCATTTAGCCAACCTGTCATTACAGGCACCTGCCTTGTGAAATAGTTGTGCAAACTAAGAGAAAGCGAACCCTAATTTGAAAAGGGTGTTATACACATTTTTATAGCTTAGAAGCAAACCAATAAAGATAATCTGGCCTGAAGCTGCACAGAACGTTTAACTCCTTCCTAGGTTTTGGCAAGGATGAGGCTGGAATATTGGATTTCAAAGTACGAGATGATATTCCATTCCACCAGGGTGTTACCATTTTGAGACAAGGGCCTAACTGAAGAATAGCAAAGAAAAGTCTCTAAAGCCCCAGATATGATTACTTTTGTTCTCAACCTGAACTTCATCATAAGGTAATCTTGGGAGGTGTATTTAATTTCTAAGAACATGTCACTTGTTGGAGAGCAATCATGCCGTACACATCAGCCTTGCCTCACTGGTAAGGGAACAGGACAGCTAGCGTCTCTCCAAAGGAATATGAAATTCCTTTCCGCAGTCTTACAAATGACAAAAGGTAACGGCATCAAAGCAGCCCAACTGAACGAAAAATAAGTCAGAGTTAACATTCAAGGCAATCCCTAATCATTTTGTAAAACAGGATGAGGCACATCCATGGCCTGGGCAGTCTACCGGTGTACCCATATCTAGGCTAAACACCAGTTTCCTGGTAAACCCTGCTGGTGACTTATCTTGAACTGAGATCCTGCAGACTAGGTTTCAAGTCCCATCTTCTCTACCACTATGACCTCAGGCATGTCCCTGAACCTCATGTCACGGTGTCCCACTGGTAAAGTAGGCAGACCCCTACCCAAACGAACCCTGTGAGCCAGGTGGACCAAAGAACTGTTTTAGGTTTGGTCAACTATACACAGAAACTGCTCTGTTCTCTTTGGGGGCGGGGGAGGCAGTATACAGAGTACCCTCAAGTACTCCATTTGTTAACTAAGACTCATCACAGCCTAATAAAAATGAGACTCCTTGGTTAATGGGAGCTGAAAGTCAGAACACACTGTTTAAGCATAAGTCTCCTCCTCATCTCCATCATCTTCACCTAAGAAGTATTTCATTATGTGGATTCTCTTCTTTAGAAGTAATCCTAAGAGTCATCAACACAGTGTCTACCTTACAGGAAGCAAAGCTGCTTTCAGAAGAAAGCTGCATGGAGGGAGGAGGGAGAACAACTACACCACATTTTTCCAGTACGTCCCCTGACATAAGAGTTTGTTTTATGGCCGCACTGAAGTCACTACTGTTCCAAGTCATTTGTCCCATCAGCTTAGGCTACATGAGTGAATTCTTTGAGAGAAAGTAATTACTGTATCAGAAGCATGTGAAATTATCCTTGGGGTGTATTTCTCTCTCCTGAGAATAGTTCCTTTCAGAATTATGTTTTCTACTAGGAATCTATTATATGATCTAGTTTTTCCTCCAAAGACATCATTAATCATATGGCGAAAATGTAACTACAATTGAAAATACAAGATGTTTTGTTAAACACCATATTCGTCGCTTGGCAATCATCAAGCTCAAAGACTGATTTAGAGAATCTGTCTTTGGCATCTTCTGCTGACAACTACTGCTGTTATTCTCTCATCACCTTTCTTCTAAGGATTGTGAAGTTCTCGTTTCCTCATCTTGTCTTCCTTTTTTAAAATAATTACGTAGGAGTTTATAACGCTATTCTAGTCACGATGACAAACTTTGCTAGTATATTCCATGTTGAGTCTGTGTCATAACACCATGTTCTGAGTGAAAGAGTGTGAGAAAAAGGCTTTCCTGGAATTTATGGTGAGTGGTCCAATATCTTTATAGTGGAAAGAAATCTAGACTGGGAGTCGGAACCTCTGGGTCCCAACGTTGGCTTTGACGATGAGCAAATCACTTCTGTTTGCAGGCTCCTGTTTCCTTAACTACACAAAGAAGGGGTTGGATCAGGTGCTCTCAAAACTCCTTCAGTATTTTACTTGGAGATGCCTTGCCCCTGAGCAATGCCATGGTGTGGTCATCCTAATTAGCTCAACACACAAAGCTGAATTTAAAAAAAATGAAAAACAACCTGCTTTCCATACACAGCAAAACTAATAAGATGAAAGAAGCAAGAAGAGAAGCCACTTCTGTCCCAAAGGCTGCACCTGGAGTCACACAGTGATGATGACAAATATAACGTCCCCACAATGAGAAAAGGAAAATGCACACAGTGCCTGGAATTCAACCTCTCAGCTTGACCTAATCTTTGGTGAGGGCTGAGACAATCATCAACCATCAAAGGGACAAAAACGGGAAAGGGAAGCACCCATGTTGGGGCAAAGGAGACAGACTTCCAGAAACAGCTGGAGCAGAAGCACACAAAGAGACTGGTCATTCGTGTGGGAAAGGCATAAGTGGAATTTGTGTGTTGGACCGGGGCCATGGAGGAACTCCAACTGAGCCGCCCAACGCAGGGGTCCAGACCTAATGCATACTTTATTCTTCAGCCTAGGGCTGGCAATTAGTTGGGAAAATGCATTATCCAAGTTTGGAGTCAACTGGAACTAGCACCCAGAACATGCTGGTCATGAAAGAGTGGTGAGCCCTGAGAAGAGCTTCTGCAGCTAAGTCCCTCAGTGGGGAAAATTCTAGGTTTTCCTGGCTGCAACCTCCCACCTAATGTAGCCACAACAGCAGGACAGGGCCCTGTGAGCAAGCAAACCTTCAGAAAGAGCCCTGCTTCCCCAATGGCCATGTGAACTCAGGGACACTGGGACCCCTTAAGGCCCTGCCCAAGGCAAGGCAGGGTCGCCCTGTTGGGGTACATAGAGGTAGAAACCCCCGCTCTAGTCTCAGGCCTGCCTCTCACTAGGCCAGGGGCACGGGCGATCCCCTAAACCACTGGCCTCAGTTTCCTTTCTATCCCATGAGAAGGGGGACAAGTGTTTCCCACCCTAAATTCATGCTGGAGTGAGAAATCACCTCAATTCTCAAGTGCAGCTACCAGGAACAAGGGAACAAAGGGGATGTGGTGTAAAGGGGAGGGGGCAAAAGGTGAGAAGTCAGACTCAGCTGCTGTTGCTGCAGAGAATGAGAGCTGGGCAGGAAGCCGGGCACAAAACCATGCCTCACTGGTTGAGAAACCAGCAACTGGGACACACCAGACCGATCATGTCTGTCATCCTCTCTGGCTGTAACCATCTCTAACTCATGGGCAGGTCCCTCATGCCCATTTCCTACTCCTCCCCCTTCTGAGCCCACACAGGGTTACTGCAGGGCAAATGTTTATCTGGCGGCCACCTGGGCTGAGCTTCCCAGAGAATTACCTAGAACAAATGGTTATGGCCCCTCCCTCGCTGATTAAGAAACCATCACCCATTGGTTAGCTTCGGCCATCACTGTGACAGGTTTTAACACTTAGAGAACACAGGGTTTGCAAACCACAGATATGGCTGGGAATGAGTTTTCTCCCTCTGCAAACATTGACTGAGCACTTGCTGTATGCCAGGGCTTGTGTGTTGGATTTCAAATCAAGATTCTGCTAGTTGTCAAATGTTTGCATTCCTGCATTGCAAACCACCTTCCATTTACAGCATACCTCTCCAGGCATTTTCAACCATCACAACAATGTTTCCAAGGTCACACCTAACAGATAGGCAGAAATCACTCCATGTCAATCACAGGTTTGCCACACTGAATAGCTTTATAGGCATACATTGAGCCGAACAAAACATTGTCCTCCTGACTTATCAGTACATTTTTTCTGTGAAATCTTTCTTCAAGTTGAGAAGGAAAAGGCTGTCCGCTATGTTGAAATTTCAACAGGCTCAAACACATGGACACAGCCCTAAGCCAGCCACAGAATTTCTTTCTTAACAAAACAGGCTGGCATTCTCTGAAAGTGTATCAGATAACAATACCATACAATTGATCATTAAGAAGGTACAGGAGCTGTTCCTGGTTGTGTAAACATAGACATAAAATCATCCACAACCAACCCAGGCTGGCAGACCCCAGATACAAGTCCAACTGGATTCTAAATTAGAGGGCCTGCACCAATGGTCTCAAAGGCTTAGGCTTCAAGAGAGTAGGAAAACAAAACAAAGGTAACAGAAGAAAAAATAAAAATAAACAAAGCAAGTCTTGGTTGATCTTTCTTCTTCAAAAAGAAAGTAGGATTGAATCTAGATTTAAGTTGAGAGTCTTAAAACATTAACAATTTTCCAGTGATACCAGAGTCATTTTCATTGTTCAAAATTCCTCATAGATGTTCAAGTTGTTTTAAGTGATTTATTAGAAACTAGGGATTCTCATTTCTTGGTGATGGCTACCATGTCCTCTTGCAATCAGCTCCCCCTCCCACCTGAAAGACAGAGCACTTCCGGACAGATGATGGTCACATGGACCAGAGGGAGATGAGGAATAAATCCTACAGGAAGAACTAGGTCAGGCTGGAAGAAGAAGTATCAACATTAACTCTACACATTGTGAAAATATAGAGCTAAGAAAGGAAGCAACCACGTTGCTGAGAAAACTCAAAAATATAAGCCAGTTGTCAATTCCCATTACCATGCAACACGCCTGTGGCAAATTCCTGTACTGTGTGTTTTTTTCAGAGACCTCCTAAATTCCAGCCCTCTCTGTTTCTTCCATTTGTATCTATATGGCTCATTTTAATACAGTTTACTTATATTTATTGACTGCCAACACCAACCACTAAAGAGTCCTTACTAGATCTTAACACAAACAATTGGTTTCCAGGGACGTCACCCTAGGTCACAGGCTACTTTGGAACACTTCAAACTCAGGAGGTAGTGCCATTTTCCGTTTGCTCTGAAATGTTAAAGAATAGTTCCATCTTAAAAGACTAACATAAACAGCATTCACAAAAGATGACCCTTTGAGCATACGACGGAAACAAGCACATATTGACTATAGTCAACCTTGGTGACATTCTTTTTTTTTTCCCCCAACTACAGGTCATTTGTAATAACATTACAGAATTTTAGCATCACCATGAACCTTGAGATCATCTAATCCAACTTCTTCATTTTATAGCTGAGAAAAATGGAGCCTGAAGCAATTAAATCAGTTGCCTTAGCAGTAACAAAGTTGGGAACAGACTCTTGGCCTCCCAACTTCCAGACCCAAGATTTTTCCCAAAGAACCTGTTGCTTCCTTCACAGGACCCTCCCATCTCTTAATGAACAAAGTGGCCCCCCTCCTTACCTTTCTTCCTCCACCAGGGTCCTTCAGGAACAGAGTAGGAGAGGTCTTTAAATTCAATGTTCACAGCTGCCCTCCGAGGCAAGGAGGAGAAGCGCTGGGCCTCCATGAAGCTGTTGTCTACTTTTTTCAAGTGTCCATTCAGCAGGTCCTTCTCAGTAGCATCCATGCTGCTGGAGACCACCTCATCCACGGAGACGCACACCGATGTTGGCTCAGTCATCTCTGCAGAGTAACTGCTGGCATTCTAAAAAAACAGGGAGGAAGCAACAAGGTATGTTAGAAGCTACCTCCAGGGAAGGAGCATCAAGAGATTCGCCATCAGGCCCAGGGTCACTGATTATTAATTGTAACACTTCTGAAACTATGAGAGTGCGTTTGGCACAAGAAGAAAGGTGTTTACTTAAAGGAACTTGTCATCTCTGTCTGTCATTTTATCTTCCATTCAAACGATGCTTAAGGTAAAATGTTAAGCTGATCTACAAATCTTACTTGGGAATCATAAAATCTAATGACAAAACTGTAATAAAGAAATTATTTGCCTCAAAGAAGAAAACAAGGGTCACCATTAAAAAATGATCATTTGCAGTCCCTGGGCGGCTCAACTGGTTAAGCACGCAACTCTTGAAGCAGCCTCCTGGCTGGAGGTGTGAATCCACCCAGAGGCACTTCAGAAGAAAGGCTTGGTGACCTACTCCCAAAAAAAATAAGCCATTGGAAACCACTCCTTTGGAGCATAGTTCTACTCTGACACACACAATGTCTTATGAGTTGGAGTCAACTCAATGGCAGTTGGTGGTGGTAGTGGATTTCTAGCCCACTCATAAAATACTCAATATGGAGGCATGATACTAGCTCTGAAGAAATGTATAACTGAAAAAGTTTTACTTAAGACGAGCTATTTTAATGCTTTCCTCTATGATCTCATAAAAACTCTCAAGAGAAATAACACCATTGAGCTCCTGGGTTTTGTGGGGGTTGGTTTTTGCATTTTACTTTTAAATCTTCCAAATCACCTACAAGTCTACTCTCTCATTGTATCTTCATAATAGCACTGAAAAGTCAGAAATGTTGGTATTTTTGTCTCCATTATATGGACGAGGAAACTGGGGCACCGACAATGTAAGGAACCTGCTCCAAGCCCCACAATCAAGTCAGGGTCAGGGGTGGTTCCAAGGGCTTGAGTCATCTGAAAAAGTTAGGGGTTCTTTCTACTTCATCACAAGAGTACCTAATATTTTGTAGCTAGCATTGGCTTTTAACGTTTCCATTGGGAGTCAATTGAACTTAACAGATGTGCCAAGAACCAAAAGTCCTTATACAAGAAAGGAATATCTTCTTCTAATGGCTTGGCACACTGAGCCAATCAATATGCCCCAGGTACCTCCAAAACACGGAAGAACCCTGGAGTGGACAAATATTATGTTGTACTTTTTCTAGTTGCCTCTACAGTTCCATAGTTCCAAAAGCATGCGCCTTCAGCATCGCTCTGCCATACTGTTGAAGGCCTCAACAGAAGAGCCCATCGATAGCCATCTTGGATAGATCAGGCTATTCTGACTGCCCTGGGGACTGAAGAGACACTAACATGTCGTTGTTTGTCCTAAAGAGGAACCACAACTTACTGGATTTTTCCATCGCTTTGTTAACTATTTCTTTTAGAGTTGCTAGCTTTGGTCATTATTGTGTCTAATCAAAAAGCCAAAACAAAAACAAAGAACGAATCATCCAAGAGAAAACAAAAAAAACCCCACAAACCCCAGCAACTCAAGGGATCAAAAACAACCTCCCCCATTAGAATGTCTTCTTTAGGGCATATAACTATCACTGAAGAGCTGTCATGATCTCCCTCATGGTATTTAAGGGCTCAGAAATTCATCTCTAAGCCGGAAGTTTTCAAATATATAAAACACAAATTAGGAGCTGCGGAGAGGTGGGCACAGGTTCTTTTGATAGTTGAAAAGGTAGCTTTGCCATGTTAAGAAAAAGACACACAAACGCACATGTACACACATGCACATATATACAGACACACACACAGGCACACACGCACCTACATCCCTCACAGGCATCGCCTACTTTTGAACACCTGAACCAAACAAAAAACTAGCTCACGGACTGTAACATTCTGTGGATAAAAATAAAGGTGCAGAGTACAACTCTGACCAAATGAGCCTCAGCTGGCTACTGGCACTGAGAATGTGTTTTGCTTCAGATGCAAACATAAGTAGGCTCATAAATTCCCGCAAACATAAGTAGACTCATAAATTCCCGAAACAAAGTTAGGGAAGGTTTGTCTTTGTTTCACAACAGGACTCCGCATAGCCTTAGGGTGACCATGTGGCTCAGTGACCCCAGAGAGAGAGAGCTATGGCGCAGTCTCTGCCTCCTGTGTTGGGGCATCTTGGAGGACTAATAGACAATCTTGCTCTTATTCAGGCGTACCCTTGGCTTTGGCAACAGAGCGGGCCACCAAATGCCACCCCTTTGCCCATTCACCCTGTCTTTTGGGGACCACAGGCTGCTGTCACAGGCTTATAACCCACTTTGACGTCAAAGGAGCCCTGGGAAGCTCCCGGCTCTGGGGAGCAGGGGAGGGAGCAGTGGGACAAGACAATTAGCTCCTGGCCACACAAATGGAAAGGCAAAAAGTGCTGGTTCCAAACCCACATCTGCCAGTAGACTTGGGGCTCTAACTCTGGAGATCTCCAATGGCTGTGTGCTCAGTTGTGGAGGCAGGGGGCAGAGACAACCCAGCAAGATCCTCTCCAGAGTTCCAGCTGCCATGGACATCCATACCCTCCCCCTAGGCACCCACCTCGGGCATCTGCCCGGTCACTCCTTTCCTCATTGAAGAAACCCACAGTAATGCAGGGATGACAGCATTACTCCATCCATCTACCAACTGGCAGATATACCAGTCTGACCTATATTCTGATGAGGGTCTGACTTTCCCCACTAGACTCGAAGCCTCCCCTGTCTACTCACTCACTCACTCCCTCACGCACTCATCCACACAGTCAACAAATTCAGCACCAACTTAAACCCTGGGCGTCAGTGCTCAACCAGACAGACACAGCCTCTGACCTGAGCAAGTTTAAGGTCAAGATTGGGCCCCAGGCAAGAAAACGGGCAATTACAATATGGTGCCGAAATCGCTATGATAAGACTCTGCAGAGACCCAGAGGGACAGCCATGGCAGCACAGACCCTGGGGTGGGGGGTTCGGGACAAAGTTTTTCTGCAGAAATAAAATCTACTCTGAGATTAACAAGGTGAAATGGGCAGTGGTTCCCTCTATGTGGGGGAACAGCATGTGCAAAGACTCAGCAGCAAGAGAGGGGAACATTCCAGAATCTGAAAGAAATCCAGGAGCTGGAGCATGGATTTAGGGTAGTGGGGAAGGTAGGAGAGAAAGGGGCTTTGAGACTAGAGAGTCAAGCTGGGTCCAGACCACAAACGGCTGGGCAACCTTGTTAAGGGGTTTGGGCTTTATCTGGAGGTCTCCGGGCAGCCACGGCGGGGTCTAAAATCAGGGAGTAAAAGAACCAGATTTGCAGTTGAGGATGATGGCTCCTGCAATGGCATGGGGGGGCAGACAGGAGGCTGCTGCTTCGGTAGAGGGGTGATGGTGGCAGTAGAGATGGAGACAAGTGGGCAGGCAAGTAGGCCAAAGCTAGGTGACTAAATTGATTGAGGAGAGAGAGAGAGAGAAGCCAGAGCCGAGTACTTACTATCTAAAGTATTAAATAATACTGCCTCATGCACACGGGATAAATGATTATAAACAACATCTACCATTGATTCAGCAATTGCAATGTGCCCACGAAATTCCATAGTGTATAAATTAGACCTCTAATTCTCTCCCCAACTCTAGAAGGTGAGTATGACCATCTCCATTTCAGAGGAGGACTCAAAGGCAAAGAGAACTTGCTGGACTGGCCTAAGTTCCCCCAGGTGGTGAGTAGCCAGGCATCCAGCTTCTTGGGGTCCAGCTCTGTGGGGCTTCCAACACTATACCCCATCCCTCCACCCAGCCTCCCTAACAACAGAGGGTTTCTCAACTGCTGTCCAATGGTCTGAACATTGCTGAGCTTTCTATCGGCAAGTTGTAGGTGACCCTGGGTTAGCCCTTTATAAGGTGACCATTATAGGGAAAGTCACAAAAAACTTGGAAATCATATCCAGGATCAAGGTCTCTTTGTTTATAATTTGGATAGAATTTTTTTTTAATAAAAAAAAAGTACAAGGTTTTCAGGAAGGGAAAGGACTTTCAAACAAAAGATTGTTCCCTGAAATGAAAAGAACGAGCCCAGCCCAAAGTTGTCTCCAAGCAAGGACAAAACACTTGAGTTCCAGGGCTGTGGCAAAGCCGAACATTACTTGACCTACAAGAACAATCCACCTCTGAAAACATTTGGATTCCTTCTTTTTTTTCATGTGTACAAGCCTCCTTTGCATCCCTAAAAGGATTTCAATAGCCACTCAGCAGCTAAAAGATCTGAAACTTTCCTTACCTAAAACAAGCATCCATAATCTCCTTAATTTAGGATTTCCAAATAGATGAGCAAGTGTAAAAGGAAGACTTCCCAAGGGAATGTTACCCAAACATCCAAACAGATAAAAGCAAATGATATGAGCAGGAGACTAGCTTTTAAGTTTTTCATCCTCTCTTATACCTAAGCCAAGTAATAAAACTAGAGTACTCCCAGAGATGGGGACTGGCCGGCGAGTTCCCCCTTCCCCTCCTCTACCAACTGACTTAAGGTTTCCGGCGGCCCCATTCTATCGGTTTACACGAAATCATTATATAATGAGCTGGCGAGGCTCGGTATGTTCTACAGTAACCTGTTTGGAATCATAGGATGCAGTTGTCAGAACGGAGCATGCGCAGAAACCCGGCTACAGTATTTTTTTTTTTTTTCTTGAGCGCAAGGCAAGAGGTAACTGTCGGTCAAATCCTGCTGAGCCCAGCTGACTTCAAATACAGGATGCTAAAAATGAAATAAAGGGGGCGGGGGGCGAGGGAAACGATGAAAACCCGGTGCGTGCCATGCACTGTGGGCGCCCAGCCTATAGTCAAGGCAAAAAGAAAGATGGATGGATGGATAGCACAACACCAACAGAAATACCGAATACTTTCTGTGGGCACTTAAAAAAGAAACAACCCCGTCGCCGTAGAGTCCTTCCGACTCACAGTGACCCTGTAGGACAGAGTAGAGCTGCCCCATAGGGTTTCCAAGCTATAATCTTTGCGGAAATCTTCCTCCCTCGGAGAGGCTGCTGGGTTCCAACCGCCGAGCTCTCGGTTAGCAGCTGAGCGCTTTAACCACTGCGCCACGAGGGCTCCTGTGGGTACTTTAGATAACCTCAAATCTAGTCCATAAGTAATGAACTGCAACGTTGATGTGCTAGGCATAGAAATGAACGGCCCTAGGTGGGGTGGGGTGGGTGCGGGGTTGACAGTAAAGCAAGCGTGGTTAGTTTTATTCTGTTTTCCTAATGTGAGTTTACGGAGATGTTACAAACGCGCAAAGAGGCTTTTCTTCCCCATCGCTTGGAAAAGCGCTTGCTGTAATTGCGTCCAGCCACGAATTCGCCGGCACCCCGCAGTCCACTCCGGAGCTAGCACCCCTCAGGAGAAGTGAGGTGTGCGCGTCAGTTCCCACCCCATCTCTCTCCAGGGTGCAGAAAGGCGGCCGACAGGCATCCACCTCGCCCCTCGTCTGCCTCACCGGGAACTCCGCCACCCTGTCCCCCATTAGGTCTGGGAAAAGCTGTCTGTTCCCCCACCCGACCCCCACCAGAGCGCAGGGGGAGCGCAGGCTCCAGCTCTCAGGGAGCAGCTCCCTCTTTTTGTTCCCTTGACCGGCGCTCCGGAGGTGGCACGAGAAGTCTCTGGAGTCTGCTCCTGGAGCCCTGGCCGAGCCAGCCGGCAGAGGGATGGGACCTCCCTTCCCTCCGGCCCAGGCTGCGGCCACTCCCAGCGCGCTCAGCTCCCCCAGGTTGCACGCCCCTCTTCTGGACGCGGACGAGGTCAAGGCCATCTGTCCACTTGTGAGGCAGTCCGGCTGCCTCGCGCCCCTCCTGTCCCCAGCCGGTCTAGGAGCATCCTGAGATGCCAGGTGGCCAGGGCAAAGGCGATCGGAGCCGGGCCTCTCCGGGAGCGCCTAGGTCAGCGCCTGAGGACGCGCTCCCGGGAGCGGTGGAGGGATCGCGGAGTGGGTCACGGCGAGGCTCTTTGTACGTTTCTTGCTCTCCTGGACTAGAAAGCAAGCCCGCGGGTGAAGGATGCGCGCACTCACCATGGCGGTGCCGACCGAGAAAGCGGCCATCAGACAGGCCATGCCCCGGGGGCGGCGGCGGCTGCAGGGATGGCTGCGGGCGCCGGGGACGCGGCAGCGGGGACTGGCTGCGAGGACCAGGCTGCGCTAGCTCCTGGCTCGGCGCCTGCGCCCGCACCGCGGGGGCTCCGGCTCGGGCTCCAGCTCCGCCCCACACCCGCGATTGGCCGGCGCCGAGGGGGCGGGGCCGCGGGCAGGTGCGCGTGCTCCTGTTGTGTTCCTGGTGGGCGACCGGCTGGCTCCGGGAACCACGGTGGGGCTCAGCCACCTCTGGCGGCGGTTCTCCGGAATCCCTTCGCACCTACAGTTCGGACGAGCCCGCAGGGGGCCTGGACATATGCGGCGTTCCCAGGGCTCAGGACTACCATCTCCAAGTCCTCAGGGCTGTGTGGATGAAGCCAGAGGGGCGTCCTGGTGGGAATTCAGGAGGGACAGGGCTTTCTTTCCTTTTTTAGTTGCTAGGCACCTCCCTGACATGTAGCAGCTTGAGGCCTTACTGCTGCTAGGACTAAAGAAGAGGAGAGAAAAGAAAAAAAAAAAGCGTTGCTGTCTCGTCCATTCCAACTCATAGCGACCTTGTAGGACAGAGTAGAACTGCCCCCATAGGGTTTCCAAGGAGCGGCTGGTGGATTCGAACTGCCGAGCTTTCGGTCAGTGGCCAAACGTTTAACCACTGCGCCACCAGAGGAGCTGAGCAGTCCCATATATGGAGTCCCCACCCTCGTTGAGGCTATGCAGGCATTCACACGTGCAGCATTCTCTGCGTGCCAGAGTAATTAAGTGGTGGAGCAAGGGGCGCTAGGTAAAGATGGCCAAGCCTCTGCCCTCCACCCCACCGCCACCAAAGAAAAGGCTGATTTTTGCAGATCTCGGTGTTTCCAGTGCCTGCACCAGTACCTGGTCCAGGAGCCAGCCCATCCCCGTGTTTATTACACCTGCATAAGCAATGGACCTCAAGTACCCACTCTTGTCTCCCCAGATGGGAATGTCAGATGGCCTGGCATCTGCTAAAGCCCATATTATATATTCTTGTTGCTGTTGGGTGCCATGGAGTAGGTTCCAACTCATACGACCCCATGCACAACAGAACTGAAAACTGCCTGGTCCTGTGCCATCTTCACAATGTTGCTATGTTTGAGCCCATTGTTGCAGCCACTGTGTCAATCCATCTCGTGGAGGGTCTTCCTCTTTTTCACCGACCCTCTACTTTACCAAGGCATGATGTCCTTCTCCAGGGACTGGTCCCTCCTGATACCATGTCCAAAGTAAGCAAGGCAAAGTCTCACTAGCCTAGCTTCTAAGGAGCACTCTGGCTATACTTCTTCCAAGACAGATTTGTTCATTCTTCTGGCAGTCCATGGTGTATATTCAATGTTCTTCACCAACACCATAATTCAAATGCATCAATTCTTCTTTGGTCTTCCATTGTCCAGCTTTCGCATGCCTATGAGACAATTGAAAATACCATAGCTTGCGTCAGGCACATCTTAGTCCTCAAGGTGACATCTTTGCTTTTTAACACTTTAAAGAGGTCTTTTGCAGCAGATTTGCCCAATGCAATGCATAGTTTGATTTCTTGACTGCTGCTTCTGTGGATGTTGATTGAGGATTCAAGTAAAACAAAATCCTTGACAACTTCAATATTTTCTCATTTATCATGATGTTACCTATTGATCCAGCTGTGAGGATTTTTGTTTTCTTTATGTTGAGGTGTAATCCATACTGAAAGCTGTGGTCTTTGATTCTCATCAGTAGGTGCTGCAAGTCCTCTTCACTTTCAGCAAGCAAGGTTGTGTCATCTGCATATTGCACATTGTTAATAAGTCTTCCTCCAATGCTGATGCCATGTTCTTCTTTATATAGTCCAGCTTCTTGGATTATTTGCTTAGCATACAGATTGAATAAATCTAGTGAAAGGATACAACCCTGACGCACACCTTTACTGATTTTAAACCATGAAGTATCCCCTTGTTTTGTTCAAACTACTCTCTCTTGGTCTACGTACAGGCTACCCAGGAGCAGAATTAAGTGTTCTGGAATTCTCATTCATCCCAATGTTATCCATAATTTGTTATGATTCACACAGTTGAATGTCTTCGCATAGTCAATAAAACACAGGTAAACATATTTCTGATATTCTCTGCTTTCAGCCAAGATCCATCTGGCATCAGCAATGATATCTTTCTTTCCACATCCTCTTCTGAATCTGGCTTGAGTTTCTGGAAATTCCCTGCCAATGTACTGCTGCAACCATTTTTGAAAGATCTTCAGCATAATTTTACTTGCAAGTGATATTAATGATATTGTTTGACAATTTCTGCATTCCATTGGATCACTTTTCTTTAGAATGGGCACTAATATGGATTTCTTCCAGTCAGTTGGCCAGGCAGATGTCTTCCAAATTTCTTAGCATAGATGAGTGAGCGCTTCCAGCACTGCATCCATTTGCTGAAACATTTCAATTGGTATTCCACCAATGCCTGGAGCCTCGTTTTTCCCCAATGCTTTCAGTGCAGCTTGGACTTCTTCCTCCAATATTATCAGTTCTTGATCATATGCTACCTCCTGAAATGGTTGAATGTTGACCAGTTCTTTTTGGTATAGTGACTCTGTGTATTCCTTCCATTTTCTTGTGATGCTTCCTGCGTCATTCAATTTTTCCTCCATAGAATCTCATTTCTTGGTAACCATGGTGACAGGCCTTCAGACTCAAAGGCTTGTGTTCGT
Organism: Trichechus manatus latirostris; assembly: GCF_000243295.1. NCBI lineage: Eukaryota > Metazoa > Chordata > Mammalia > Sirenia > Trichechidae > Trichechus > Trichechus manatus. The sequence continues at coordinate 7,366,087 of NW_004444064.1, forward strand.
TCAGTGGCTTGGAAAAACAGACATGAAAGTGTTTCTTCTCCACTCCACCACACCTGGGTCACTGTTCCCACCACACCTCAGATGATCAAAGCCTCCTCCTCTTCCTCACATTTGGCTTTTCACAAGAGGCAGGTGGACTTCACACCCACAGGCCTGAAGACCATAGCCAAATTCTCCCCCTCAACTCAAAAGAGGAAAATGAGGTATGATCTCTTTTTGAGTTCAAACTCATTTTGAATTTAAACTTATTTTGAGTTTAAGGAAGAACTCACCCTGTGTTTTCTGAAGAGTTTCACTTGAAGAGTTGATCAATTACCTCTATTTTATCCTTGGCTGTTGCAAAGGACGTAAAACTGCTGAACTTTTAGGTTTCACCTTGTGGGTGCCAGGCCCAGGATGGTGTGTAGAGGGCCTTAAAAGTACTGAACAGAGAGAACAGTGAAGACCATGTGTTCTGGAAGGAGGATTCAAATCCACAAACCTCTTGGGGAGGGTTTAGGGCAAAAGGCAGAGGGAAGAGGTGCCTCACCTCTGGGGATCAGGATTGCTACCCATCCCTGTCACCCTGCCACTGGCTCCAGGGGCAGTGTTATGGAGTGAATTGTGTCCCCCCAAAATGTGTGTTGGAATCCTAACCCCTCTATCCGTGATGTAATCCTGTTTGGAAATAGGATTTTCTTTGTTATGTGAATGAGGTCATACCTAAGTAAGATGGATTCTAAATCTAACCACTTTTGGTTCTAGAAAGAACAAAATGGACACACAGACACACGTGCATGGGGGAGGACAGATACTACGTGAGAATCGTCTACAAGCCAAGAAACCAAGGAACACCCAGGGCTACCGACAAGGTAGGAATTGACAAGGATGACACCCTGATTTGGACTTCTAGCCTCCAGAACTGTGAGAAAATAAATTGCTGTTCTTTAAAGCCACCAACTTGTGATATTTGTGTTACAGCAGTTCTAGGAGACTGAGACAGGCAGAATGGAGGTAGGGAGGAGAGAAAGACACAGCACATGGTGCCTGTTGTCATGCCTATCTATTTTCTGCCCAGTGTCCGCTCTCTTCACTTCTATGAATGTGCCCAGAATGTCCTTCTGAAGTTAGCCACCCCCAGCTCCCTGCCATGTGATTTGTGTGGGATTGACCAACCCTGGGCACAAGGGAAGGCCAATTGTTTTCATCCAATCCAGATCTCCCATCCAGCCTGGCCACAGTGGTTGGCCAGGAATGGGAGATGGAAAGTGATACTTGCTGGGCTTCTAGGAATGGCCAGGGGGAGCTTGAGGATGAAGCCAGAGATGAAACACAATGATAAACTGGGCCCTTGTTGATGTGACTGGATTGAGCTGCTGGATTTCCTTTTACCAGTCACTGACAGAGTTCTCACTGATGCATCAGCGCAATGGGGCAATAACAAACTCAACCACGTGGGGTTGTTGGGGAGAATATGGCATAACCCACAGAAAGCACTGTTCACAGTGCCCAGCACAAAACAATGGCTTCAACTTTAGTCCTTATTATTGCTATCCTTCTGACGCCCAATCAAGAATAAGAGAATGTGAAAGTAGGACAGATCTGTGGGGTTCGTATCAGGACTCTTCTGGTTGTAAGTGACAGAAGCCAACTCCAACTGGCTTAACCTTCTGAATTTGTCTTGAACCTGACTCCTTTCCACCACCTCACAGTCCTGGCCCAAGTCCTCTTCCGGCTAGAAAATTCCAGAAGTTTCCTAAGGGGTCATCCTACTTGAAGACGTTTTTCTCTTAGACCCGTTTTACCTGGTTAATCTTTCTTTTTATCTTCAGATTTTTTTTTAATTAAACAACTGTTCTGCATAACAAATTTGTTTGCATAACAAATCAGCCCCAAACTTAATGGCCTAAGACACCTATAATCATTGCCCCTCACAGTTTCTGTGGGTTTGGAATTTGGAAAGGGCTTGGCTGTGCAGTCTGGCTTGAGATTTCTCATGTGGTTCAAGTCAGATGGTGACTGGCACTGAAACAGTGGGGACTGGAGCAGCTGGGAGTGGCTGGGCATGTCCTCTCTCCATTAAATCTCTCCATGTGCGTTACTTTGGGCTTCCTCCCAGCATGGCAGACGCAGGGCAGTTGGGCTGGTTACAACTAATACTTGCTAAAAAACCAAAACCCAAACCCATTGCTGTGGAGTCAATTCCGACTCATAGTGACCCTACAGGACAGAGTAGAACGGCCCCATAAGGTTTCCAAGGAGTGGCTGGTGGATTCAAACTGCCAACCTTCCAGAAAAAATTTAAAGTATGATGCAAATAAGGCTTTAGCCACTTCCCACGTTCATTTATGTGTTTATTGTCTGTTTCCTCACACTAGAATTTAGCTCTATGAGGGTAAGAATTTGGGTGTTTTGTTCACTACTCTGTCCCCTGTGCCTAGAATAGGGCTCAAGAACTATATGCTGATTGTGATGCTTTTTGTGTGTGTATCAACTTGTCTAGGCTATGGTTCCCAGTGATTTGATCAAACACTAGTTTAGCTGCTGTTAGCATGTGATTAAATCAGTTAGCCTTGGGTAGAGCAGATTACCTTCCATAATGTAATTTAACCTAATGCAATTACCTCATATGGGCTCTAACATAGCAATGATTGTGAGGATGGCACAGGAATGGGCAATGTTTTGTACGTAAGGTTGCCATGAGTCAGAACCGACTCGATGGCAGCTAACAACAACAACCTTATATCTAGTGTAATGTAATCACCTTCCTTAATGTAATATAAGGTAATCAATCAGTCAGTCAGTTTGAATCATACCAGTATAGGGTGGATCCTAAACCTAATCACTTCTGAGTTATAAAAGGACCATAATAGACACACACACTCACAGGGGGAAGACAGATGACCTGTGAGGATTGCTACAAGCAAAGGAACTCTCAGGATCACCAGCAGACACCGGAAACTAGGAAAGAGGCCCACAGAAGGAATCCACACAGCCAAGACCTGATTTGGACTTTTAACCTCCAGAAACGTGAGAAAATATATTCTCTTCTTTAAAGCCACCCACTTGTGCCATTTCTATTAGGGCAGCACTAAGTAACTAAGACACTGATGAATTAGAGGGCATTGCCCACTCCTCTCATTTCTGCTCAGTTTAGAGCAATGCATCCTTCAACATTCAGCTCACATCCTTCCTCTGTGGCTGAAACCAGGGTGGCACAGTGGTTAAGAGCCCGGCTGCTAACCAAAAGGTCAGCAGTTCGAATCCACCAGCGTCTCTTTGGAACCCTATGAGGCAGTTCTACTCTGTCCTATAGGGTCGCTATGAGTTGGAATTGACTCAACAGCAGCAGTTAATGGGCAAAGTTGATTTACCTGCCTATTCAATTAGCAGTTATTTAGTCCCATACTAAGTTGTGGCACCTTAAAATACAGTGTAGTGTTGTGATTACGAGCTCAGCCCCAAGAGCCAGATGACCTGAATTCAAATCCCAACTCTCACATGAATTAGCTGTGTCCACAGAGTTGTGCAACCATCACCACAATCTAATTTTAGAACATTTCATCACCCCAAAAAGAAAACCTGTAGCCATAATGGGAAGAGTGTTTAATGCGTCAAATCTATCCTTGAGATGGTCTCTCAGTTCAGGTGAACACGAATGACACTAATGACCGAAGACCAGACGAGTTGTGGAATGACATCAAGGACATCATATATGAAGAAAGCAAGAGATCATTAAAAACATAGGAAAGAAAGAAAAGACCAAAATGGATGTCAGAAGAGACTCTGAAACTTGCTCTTGAATGTCGAGTAGCTAAAGCAAATGGAAGAAATGATGAAGTAAAAGAGCTGAGCAGAAGACAAAGTAATATATTATAATGACATGTGCAAAGACCTGGAGATAGAAAACCAAAAGGGAAGAACACGCTCACCATTTCTCAAGCTGAAAGAACTGAAGAAAAAATTCAAGCCTCGAGTTGCAATAATGAAGGATTAAAAGACACAGGAAGCATCAAAAGAAGATGGAAAGAATACAGAGTCACTATACCAAAAAGAACTGGTCAACATTCAACCATTTCAAGAGGTAACATATGTTCAGGAACCAATGATACCGAAGGAAAAAGTCCAGGCTGCACTGACGGCATTGATGAGAAACAAGGCTCCAGGAATTGACAGAATACCAATTAAGATGTTTCAACAAATGGATGCAATGCTAGAGGTGCTCACTCGTCTATGCCAAGAAATTTGGAAGACAGCTATCTGGCCAACTGACTGGAAGAGATCCATATTTATGCCTATTCCCCAGAAAGGTGATCCAACTGAATGCGGAAATTATCAAACAATATCATTAATATCACACACAAGTAAAATTTTGCTGAAGATCATTAAAAAACCGTTTCAACAATACATTGACAAGGAATTGACAGAAAATCAAGCTGAATTCGGAAGAGGATGTGGAACCGGGGATATCATTGCTGATGTCAGATGGATCCTGGCTGAAAGCAGAGAATACCAGAAAGACGTTTACTTGTGTTTTATTGACTATACAAAGGCATTCAACTGTATGAATCATAACATATTATGGATAACATTGTGAAGAACGGGAATTCCAGAACACTTAATTGTGCTCATGAGGAACCTCTGACTCCTCTGGGTTCTGGAGCAACAGAGTCATTTGCTCCTCTTCTGCAGGATACGCATTTAGCTATTCAGTAAGGGGACCATGTTCCTCTCCAAGTCTCTCTTCCCTGGACCAAATATCCCCAGTCCCTCCCTCTTTCCTTTCTAGAAGATGCTCTTTCATCCTGTTTTCCCTCCTCTGGAAGAGTTCCAGTTCCTCAGTGTCCACTGTACAATTTAGTACAAAGCTGAACACCTACTCAACGTATGTCTGATCAGGGCAGAGCAGGGAGGAATAATCGGCTTCCTCATTGTGGACACTGTACTTCTGTTAGCATAGCCCAAGTTGGCATTCACTTTTCCTGCAGCAGCACACCCGGCTGACGTACATTGACATTTTTGCCGATTCAAAATCTAGGTCTTTGTAAAGACATACTACTCAGCCTGGTCTCCCTGTTGTACACATATTCAGTTGATTTTTCAGAACTTTGCTTTAGGCTTCACATTTCTCTCTGTTAAGTTTACTCCTGAGTCACTCCATCTTCCTAGTCTGGCACTGACTGGTCGTTGTATTCCCTCCCCTGGCTAAGGAGCCAAGAGAGAAAGGAAGATTCAGAAGACAATGCTCTCATAGAGACTGGATATGTCTTAACTTGTTCCATAGCCTAACCTATTTTAGAGATAATTCTTTGCTTAGACAGAGATAGATAGATAGATGATAGATAGATAGATGGATAGACAGATGATAGATAGATAGATGATAGACAGACAGATAGACAGATAAAAACAAGCAAACAAAAAACAGTTGCCATTGAGTTGATTATGAGTCATGTATTGCAGAGTAGAACTCCTCCATAGGATTTTCAAGGCTGTGACCTTTTATTAGCAGATTGCCAGGCCTTTACTTCAAGGCACCAACTTTTCAGTTAGTAGTCAAGATCTTAACTGTTTGCACCACCCAGACATTCCAGATAGATAGATAGCTGCCATCACGTCAGCTCCAACTCATGGTGACCTTATATGCAACAGAACAAATCATCACCCAGTCCCTCATCATCTTCTCGATCACTGGCATCTTTGAGTCCATCATTGGAGGTATTGTGTCCTTCCATCTCACCAAGGTTCTCCTTTGCCCTCACTGGCCCTCTGTTTCACCAAGCATGATGTCCTCATTTAGCAATTGATCCTTCCTAATGACGTGTCTGAAGCAAGTGAATCAGACAATGTTCTGTTGTAATCCATAGGACTTTCATTGGCTCATTTTTGGAAATAGTTTACCAGGCCTTTCTTCCTAGACTGTCTAAGTCTGGAAACTGCTGAAACATGTCCATCATGGGTGACCCTGTTGGTATTTGAGATACCAGTGGCATAGCTTCCAGCATCACAGCAACACAAAAGCCACTAAAGTACGACAAATTGACAGACGGATGGTGGACTCTTTGCTCGGGTTAGAGCAACTCTGGCTGTGTGTTTAGGGGGACAGCCAGCCAGAGGCAAATAGAGAACACAAGTTGTACAGACTTCAAGATGCTACTGCCTTTTTGGGATCAACCATCCAGGTGCTCCACCTTAGGGACCTGATCTCTGCAGTTACATCCTCCCAAACCACCTTGCCCTCAACACTATCCTGTCTTGTAAACGTAAAGTAGTGTTTATTATTCTCGCTGCCCATCATGCCCCTGTAGAACCAAGCTCCATGCCAGCAGGAGCATTGATTCCAAAGACGGATGCCCAGCACCAGGAACAGTGCCTGGGGGAGAATTTTGTCAAGGCTCATTTCGCTATGAACTTGATGAGCCAAGATGGCATGCCAGCTCCCTCTGGTTCCATTGCCCAAGGCCATTTCCAGTGTGCACATGGCCTCCCAGTATGGGAACACGCCTGCCCTGCCGACTGCGTCCTCAGGTTCCTTGTGCCTTACAAACTGGCCAAGGGAACATCTCACCCGTTAGAGAAGTCCCCATTTCATGGAAGAAAACAAAACTAAGGAGAAGGCTGGTCTTTCTGCTCCTCACCCTCAGCTCCCTCCCCTCTGTGCCCAGAGCTACCCGGTGGCAATAGAAGGGTTTATGGGATTTTTTTTTTTCCTCCAAAGCCTCAACAAAACTGGTCTTTGGAGGGCAAGCAAGGTGATGTGTTTGTTTGTTGGATTTTTACAACCCAAAGCTCTGACTCTGAAGGTAAACATTTCCAGCCAAGTAAAAGCAGAATATGGTGCAGCCACAGCCCATGGGAAAGGGGGGCTGACTCATCTCCCTGGCCGGCAGTGGGTCCTCGTTCCCTGGTTGGCAGTGGGCAAGAGACGTGAATGGAATTCCGGGAGAAGGGGAGTGAGGAAGGGATGAATCCTACGCCTGTTTTACCCCCGAGTCTAAGGCAACAGGCTGCAAACTGCAGGTGTTCATTATCAAAGGCAGCTCTATTGGTAATCTTGACCCGGGCCAGGCCTGGAGAGCAGCCTGCTGGTCAGTCTGGCCCCTGCCCTTGTTGGCGTCTTCCCTGAGCCTTCCACATGGTGCTAGCAGAAAACCAAGGGCCACCAGCTCTATTCCGTTCACACAAGAGCCATGGCTTCCATTAAAAAAGAAAGAGAGAGAGACAGGAAGAGAGAAGGGAGGGTGGGAGGAAGGAGAGAAGAGAGAAAAGAAGGAAGGAAGAGAAAGAAGGAAGGAAGGAAGGGAGGGAGGGAGAGAGAGAGAAAGACAGAAAGAAAGAAAGAAGCGAAAGAACCTTAAAAGGTAAGAATACCTGCAGAGGAAAATACGCGTCAGCCCTTAAAGGGAAAGGGTTGCAAACACAGAGACAAATTGTGTCACACAGAGTGACAGCAAAGGTTGGGAGCACACCAAATGGGAACGCTGTTACTTGCTTCTTTTAAAGAAATAGATTTCTTTAATCTTGGTTTGCTGTGCCAGCCAGCCATACTGACTTAAACAGTGTTCTGTCCCCCGTGTACAGCTGCCCCACCATCACATCCTCTCGAGCTAGCCAGCTCCAGAGAGGAGCCTCAGAGAAGACCAGTGGACCGCCAGGCTGCCCTTGGTCCTCCCCAGCAACCAGACTCCCGTCAGAAGGTTGGAGCAAAGAAGTCATGAGATGGGAAAACGAAAGAGGAGAGGGTGGTGGAGGCTGGAGGGGGGAAGAGGAGGCATGTGCAGAAGGGAGAGGGAAAGATGAGATCAGTGAGAGATGTTTTCAGGGGAAGAAAAACGCAAACGAATCTTTTGTAAAGCACGTTAAGTATTGCAAACAGATTTTTTTTTTCCCACTAACATGTAACAAAGAATAGCTGGGAAAGATCTAAGAAACAGTTCCCTCGAGGTAAGAAAGAGTAAATTCACATCTGGCAATGGATGGCCTTCCACCGTGATGATTCAGATGGAAGTCTCAGAGATAGATACCGGAAAATTCCTGGAGGCCTCCTTCCCATGCAAAATTGAGTCTCCTGTCACCCCCACAAAAAGTCCCATTTAGAGGATGACTGGTAATTTGTGGGCCATGGGGCATCCCACTTCCTCTGCAAAGCTTCCGTCTGCCAGCTCCACACAGTTAACCAGTGGACTCAATCCCCCACCAGGACCAACCAGAACACTTCATCCTTCCAGCCACTGTTGTTGGTTCTGGAAAGGGCTTAAGGACCCAATGGTGCCCTAAGAGTTCTCTCTGGGACACGCCTGGACCCGGGGAGGGAGGAGATTTCTTTTGCTTTCAACATTGACAAGCCACACAAGTGAACGTTTTTCTCGCCATCAGGAGAGTGCCCAGCTGAGAATGAGAAACGAGAGATGGAGAACGCGATGGAGCCCTTTCATCACCTCAGCATCTACATCCAGCCTTCCTGAGTTTAGATTTGTCGTTGGCTCTTCCCAAGAGGCTAGGCAGCACAGTCGTCATGGGGTCTGTAGGGTCTGGACTCAGTGTTGTCCTTACCAGCTCAAGCTTCCTGAGCAAGCCTGCACCTCTTGGGGCCTTGCACCCTCAGCTATAAAGCAGAGTGATGATTGCACCCCTCACAGGATTGTTCTGAGGGTCAAATGAGTCCGTATTTGTGGCATAATGGTTAAGAGCTATAGCTGCTAACCAAAAGGTCAGCAGCTCAAATCCACCCGGTGCTCCTTGGAAACTGCATGGAGCAGTCCTAACTCTGTCCTACAGGGTCGCTATGAGTTGGAATCAACTCGATGGCAACAAGTTTGGGTTTTGGTTAGAATAGTGTCTGGCACATACTGTGCATTTTATAAGTGTTGGTCATGACTATTATTATTATTCCCCTGTTGGTGCACTGGGCTACCAGTTGAAAGGTTGGCTCTTTGAACCCACCCAAAGGTGCCTCAGAAGAAAGGTCTGGCAACCTGCTTCTGAACGGTCACAGCAAAGAAAACCCTATGGAGCGCAGTTCTACTCTGACACGCACGAGGTCCCTATGAATCGGAATCAACTCGATGGCAATGGGTTTGGTTTTGGGCTATGGTTACAGGATCTAGTACTCGAGCTAGCATGAATTAGATTACAGTCACTTGCAGCCTAAAAAGTCTGAACCAGGACAAACAGTCTGAGAAAAGAGTTGAAAGTCAGGGGCTCAAACCCAGTTGACAAGAAAATCCTTACAAGTCCTTAACAGATGAACCCTGTGACCCTGTGTTGTCTAATCTTCTGCTTACCCAGTGTCTCTCTATTTCTTTGTCTCCACATCACTGATAGCATGAGCACCAGATTAGGTGCTCAAGAAAAATAATTAGTTATATCTGAACAACCTCTAATGGGTTGGAAATTACTGTAAGGGGCATTATCGCATGTGACTCTCAGACACTCCTGCAGGATAGGAAGGAAGGTGCCATTGCTGGAGTATGACGTTACCCTTCAGCACCAGGTGCAGGACAGGCCACATTTCTGTATATTTTTGTCCATCAGGTCATTCACCTCTAGTCCCTTGAAGGAGTCCTTGGGTGATGCAAATGGTTAACACACTTGGCTGCTAAACTAAAGATTGGAGGTTGTAGTTCTTTCACAGGGACTTTGGAAGAAATTCTTGCTAATCTACTTCTGAAAAGTCAGCCACTGAAAACCCTATGAAGTGCAGCTCTACTCTGACACACGTGGGTTTGCCATGAGTCAAGGTTGACTCACTAGCAACTGGTGGGTTAGCCCGTTGAAGGCAGCTTCTCCCTGCCATGCCCAGGTGGGCACAAATAGGACTCTCTATGGCTCCAAAGACCATAGCTCAAGTCTTTAGTATACTCAGCATCCTGATCCACCCCAGCAGAAGTCCTCTTGACTCCTGACACACCTGAGTGTTCCCAGAATCTGTAAATCCCATGTTATGGGTTGAATTGTGTCCCCTAAAAAGATATGTTGAAGTCATAACCCCTGGTACCTGGGAATGTGAAATTGTTTGGAAATAGGGTCTTTAAAGATGCTGTTAGTTAAGCTAATATGAGGCCATACTGGAGTAGGATGGGTCCCATTTCTATCTGAGTAATGTCCTTATAAAAAAGGAGAAGATAAACAGAGACACACAGAGACACAGAGGGAAGATAACCATGTGAAGATGGAGGTGGAGATGGAGTGATGCATCTACAAGCTAAGGAACATCAAAGATTGCTTGCTGTCACCAGAAGCCAGGAGAGAGGGATGAAACATATTCTCCCTCAGAGCCCTCAGAAGGAATCAACAAGGCCAACACCCTGATTTCAGACTTGTAGCCCCCAGAACTATGTGACAATTTTCTGTTCTTGTAAGCCGGTCAGGTTGTGGTATTTGTTATAGCAGCTCTAGGAGTCTAATACACTCGACGTCTCCCCCCATTCCTAGGCTCTGGGAAAATATTCCTGCAACTCTTGCCTCCATCCTCCAGAACTCCAGCATTCCATCCTCTTCTCTCCATGAAGACGTGAGGCAGTCCCCTCATACAGTCCAGACATGAAAGCAAAAGTCTAGTTAGGGAGACTATTTTCCTATGTTCTATGCCTGGAGTCTTCTGTAAATCAAAGTCCCCAAGGAAAGAACACAACTAGTTAAAAAATAAAAAAAAATAAAAAATAAAAAATTTGGCTACTTTTTAAGGGAGGTGAGAGGGAAATATTTAAAGCAAGGAAAATTAAAATCAGAAATTATCTCAGTAAGTTATCCTGACCCATGGAAATAAGGAAATGGAAGCTCCATGGGGTGTATAACCTGCCTAGAGCCACAATGCCCAGGGAAGGACCCAGGTCTCCTAACTTCTGGCTGAGTACACTTTCCACTCTCCCACCATTGTCAAATATTTGAGTAAATAGGCCAAACTTATTTCAAGAGAGAGGGAAGAGACCTACAAGAAGCCCAAGTTCAATCTATTATAAGTCATAGGACATGCTTCTGAGAAGATGGAGTGGGTGTACTTTTTTGTATTTCTTCCACTAAATGCAACTAAAAATCCCAGAAAGTACACGTAAAACAAACATAAGAAGACTCTGAAAGGTGGAAAGAAGGTAGACTGGCTAGGGACCTTTGCACCTGAGGAATGACACTCTGGTGAGTTCCCTGGGTTTTCTTTCTGCCTCATTATCCCAGACTTGGAGCTGAATAAGCAGGCAACTCAGAAACATGAACAGGTGCAGACAAAAAAAAAAAAAAAAAAAAATCCTCAATAAAAGCCTGCACTCTCTAGCCAAAGTCAAAGAAAGAAATGACGTATCAGGATAGAACGTTTTTAGACAATAATCGCTCCAGTATGACTAAACACTACACAAGAAAACATGGCTACCTCACCACCCATGTCAGCAAAGAATGACTGGGGAGTCTAGATTTCCACCCTTATCAGGTTGTAATGAAGCATTCCAAACATTCCTCCCCGCAGCCAAAATGGTGTCAGAGAGGGCTAAGTAGGGAGTCTGAACTCCCATTCCTGCCAGGAAGCAATGAGGAGCCCCTTCCACTCCCTGCTGCCATAATGAAGATGATCCCTGTTATGGATTGAATCTTGTCGCCCCAAAATTTGAGTTGGAATTCCAAACCCTGTACCTGTGGATATACCTTATTTTTACACAAATAACGCGTGCCTTCTGTGTTTGTTTGCCAACTCTGCCCTCCCCCCATGAGGTATTTTCATAAGCATGCTATGCTAATTTTTTTATAGAAATACGTTAAAAAATTGGCGTTGCAGCGCTTACGAAAATACCTTACAGGGCAGGGGTCCCAGGCTGGCAAAGAAACATAGAAGGCACATGTTATTTGGGTAAAAATATTGTAATCCCTTTTGGTAACAGGGCTTTCTTTGTTATGTTAATGAGACAATTTCAGGGTAGGGTGTGTCTTAACTCTAATAACTCTGAGTTATAAAAAGAACAGATTAGACACAGAAGGAAGCACAAATAAAGGGGAAGATAGATGCCCCAACTAGATGGCACCTAACAACAATCATTTATAATTGCCAAAACAAAACTAAATACTTATATGTAAATTTAACAAAACATGTACAGGACATACATACTGAAAACCACAAAATGCTGATGAAAGAAATCAAAGACCTAAATAAATGGAGAGACACATCATGTTCATGGAATGGAAGACTAAATATAGTAAAGGTGTCAGTTCTCCCCAAATTGATATACAATTTAGCACAATTTATATCAAAATCCCAGCAAGATTTTTCCTAGATTCATACAAGATTATTCTACAATTTATATGGAAATGTGAAGGAACCAGAAGAGTTAAAACTATTTTGAAACAGAAGATTAAGTGGGAGGAATCACCCTACCAGTTTTCAAGACTTATATAGATACAGTAATCAAGATTGTGTGGTATTGGTAAAGGGATAACTACCATCAATAGACCTGAATATAGAACCCAGAAATAGACCCACACTGATAGCCCAAATGATTATTTACATAGGTACAAAAGCAATTCAATGCAGGAAGGGTAGCCTTTTCAAGAAATGTTGAGCAGTTGGAAATCCATAGGCAAAAATAAAAAGAACCTTGACCTAAGTAAGTTCTACAACTTAATACAAAATTAACTCAAAATGGATCGCAGACTTGAATGTAAAATGATAAAACTTTTGGAAAAGAAAACATGGAAGAAAATCTTTGGGATCTAGGACAGGTAAAGAGTTCTTAGACTTGACACCAAAAGCATAATCCATAATTGATAAATTAGTTGTCACCAAAATTAAAAACTTTGTGTTGTGCTGGTGAATGTTTTGGTGTGTATATTTTCACCACAATGAAAAAAAAGAAAAATATATATAGTTGAAAAAAAAATTTAAAACTTCAGCTTTGAGAAAGACCCTGTTAAGAAAATGAAAAGACAAGCTACATCCTGGGAGAAAATGTTTTCAAATTACATACCCAACAAAATACTAATATCTAGAATGTATAAAGAACTCTCAAAAACTCAACGGTTAAAAAAAATCCAATTAGAATATGGTCAACAGACATGAACAAACATATTACCAAAGAGGATATACAGATGGCAAATGAGCACATTTAAAGGATGTTCGACATCATTAGCCACCAGGGAAACGCAAATTAAAATCACAGTGAGATATCACTATGCACCATCAGAATGGCTAAAACACAAATGCTGATGAGGTTGTGGAGGAACTGGATCACTCACACATTGCTGGTGGGGATGTCAAATGGTACCGACTCTCTGGGAAACAGCTTGGCAGTTTCCTACAAAACTAAAGATGCAACTATTTTATGACCCAGCAATTGCACTCCTGGTCATTTATCTCAAAGAAATGAAAACTTAAATTCACAAAATCCTGTACATGAATATTTAAAGCTGCTTTCTTCATAATAGTCCAAAAACTAGAGACAAGTCAGATTTCCTTCAATGAGTGAATGGTGAAACAAGTTGTGGTCCATCCAGACATGGAATATTACTCAGCAGTAAAAAGGAATGAGCTGTTGATACCCACAACAACCTGGGTGGATCTCCAGAGAATTGTACTGAGAAAAGCCAATCCCACCACGACCCTCCTCCCAGCCCCCTTCCCAATGATTTTTACTGCTCATCTCTCCTGAAATGGTTTTAATCTTCTTCACTTCCTACAGTTCAACAAGGGTAGGTGGTTCTGCAAGGGAAAATGGGTGCATAAACGTACAAAGGAACTCTTCAGCTGCCAACTTCAGATTGTATAATATCTCAATATAACACAATAAAGCTTCTTACTTTTCAGTGACACTCAACCCATCTGAAGTTATGTGTCTGCTGTCACTTGCCCTCATGAGTCTCTGGGCCCCAGGAGGACAGGGATGGCTCCAACTCCTTCTCACTCAATCCTGAGCATCTAGCAAATGCTTGGCTTTCAATTATTTGTTGGCAAACTGATTCAAATCACCAAAACCAACCCAAATTCATTGCCATTGAGTTGATTCTGACTCATGGTGACCCCAGGTGTCAGAGAACTGTGCTCCATAGAGTTTTCAAGGCTGTACCTTTTGAAAGTAGACCTCGACGTTTCTTCCAAAGTGCCCCTGAGTGGGTTCAAACTGTTAACCTTTCAGTTAGCAATGGAGCTCTTAACCATTTGCACTGTGCAGGGACTCCCATTTAAATAACAAGACACTTAAGAAACTTTAAATCACAGGATAAGACATAAATCATTTGCTGTCTCAGTTAGGAGGAATAACTTACAGCTTGCTTGGTCTACATATAGTTACATTTACTCAATGAGTTGGAATCCACTCGACGGCACGCAACAACAATATACATTTATATTAAAATATATACATATTTTACTAAAAGGTATTTTGTCAATGACTCACCCACAAACTTAGGTGTACCTACTTCCAAAGGAGCCCTTCTGCTGCAAAACAGTCACATGAGAGAGATCTACCCCTTAGGCACCCAGCAGGGAAGTATGCTTATTCTGCAATTAATAAAAGGAGAAGACCTTTCCTTATGAGGGACAGCATTTAAGCTTTCACCACTGCAGACACGTTAAAAAAAAACCCAGACCACTAAGGATGATTTGGTTTGTGTTCTATGCCACAAGGGGAATTATTTTAAAATAAGTATGATGTCATGATCTTATGAATCGATGCAGAAAAGGCATTTGACAAAGCCAACACCCATTCATGATAAAAACTCTCAACAAAATAGGAAGAGAAGGGAAATTCCTCAGTATAATTAAGGGTATTTATACAAAGCCAACAGCCAACATCATCCGAAATGGAGAGACTTTGAAAGCATTCCCCGTGAGAATGGGAACCAGACAAGGATGCCCTTTATCACCACTCTTACTCAACGTTGTGCTGGAGGTCCTAGCCAGAGCAATTAGGCTAGAAAAAGAAACAAAGGGCATCCAGATTGGTAGGGAAGAAGTCAAAGTATCTCTATTTGCAGATGA
>NW_004444064.1:7381118-7395253 GCF_000243295.1 Trichechus manatus latirostris
GATTTGGCTCTTCCTTAAAAAGCTAGAAATAGATGTACCATACGATCCAGCTATCCCGCTCCTTGGAATATATCCTAGAGAAATAAGAGCCGTCACACAAACAGACATATGCACACCCATGTTCATTGCAGCACTGTCACAATAGCAAAAAATGGAAACAACCTAGATGCCCATTGAGGGACGAATGGATAAACAAATTATGATATAGCCACACAATGGAATACTACGCAACGATAAAGAACAACAATGAAGCCGTGAAATGTCTTATAACATGGAGGAAGCTGGAGGTCATTATGCTGAATGAATTTAGTCTGTCACAGAAGGACAGATATTGTATAAGACCACTATTATAAGAACTCAAGAAAAGGTTTAAACATAGAAGAAAACATTCTTTGATGGTTACAAGGGTGGGGAGGGAGGGGGAGGATTATTTACTAACTAGATAGTAGGTAAGAATTATCTTAGGTGAAAGGAAGGACAGCAGTCACTACACGGGAAGTCAGCACAACTGGACTAAACCAAAGCTAAGAAGTTTCCTGAATACAATCACTTTGAGGGACAGAGTAGCAGGGGTAGGGGTCTGGAAACCATGCTTTCAGGGGACATCTAGGTCGGTTGGCATAATAAAGCTTATTAAGAAAATGTTCTGCATCCTACTTTGGTAAGTGGTGTCTGGGGTCTTAAAAGCTTGCAAGCGGCCATCTAAAATGCATCAATTGGTCCCAGCCACCTGCAGTAAAGGAGAACGAAGAACACTAAAGACACAAGGAAAGTATTAGCTCAAGAGACAGAATGGGCCACATAAATCAGAGACTTCATCAGCCTGAGACCAGAAGAACTAGGTGGTGCCCAGCTACCACCAATGAACGTCCTGACAGGGAACACAGCAGAGAGTCCCAGATGGAGCAGCAGAAAGGTGGGATGCAGAAGTCAAATTCTAGTAAGAAGATCAGACTTAACGGTCTGACTGACAATGGAGGAACCCTGGAAAGCATGGCCCCTGGATTCTCTATCAGCCCAGAACCAAAACAATTTCTGAGGCCAACTCTTCAGACAGGGACTGGACTGGACTATGGGACATAAAGTGATACTCGTGAGGAGTGTGCTTCTTAGCTCCAGTGGATACAAGAGACTCAACCGGCAGCTTCTGTCCGGAGGTGAGACGGGAAGGCAGAGACGGTCAGGAGCTGGTTGAATGGACATGGGGAATCAGGGGTGGAAAGGAGGAGTGTGCTGTCACAGTATGGGGAGAGCAATCAGGGTCACGTAACAATGTGTGTATAAATCTTTGTATGGGAAAAAGTAAAAATAAAATAAGCGTGATGCAATCTCATGTGTGATAGTATTGCCCAACGTAACTGTTACCACAGGAAACAGGAAGTGAGTGAGGTTACTAAAGGGCAGTTCTCTTGCCTCCCAGGTTACTAGACACAAACTAATACCCACTACCTACCTATCCACAGATTGGCATGAGTACCAAAAATCTACCGATTTCCCACTTTTGATCAGCTTTTGCTTTTGTTGAATGTGTCTTTTGGCATTTCTATTCTATAACACACAATGAAAACAATGATAGCAAAAACGGGAATTCATCGGGATCTATAAGCGTAAATTATTTCCTACAGGAGGGTTTAGAATAAGTCAAATAGCATCTAATGGTATTTCTGGAGCCCTGGTGGCGAAGTGGTTACAAGCTCAGGCTGCTAGCCAAAACGTTGGCAGTTTGAATCCACCAGCTGCTTCTTGAGCCCTATGGGGCAGTTCTACTCTGTCCTATAGGGTCGCTATGAGTCAGAATTGACTTGACAGCAAGGAGTTTTAATGGTATTTCTAGCCAATGATTATTGCTGCAAAGTGGGAAAATGAGCTGGAGAAGCATCTGAGAGCTCAGCAATGGAAGGACGCTTAGCAATCACCTAGTAAAAAGGACTAATAGCTATGGAGGATGTGTGAGGTGCTTGGTACTGTGCTGAGAACTTTACATCCATTACTTCACTTAATCCTCATCACAGCTCCATGAGCAGACACTTCTATTATCCACAATGGGCAGTAAGGCACAGAGAGGTTATGTAATTTGCCCAAGGTCACACAGCAAGAAAATTCTCAATCTCGGATTCAAAACAGGCAGATCTGGCTCCAAAGACTACCAGGATTTTTTTCTTTTTTTATTAAAGTGCACAAATTTTACTGTAACGCTTGATGGATTTTACATATGTATACACCTGTGTTCACCCCCCATCTATCAGTGAGTTATCCTGTGGTGGCTTGTGTGTTGCTGTGATGCTGGAAACTATGCCATCGATATTTCAAATACCAGCAAGGTCACCCATGGTGGACAGGTTTCAGAAGAGCTTCCAGACTAAGAAGGCTAGGAAGAAAGGCCTGACATTCTACTTCTGAAAAGTAGCCAATGAAGATCTTTAGATCACTACAGAAGTTTGTCCAACTTGCTTGCTTTGGACATATCATCGGGAGGGATCAATCACTGAAGGAGGATACCATGTTTGGCGAAGTAGAGGGCTAGAGAGGGCAAGAGAGACCCTCGTGAGTTGGATTGACTCAATAGCTGTAATGGTGGACTCAGACATGCTGGTGGCTGTGAGGGTGATGCAGGATCAGAAGAGATTTCCTTCTGCTGTACATAAGGTCAACATGAGTCAGAGTTCACTTGATGGCAGCTATCTATCTGCCTACTATCTACCTGCCTGCCTGCCTACCTGCCTGCCTGCCTGCCTGCCTGCCTACCTACCTACATCTATCTATCCACCTGTGTATTCACCACACAAATCACAATATAGAACATTTCCATCACGTGAAAATGTTTCTTGAGTCCCCTCCCAATAAACTCCTATCTCTAGAGGTAAGTGCTGTTCTGGCTTCGATCACCATAGGTTAGTTTTATTTATTCTTGATCTTCATTTCAATGGAATACAGTATATACTTCTTTGTTCTGGCTTCTTACATTCAACATTATGCTTTTGAGATCATCCATATTGTTGAATGTATCACTGGTTCATTGTTGCATGCCACAGTTTATTTTTCCATTTCTTACTGACAGACATTTGAATTGTTTCCAGCTTTTGGCTATTTTGAATAAAGCTGCTATGAGCATTCTTATACATGCCTTTCACTGGACATGCAGTCTTTTTTTTTTTTTTTTCTTAGTATATGCTTAACAATGAAACTGCTGGGTCATGGGATAGATGTATGTTTACCTTTATTAGACGCTATCAACCAATTTTCCAAATTTATACCAATTTCAATTGCTTTACATCTTTGCCATCACTTCATACGGTCAGTGTTTTTTTTAACATTTTTTTATTTTAGCCATTCTAATAAGTGTGGTGATTATAGATAGCAACAGGTTTCAATTTGCATTTCTGTACTGACTAATGATGTGCCTGTTCAATTTTTCCCCCATTTTAAGTTGGACTGTTTTATTCCTAGTATTGATTCGTAGGATTTTTTGAGATATTCTGGTTATGAGTTCCCCGTCACATATATGTATTGTGAATATCTTTTCCCAGTATATAGCTTGCCATTCACTTTCTTAACGGTGCTTTTTGATAAGGAAAGATCTTTGTTTTAATGAAATTCAATTTATCGATGTATTCTTTTGTCAGTAGGTTGTATGTGCGTGTGTTTTGCATATATGTCCCCTTCAAGAAATCTCTGCCTATCACAAGGACGTGGAAATATTTTCCTATGTTTTGCTCTAGAAGCTTGATTGTTTTAGTTTTCACATTTAAATCTACGCTCCAGATAGAATGAATTTTTATATGTTTCCATATGCTTATTCAACTGCTCCAGCAATTTATTGGAAACATCATCCTTTCTCCATTGAATTGCACTGGTGCCTTGATGTAAATCAAGTGAATATATATGAAGGGAGAGATATCTCTGGACTATCTTTTTCTGTTGATATACCAGTCTGGCCTTACATCAACACCGCACCATCTCAATTACTGTTGCTTAAAAATAAGTCTTTAAATCCGATAGCGTAAGTCCTCCAAACTCGTTTTTCATGAATAGCATCTTAGCCCTTTTGGATCCTTTGTACTTTCATATGAATTTCAGAATCAGCTTGTCAGTCGTCAGCAAAAAATGGGGGTGGGAAGTATCAAACCTATTAGAGATTTGACTGTGATTACCTTGACTCTCTAGACCAATTCAAGGAGAATTGACATCTTAACAACATTAAATATTCTAATCTCTGAATATGGACTATGTCCATTTATTCATGTCCTTTTGAATCTCTCTCACTAGTGTTACAAAGTTTTCAGTGTAGAGTTCTTACTCATCTTTAGTTAAATTTATTCTTAAGTATTTTATATTTTTGATATTCTTATAAATGATACATTTTAACATCATGTTCCGTTATTTGTTGCTAGTATATAACAATATAATTGCTTTTTGTATATTGACTTTGTATCCTGCAATCTTGCTAAAATCACTCTAATCTTTATTATTTCCCTCTGCTTGCTTTGGGCTTAATTTGTTCTTCTTTTTCTAGTTTCTTAAGGTGAAAGGTTAGGTTATTTGAGATCTTCTTTTTTAATGTAGGCATTTACCGCTATGAATTTTCCTCTAAGCACTGTTTTCTCTGTATCCTATAAGTTCTGGCAGGTTGTGTTTTTATTTTAATTCATCCCAAAGCATTTTGTAATTTCCCTTGTGCTTCGCTTCCTTAGCCTATTGATCATTCAGGAGCGCGTTGTTTAATTTCCACATACTTGTGAATTTCCTAAAATCATTTAGTAATAATAGCTTATAGATTCTTCTATAGATAGTTTGATTATGATGTGCTTCTGTATGATATTTTCATAATTACTCATCCTGCTTCTGTTCAGTTTCTTGAGTCTGTGGGTTGCTGTCTTTCACAAGATTTAGGAAATAGTTGGCAATTATTTCTTCAAATATTTCCTCTCTCTTCTCTGTTTATTGTTGTTATTATTCATTGCTGTTGAATCAGCTCCAACTTATGGCAACATTATATGTAACAGAATGTAACACTGCCTGGTCCTGTGCTGTCTCCATGA
The DNA here is from genome assembly GCF_000243295.1 of Trichechus manatus latirostris. Classification (NCBI taxonomy): domain Eukaryota; kingdom Metazoa; phylum Chordata; class Mammalia; order Sirenia; family Trichechidae; genus Trichechus; species Trichechus manatus. Next base: position 7,386,158 of record NW_004444064.1, read on the forward strand.
TTGTTGGCATGTTTGAGTCCATTGCTGTGGTGATTGTGTCAATCCATCTCGTTAAGAAAAAAAAGCAAAAACCAACCCCCTTGCCACTGAGTCGATTCCAACTCATAGAGACCCTATAGGACAGAGTAGAACTGCCCGATGGGGTTTCCAAGGAGCAGCTGGAGGATTCGAACTGCCAACCTTTTGGTTAATAGCTGAGCTCTTACTCACTGTGCCACTGGAGCTCCAAAGAGTTTCCCTCATTTTTATGACCCTCTACTTTACCAACTGTGATGTCCTTTTCTAGCGATTGGTCGTTCCTGATGATATGTCTAAAGTTAGAGAGTTGAAGCCTTGCATCTTTGCTTCTAAGAAACAATCTGGTTGTATTTCTTCTAAGACCAATATACCTATGTTGATCATGTCCTACATGTCTTACACTTTGCTCTGTTTTAGTATTTTCTTCTCTCTGTGATTCCATTTGAATATTTTCTACTGATGTGTCCTCAAGTTTATTAACCTTGTGTTCTGCTGTATCTAGCTTGCTGTTACTCATCTGAAATATTCTAATTTTCAGCTATTTATTTACATTTCTAGGGTGTCCATTTGATTATTTTTGTAGATTCTAATTCTCCATTGAAGCGCTCCCTCTTGGCATACATTTCATCTATCTTTTTTTTTAGGAAACATATTTATCATGTTATTTTGAAGTCCTTGGCTGCTAATTCCATTCCAAAACCAGAAACCAAACCCATTGCCCTCGAGTCGATTCCGACTCATCGCGACCCTAAAGGACAGAGTAGAACTGCCCCACAGGGTTTCCAAGGAGCGCCTGGTGGATTCGAACTGCCAGTCTTTTGGTTAGCAGCTGTAGCACTTAACCAGATAATTCCATTATCTAGATCTAATTCTCGGAAGTTTGACATCTCAACATGCAGGCCATTTCCACAGAGGAAATGAAATGCATCCCATCTCCTGACTGCTGCTGCTTCTATGATTGCATTACCCCTTCACTTATAACGTGTTGCTGTTCGCATTGGTTTTGTCTTCTATGTGGATATAATTTCTCAGAGTTCTATTACACTCCCAGGAGACAAGCCAGTAGATAAACGTTACCCCCACCTTTAGGTTAGTAATTGAGCACAAGCTGCTTTCGCCACTCAGGGACATTTTAGTAATTAACACCAATGCAATAATCCAAATTGTCATGAGTTCACTGCCTTATGACTAAAAATCAAGGAGATGTCTTTCCTTTCCCATAAACAATTTGGAAAGCTGTCTTGGACAACACCTGATCTATACATAAAAATAAGTTTCACCATTTTCCTTGAGTTGGCCAATCCACATTGAAGATTGTCAACTCACCCAATTATAATCAAAAATATGAGTGAAAGGTGCTTTATTTATAAAAAGGGCCTAGGTGGCTTGCCTGACAATTTCATTAACATAGTATGTTGTGTGTGTTGCAAAGGTAACACCATGATGGAAAACATTGTATGTTAGTGATAAAGATTAGTTAATATTAAAGTCAGCTGTGATTCTGGGACATAAAACTATAAGTGGTCTATTGGGATTTGTATCTGCTTTTATTGTTGGAGGACTTCAAGGGATTCTGTGAAGTTTGTGAGAAATTAAGAACAAGCCCCACTGTGTGCAGTTGAGAGATGTGTGATCAATACCTCCTGTGAAAGAACTTGAGAAGGCTTTTTATCTATCTCAATTGCTGCACCATTTAGAATTTGACACAGTGTAGATATTTTACTATTTCAGTTGGATGAAGTTTTCAGTTCTTACACATGAAAGACAAGAGGAGATACCTGGACTGTCAGGTGGCCGTGTCCAGGGAGTGGAATAAAAGGGAAAACTCAAAGCCAACTAAGGATTTAGACCTGAAGCAGAGGCCATCAGAAGTGACCTGCAGGCTCTGTAGACCTGAGGACTCCATGGGGAGTGGTTTGTGATGCTTAATGAACCCTGAGCCTCTTTGGGCCCACGGAGTCCCTGGGTGGCACAAATGTTAAGCACTCTACTACTAACCAAAAAGTTGGTGATTTGAATCCACCAGAAGAAAGGTCTGGCAATCTAGTTCTAAAAAATCAGCTATTGAAAACCCTATGGAGCACAGTTCTGCTCTGGCACACATGATGTCACCATGAATTGGAATAGACTCAACAGCACTGGGTTTTTCTACCTGCCAACCTCATCCCCTTCCCTGACCAGCACCCATCATTGTCCTCATGCTACCCTTCACAAGGCTCCAGCTTAATATTCTCAGTGCATTCATTCATCCGTCACAGGGTGTGGCCTCAGACCAGTTACTCTCTGGCCACCTTCCTCCACATTTGAATGGATTCCCCACCTCCCAATCAAGAAGCTGTGTCCACACAGTGCTCTCCCCAAGGGCCCCAGCCTCCTTCTCTGACGTAGACACCATTTCTGAAGCCTGGGATCAAATTGGCTCCTTCAGCAGCTGGCTTTGCCTCTGGGTGTCACGGTCAAGTTCATGACTTGAAAGTTGGCCCCTTGTACCTGTGAATCTTGACCTTCCTCCAGCCCATTACCTCTCCCCTCCGAGCTGGGGCAGCAGCAGGTGCTAATGGCTCTAACCAGTGTCTTGACTCATAGAGGACTATGTTTGTAACTCTATCTGGGAATGACCAGCCATATTAACTCACTTTGGGTACTTGTTAATTTTCTACTGAGAGAGGCAGAGAGTCAGGAAACTTAGGGCCACTTTCAGTTTCTGCTGCTGTCTCCTTTGGTGTGGCAGCTGAGTTTGGGGACAGGGAGTGTTGGCAGCTATCTGCAAGGCCAGTCACAGAAGCATGAAGGCCTCACAGTCTGGGGTCTCACCAGAGGAAAAAGCTCAACACTGCAGGACTTCACCCTCCCTCCCCTTTGATGGAGCTCCACATGTGCTGCTGCTATCTTTTCAAAGCTCGCCAACTTGCTTCCCTGCCCCACTGCTAGAACCCAGCCCCATGATGCCCCCACCTCCCCAAATGCCCCTTCACTCCACTAACTCCACTCCCTCCCTTCTGCCCTCCATCAGTGGCTACACCTGGGCTGTGCATTGGAATCACTGGATGCCAGACCAGAGACTTGGATGTGCGTGGTCTGGGGAGTGGCCTGGGCATCAGGACTTGGAGTAGTTCCCTAAATAATTCAAATATGCATCCAAAATGGAGAAGTAGGCCCTATGCTAAGTCCCCAGACTTGGAAGTTCTTAAGAATCATCTGGGAGCTTATCAAAGACTCTGTCCAGCGTTTTGATTTGGTGTGTCCAGGACTGTGTGTTATTAACTGGCTTCTCAGATCTAAGAGCCACTTGTTAGTTGCCGTCAAGTCATCTCCAGCTCATGGCGATGCCTTGTGAGAGCTTCATGATTGTTGGTATGTTAATGTCTGCAGCACTGATATATGCCTTTTGAATATGGGGTGGACTTAAAGTCTTACCTGGTAGTGAACTTGCTGACTCCTTTCTCTGGTTTTTTCATTTACATCTAACCCTCCAGCCCACTTCCAGCATGTACCCAACATGACCAGATCTCCCTTCCCCCTTGCATGGGTAACTAAACACAATGCAGTAACTAGTTTTAAACCCAGAATGCCCATTAGAATCACCTACCTACACACCAACCCAGACCCACTGAATCAGGACCTCTAAGTGTAGGATCTAAGGGACCACACCCAGAGCCTTTCCTGAGCCATTGGAGGTGGCCCGGGGTGAGGACTCAGTGCACTCTCACCCACCCTCTCTTTCACAACACTCCGTCAGTCTCCACCACCCATACCTCTAGTAGCTTTGCACCCCTGCTGGAAGTAACTTTCCTTCCTTCTTCACTTGACCTTAATCTGCATTTGTCCAGCTGCCCAGCCCTTGGGGCCTGGCCCACACGGCAGTGTGGTCATAGGTTACTGTCGGGCAGGACTCTGGTGTATGTGGCTCAGCCGGACAAGGACATGAGCATGTGGGTTTTTCCCTCATAAACCCAATCCCACCTACTGCCATCAAGTCGATTCTGACTCATAGCAACACTACAGGACAGAGTAGAACTGCCCCACAGAGTTTTGTAAATCTTTACGGAAGCAGACTGCCACATCTTTTTCCTCTGGAGCGGCTGGGGGGTTCCAACTGCTGACCTTCCGGTTAGCAGCTGAGCGCTTTAACCACTGAGCCATCAGGGCTATCTCCTAGTAAACCACAGGATAATAAATGAGAAGAAATGCAGGACCTCAAGTCAATTGTCTTATTTGTTCTTCCAAAAGAATACCCTGGAATATTTTCTTGATATACCAAAGGCTAAACAGGCTCAAGAAGAACTCCAGGGCCCCCAAATAAATATGGTAGGTGGCATCCTGGCAGGCGGGGGTCTGATGTAAGGACACGCAGCCAAGTGACTTGTCTGTCAGAGCCATCACACATCAGCGGTGGCCAAGGGCCACCAAAGGCAGGGACTGTGTCTTCATGGGCCTCTCTCTCAACCACCCTGTGGCAGCCTGCTCCAGTCATCCACCCTCTCTGGTGTCCTTAAGCTCACCGTCTCCTCCTGCCTTCCAGAACTTGCTCTTGGCATCTGAGACCTGCAATTTGGCCCTCAGATCTCTCAGAGACATTTGCATTTAAGCTGTGCTGTGTGTTGTAAAGCTGAGGCCTTCCATGTAAAGGCATTTGGCACGAGAAGCAGTGGGGAAGCTGTCTTATTCAGGGGCATCACTTTGGTGACATGCCAGGGAACAAACCCTGGAACAAACATGGTCCTGCCAATATAAAGAGCTCAGATGAGTAAGGAATAATTTGGTTACTGACAATTAGTGTTTTTAGCACAAAAAACCTGTTCAGTTATCTTCTATAATTCACCTTCAGTCTACATCCTGGAATATTCTAGGCAGCAAGGAGACCCAGAAGAGAACAGGATAATTATAAATGCCTTGGGGATGGGGCAGGATTGCGCTGAAGCTGGCAAGAAGAGAGCGTGCAATTTGGGGATTCTACTTTTTTCTCATTAGTAAGGAAAGGCCAGAGAAGGACCCTGCTGGAATTTAGGAGGTCAACTCCTGGCTTGACCCATCTTTCCTTTTTAATTCACGAAGAGAGAGATCCCCCAGTCTCTGAATCTGTCCTTCCTCAAGAAATAGAAATTGAGAAGGTGTTACAAAAAAGAGGAAAGGGATCTAGAAAGAAGAACAGAAAGGAGGAAACAAGGATAATTGGCATCTGTGGGGAAGAGGCAGAGAGGGTGGTACAGGAATGGGGAAGTCAGAGGGCCACACCATTTGCCATTAAAGAATTCATGCACATTAGTGTTGCTTTAAAACAGGTATAGGGAGGAAGGAAGAGAGATCAAGATGGGGGAGGAGAAGACAGCAGGGGACTGAGATTGAGTCCAGTGGCTTCACCTATTTGTCCCAAGGCCAGCTCTCTTGGCCTTCCACAGTCCATTCTCTGGAGAACCTGCCCAGGCAGCCTCTTCAGTAGATATAACACACAGTCTTGGCAGCCAGCAGACGTGTGTAACCAAGCCTGGATTGTGCCTTGGAACTACTGGAAGGGGGAAAGCTGAGCCAAGCGGGGTGGGTCATGCAAGGTGGCCGTAGTGTGTGGAACATCTTGTGGACAGGCTCACGGAAAGCTGGTCTGACTTTGAGAACTTCTGAGAACCTTGACTGGTGAGTATGTATGAAAATTCCACCAGGACAGCAAGCAGTTCCATTCTAACAGCAGCAGAGCTGGGAAAGGGCTGTATGAGATTCCTGTTGCTGCTGTAACAAATGACCACCAGCATGGTAGCTTAAAGCAATGCAGATTCATTCTCCTATAGTTATGTAGGTCAGAAGTTCTAAAATCAGGGCTGGTTCCTTCTGAAGACTCTAAGGGAGAATTGTTTCCTCTTCCAGGTTCTAGAGGCAGCGCATGCCTTGGCTCGTGGCCCCTCCTCCTCCATCGTCTAGGCCGGTGGTGTAGCATCTTCTCTGTCTGACTCTGCTTCTGTAGTCACATGGTCTTCTCTGACTCTGACCCTCCTGTCTCCCTCTTATAGGACCCATGTGATTACACACCTGGATAATACAAGACAATCTCCAATCTCAAGGTCCTTAACTTGATCCCATCTGCCAAGTCCCTTTTCTCATGTAAGGTAATGTATTCGCAGGTTCTGGGGATTAGGGTGTGGATGTCTTTGGGGGCCGTGGTTCTGCTGCCCACCATGCCGAAGGACTAAACCATGAGATTCAACATGAGCCACCTGATCTCGTTACCGAAACAGCAGCCTCCAGTGGCTTTTGTCTTTTGGAATCATAGAAATCTTAAAACTTTTGAATATTAGAATCCTTCTATGAAATCATGTTGCAGCACTAGAGAAATGGCTTTTTAAATTGCTGTCAATGTGCACTCAGCTCTCTCGCTCTTCCCTGATACCACTCCACAATTAAAGATCCAGTGCTCTTCCACATGGGCGATACCAGCTTTCCCTCAGCCAGGGTTCCCACCTGGTAGCGGGGCACCCTCTCCGGAGTGCTGGCAGGCCTCACACAGGATATGCCAGCATTTCCGTGGGCCTATTGTGGGGAATTTGCAGTGCATTTTCCCACAGACACAGGGGTCAGGTTCCCAGGCCAGTCACTAAAAGTCCGTTTTTGTTTCCTTTGTACATAAATTACTTCATTGTGGTTCTTCATTGTTCTTTGAATGCAGTATATTGAGCTCAACCACACAGATCACCACAGACAGCCCTGCATTTGTTGGAAATATCCCCAATTTAGCCCCCTGGCCTCCAGGGACTGGAGTAGGGGGCTTTGTCCTTCTCTGCACAAAGGTCTAGCATCCCAGGCCCTGGGAGTTCAGGTGGGTCCAGGCGGGGTTTTGCTCAGGGACCACTGCAACCAAGCATCACATGGAGCATAGCCCAGCATCACCTGGAGGGTGGCCTGGCATCACCTGGAGGGTGATCCAGCATCACCTGGAGGGTGACCCAGCCTCACCTGGAGGGTGGCCTAACATCACTTGGAGGATGGTGGTCCAGCATCACCTGGAGGGTAGCCCGGAGTCATTTGGAGGATAGTGGCCCAGCATCACCTAGAAGTTGGCCCAGCAACCTGGAAGGTGGTCCAGCATCACCTGGAGGGTGGCGCGGCATCCTTTGGAAGATGATGGCCCAGCATTACCTATAAGGTGGACCAGCATCACCTGGAGAGTGGTCCAGGGCTGCCATGGCAATCCTAGGGATGGAGGAGGAGAAGGGGGAAGGAAGAGATGGGAGGAGCTCAGCACCAGACTGAGACAGCCTCTTATACATAACACATGTTAGTACAGTAATTTCCGAAGGTGGGACCTTCCTGTAGTCCTGAGCACTGTGCTGAAGCTTCCAACCTCCTACACAAGCAAGGGCTGGTGATGTGAACACAGACAGTGCTCCCCGCCAGGATGAAGGACCTGACCTGGTCGTTTAGGTGTGTCATGCACTTCAGTCTTCAGAATGACATACAGATGTGGATCTTACTTAGAGTGACCAACTGTCTGGGTTTGCCCAGGATAGAGGAGGTCCCTAGAACATGGGACTTTTAATGCTGAAAATAGGTTGAGTTGGTCACCTTAATGTTACCCTCATTTTACAAATGAGGCAACTGAGGCAGAGAGGAATCAGTAGCTTCTCCAGGGCACACTGCAAGTGGGTAAACTGGATCCCTATCCAGTTAATTTTGAGTCTAGAAGCCCAGGCTTCTCCTACTATTGCTTATTTCTGGGAAAACCAAATCCCACTTCTCTGATCAATTTCCAGTTCAACTGCACACGCAATCCTTCTTTCTCTGACCCTAACCACCCAGAACTAGGTCAGACCTCACAAGTTAAAAGGCACAGTCTTCCAGACTACCAAGTCTGCCCAAGACTTCATATGCTAGCTACAATCTTGGGAGTCCCCAGGGCTCCCCTCACTTCTGATCTGCTGGCTCCCACAACTCCCTTGGATTTGATAATTTGCTAGAAAGTCTCACAGAAGTTAGGAATGCATTACACTTACAATTATAATTTCATTACAGCAAAAGAGATACAAATGAAGAGATGCATAGGATGAGGTCTGGGAGCATTCCCAGCTGAGAGCTTCCATGTCCCAAAAAGTGCACTACCCTCCCCTGTGCGCTAATGTCTTTTACCAACAAGGAAGCCCCTGGAGCTTCCATGTCCAGAGCCTTTACTGGGGCTTCATCCCATAGCCATGATTGATTGGGTCAGCCCATCTCCCCTGAACTCTGGCTGACCTGACCAGCCCACACTCAAGAGGCACCTCATTAGCATAAACTTTAATTAGCATCAAAGACACTTCAGTCACTGGGGACAAAAGTTTTAGAAGTTATTTCTCAGGAACCAAGGACAAAGACCAGATTTTGGGGGTGAGGTTAAATTCTTTACCCCACACGTATTTTGACAGACTATCAAAACATTTTTGCTAATGGTCTAGGCACAAACTGACAGTGTACTGAGAACGTCTCTTTCAAATCTTAAATTAGTCCAGAAGATACAAGGATAAGAAAGTGCAATAGACTTGCCAGGAGACAAGGCACATCGTGCAGCCCCCGCTGGGGTTATCTCCTCACCCTGCTTGAACACCCACCGACGACCATGCCAAACCCCCTCATCATGGACATCTCCTTATCTTGCATGGACTCTAACACCCAGGCCAGGCCTCCCCTCTATGTAGATGACTCCTCACTCGGCTCAAATCCCAACACCCCACTCTGAAACCTGGCAGTCCCCCTGCCCTATCACCAGTGCATATACCTGCCTTGCTCTGGCCACTTAATGAGTTTAGGATCAAATTGTTCACAAAGGGAAAGGAAGAGGCAGATCTCTTTTAAAAAACACAATAAATCGGAGTTCCGGCAAAGTGGAGCTCTAGGCAGAAGCACCACACCGTCCCTCCACAGCAAAGATCCGAGAAACTAAGCCGAACAGAGAATGCAACAATCCTGAAACCCTAAAACATCAAATGAAGAGATAAAGAACTCAGCCAGCACCAAATGGAGTGAGAAAACTGACAGAGAATGGAGAGCAAGGAGAGATTCATGCAGAGGTCCCCTACCAGCTAACACAGCGTGGATCCACCATCTTGGACTCCTATC
>NW_004444064.1:7395480-7397160 GCF_000243295.1 Trichechus manatus latirostris
ATTTGTTGGCTGTTGGTGTTGCTTTTTTCCACTTCTTTTGATTTCTTCCTTGCCTTTGGCCATCTCCCCCTCCTTTCGCTAGAGTGCCTCGCTCCGTGCGCCATCTTTGCTTCTTCCTGAGGGGCTGCAGAGCACCAGCTATTTGTGATATACACTTTCCCACTCTCTACCCTTCTTTGCCCATACTCGGCCCCCTCCGCTTCCTGCGGACACAGTCTCTTGTCTAGAAACACCAGCCCGCATTAGCTGGCTCCCTGAGTGCCATTCGTTGGCTGCTAGTGTTGCTTTTTTTTTTTCCTGCTTCTTTTGATTTCTTGCTTGCCTCTCGCCACCTCCCCCTCCTTTCGCTCAAGTGCCTGGCTCCGTGCACCATCTTTGCTTCTTCCTGAGGGGCTGCGGAGCTCCATTCGAGTGTGGAGCTGCTTTCCGGTCTGGGCTACCGCGCTGGTGGGATCCCTGGGCTTTTGTTCATTTGTTCGTTTTGAATTGTTTGTTTGTTTTCTTTTCCTTTTCTTGAGTTGGGAGCCCTTTCTGGCCAGGGGAGCTGCGTGGCAAGGAACTCCCCTTCAGCTTCCACAGACATGCAGAGGGATCACTGAGAGCATTTCTTTTTTTTTGGTTATATTTTTTCTGTTTTTTTTTGGGGGGCCTTTCTTCTTTTTTTTTTTAATTTGTTTTGTTTTCTTTTCCCTCTTTTTCTCTTTTTGTCTTTCTTCATTGCTCAGTCTCTCGTCCCTCTATATCTTCCTTCTCTTTCTAATCCCTGAATACCAGGTGTTGTATACCTCTACGCCTTCTAGCCAGGCTGTATTGCAACACCTGAGAGTGACTTCCCCAGACCTCATAGCTGCACCGGTGGGATCCCTGAGAACTTTGCGGTTCTTTAACCTTTCTGATATTTATTTATTCATTCTTTTCTTTTCTTCCTCTTCCCCTTTCTGTTTCTCTCCATTTCATAGTCTCTCATCTCTCCATTCCAATGGCAAGCTCCCCTAGCATTCTTTTTTGTTTGTTTGTATGTTTCTGGCTCCTGTTACTCTCTCCTCTCTCCCATATCCATCTTAGCTCCACACATAACAATCTCCACACTGCATCCTGCCTACCTGCTCCGTGAGCTTGACATCACACCACCAAGCAACATGGGCATGGCCTACTGGAACCTGCCCTGCACTAATTACTGACCCACTCGGGTGGCTTAGTAAGTGCCACAAACAACCTATCCCAGTAACTCCTCTTCAGCTAGACCTGCCCTGCTGTACCATGTCTGAGTGAATGACCCTGCCAGTTAGAGAAGGAGGTGAAAAGTATTGAGCGCACAGATGAGCGAACAACAAAGAACACACAGTCTGCCTGCTCAGACATAATCAAATTTTTTTTAAAAAGGGAAGAAACAAACAAATCTACAATCAATAAATGAGAAAAAAAACTACTGAATGGCCCGAAAACAGCAGACAATATCTAAACATTTACAAAAACAGGACAGGATGGCTCCAGTAGGCGTCCAAAATAAAACACCAGATGACTCTCTTGTGGAAGAAAATGCACTAGAAGTACCTGATAGGGAATTCAAATCTCTAATACTCAGAATTCTCCAAGGACTGAGGCAAAAAGCTGACAAACATGAGGAAAAAATAGACAAATTCATGGACAATACAGACAAAAAATTGGAAGAATTCAGGA
>NW_004444064.1:7405524-7407328 GCF_000243295.1 Trichechus manatus latirostris
CTTAAGTGAGGATAACAGCACAATTGGAAGAGCATAGTCAATGTCACTGAACTGTGCATGTAGAAATTTTTGAAACGGTGTATCTTTGGCTATGTGTATCTTCACCAAGAAAAAAAAGGTTGAGAAGTTAGAGGGTTAATATGTTGTGGGGCTGTTAACCAATGTCATAAAACAACATGTGTACTACCGTTTCATGAGAAACTATTTGTTCTGTAAGCCTTCACCTGAAGTACAATAAAATATTTAAAAAAAATACAATAAATCATGCATGCCTATTGTAACAAAATACATATTAAAAAAAAGTTTATAGTTTTCTTTATCCCCAACACACACTATTGAGCTAACCAATGTCAAAACTTTGGTGTATATTCTTCCATAATATTCTCTTCAGTCACAAAACAAGCAATTGTGTGTGTACTTACGTGTGTGTGTGCATTTGATGTTTAAAAGGTCATTTTGTTTCCTTTTTTAAATGAAAAAGGAATTATACTAGCCCTATAACCTTTTTCCCCAACATGAAAGGCATTCCACGGCTATGTATAGAGATTTAATCCATTGTGTTCTAAGCCATATAATCTTTCCTTGTACGTAAATGCCATAATTTATTCAGCCGTTCTCTGACAGATAAACATGAAATTTGCTGCCGAGATTTTGCTAATACGGGCAGTCCTAGCTACTCTTTTTTCTTCTTGTTTTCTCAGTCAACCTAAATGTCACTTACATCCTAGCTTGGCTTTGAAAATGGTCGATAATATTGTATTATTTCTCTAACAGCCATGGTTTATTCTTTGCCTTAGTAGTTTCTTTTCAAGAAATTGGCAGTTTTTCTTTTACATCAATTTTTCCTCATGCATATGACACAGTTTGGATTGTTTTTCCTCCGTCCTTTTTTTAAATTGTACTTTGGATGAAGGTTTACAGAACAAACTAGCTTCTATTAAACAGTTAGTACATGTATCGTTTTATGACATTGGTTAACAACCCCATGATGTGTCAGTACTCTCCTGTCTCGACTTTGGGTTCCCTAATACCAGTTTTCCTGTCCCTTCCTGCCTTCTAGTCCTTGCCCCTGGGCTGGTGTGCCCTTTTACTCTAGTTTTGTCCTATGGGTCTGTCTAATCTTTCGCTAACAGGTGAACCTCTGGAGTGACGACGCTATTGAGCTAAAAGTGTGTCTGGGGGCCATACTCTCAGGGTTTCTCCAGTCTCTGTCAGGCCAGTTCTAGTTAGAACTTTGTCCTGCATTTTTCTCCAGCTCTGTCTGGGACTCTCTATTGTGATCTCTGTCAGAGCAGTCAGCAGTGGTAGCCGGGCACCATCTAGTTATACTGGACTCAGTCTGGTGGAGGTCGTGGTAGTTCTGGTCTATTAGTCCTTTGGACTAACCTCTTCCTCGTGTCTTTAGTTTTCCTCATGTTCCGTTGCGCCTGAAGGAGTGAGACCAGCGGAGTATCTTAGACGGCTGCTCACAGGCTTTTAAGACCCCAGATGCTACTCACCAAAGTAGAAAGTAGAACACTGTTTTTATAAACTATGTTATGCCAATTGAGCTACATGTTCCTGAGATCATGGTCCCCACATCCTTCAACCCAGTAATTTGGTCCCTAAGGGAGTTTGGGTTTGTCCATGGAGCTTCCATAACGTTACCCTAAACAAGTTGTGCTGGCGTCCCCAGTATTGTGTACTGTCTTACCCTTCACCAAAGTTACCACTTACCTATTGTCTATTTAGTGTTTTTCCACCCCCACTCCTCCCCTCCCTCGAACCATCAAAGGTTGTTTCTTTTTGCATGTAAACCTTTTCA
>NW_004444064.1:7407843-7423656 GCF_000243295.1 Trichechus manatus latirostris
TGTGCCAGTAATGCTGGAGTGAGATGGTATCTCATTGTGGTTTTGATTTGCATTTCTCTAACGGCTAGTGATTGCAAGCATTTCCTCATGTGTCTGTTAGCTCCTAGAACGTCTTTAGTGAAGTGTCTGTTCGTTTCCTTTGCCCATTTTTTAATTGGATTATTTATCTTTTTGTTGTAAAGTTGTTGGATTTTCCAGTAGATTTTAGAGATTAGAACTTTTTTGGATTTGTAATAGCCAAAAATGTTTTCCCAGTCTATAGGTTCTCTTTTTACTCTTTTGGTGAAGTCTTTTGATGAGGATTAAGTGTTTAATTTTTAGAAGATCCCAGTTATCTAGCTTCTCTTCTGGAGTTTGAAAGTTGTTAGTTATGGTTTGTATCCTGCTAATGCCATATATTAGGGTCTCTAGCGTTGATCCTATTTTTTCTTCAATGATCTTTATAGTTTTTGGTTTTATATTTAGATCTTTGATCCATTTTTAATTAATTTTTGTGTATGGTGTGAAGTATGTGTCCCGTTTCATTTCTTTGCAGATGGACATCCAGTTTTGCCAGCACCATTTGTTAAAAAGACTGTTCCCTATTTGATGGACTTTGGGCCCTTGTAGAAGATCAGGTGACCATAGGTGTACGGATTTACATCTGGGTTCTCGATTCCTGTATCTGTCATTGTACCAGTACCAGGCTGTTTTGATTACCATAGCTATATAGTAGGTTCTGAGGTCAGGTAGTGCAAGTTCTCCTACTTTATTCTTCTTCTTCAATAATGCTTTACTTATCCAGGGCCTCTTCCATTTCCATATGAAGTTAATGATTATGTTTTCCATTTTTTTAAAGAATGTTGTTGGTATGTGGATCAGGATTGCATTGTATTTGTAGATTGCTTTGGGTAGAATTTTCTTTTTCACAATGTTGAATCTACCTATCGATGAGCATGATACATTTTTCCATTTATGAAGATCTCTTCTGGTTTCTTGCAGTAGTATTTTGTAGTTTTCTTTGTATACATCTTTTACTTCCCTGGTTAGATTTATTCCTAAGTATTGTATTTTTTTAGGGGCTATTATAAATGGTATTGGTTTCCTGATTTCCTTTTCATCCTTCTTTTTGTGGTGTATAGGAATCAAACTCATTTTTTTATGTTTATCTTGTATCCTACTACTCTGCTGAATCTTTCTATTAGTTCCTGTAGTTTAATAGTGGAGTCTTTTGGGTTTTCTATATAATATCATATCATCTGCATATAGGGACAGTTTTACTTCTTCATTACCAATTTGGATGCTCTTTATTTCTTTTCATTGCCTTATTGCTCTAGCCAGGACTTCCAGCACAATGTTAAATAGGAGTGGTGATAAAGGACATCCTTGTCTTGTTCCTGTTCTCAAGGGGAATCTTGTCAGCATCTCTCCATTAAGAATGATGTTGGCTGTTGGTTTTGTATAAATGCCCTTTATTATGTTGAGGAATTTCTCTTCTGTACCTATTTTATTGAGTTTTTTTTTTTTTTAATCAGGAATGAGTGTTGGACTTTGTTGAATGCCTTTTCTGCGTCAATTGAGACGATTATTTGATTCTTTTCTTTACTTTTATTTATGTGATAGATTACATTGATTGATTTTCTAATGTTGAACCATCCTTGCATACCTGGTATGAATCCTACTTGGTTGTGGTGTATTATTTTTTTGCTATGATGCTGAATTCTATAGGCTAGAATTTTGTCCAGAATTTTTGCATCTATATTCATGAGAGATATTGGTCTGTAATTTTCTTTTTCTGTAGTGTCTGTGCCTTGTTTTGGTATCAGCATTATGCTGGCTTCATAGAATGAATTTGGAAGTATCCCTTCCTTTTCTGTGTTCTGAAATAATTTGAGGAGTCCTGGTGTAAGCTTTTCTCTGAATGTTTGGTAGAATTCTCCAGTGAAGCCATCTGGGCCAGGGCTTTTTTTTTTTGTTGGAAGTTTTTTTTTATTACCTTTTCAATCTCTTCTCTTGTTATGGGTCTGTTTAGATTTTCAACATCAGTTTGTGATAGCTGGGGTAGGTAGTGCATTTCTAGAAATTTGTCCATTTCCTCTAGATTTTCAAATTTGTTGAAGTATGGTTTTTCATAATACTCTGTTATGATCCTCTTTATTTCAGTTGGGTCTGTAGTAATGTCCCCCATTTCATTTCTTATTTGGGTTATTTGCATCCTCTCCTGTTTTTCTTTTGTCAGTTTGGCCATTGGTTTGTTGATTTTGTTGATCCTTTCAAAGAACCGACTTTTGATTTTGTTGATTCTTTCTGTTGTTTTCCTATTCTCTATTTCATTTATTTCTGCTCAGGTCTTGATTATTTCCTTTCTTCTGGTGGCCGTAGGTTTCTTTTGCTGTTCTCTTTCTATTAGCTCATGTTGTGTAGCTAATGTTTTGATTTTGTCCCTTTCTTCTTTTTGGATATGTGCAACTATTGCTATAAATTGACCTCTGAACACTGCCTTTGCTGTGTCCCAAAGGTTTTGGTATGATGTGTTTTCATTCTCATTTGATGCTAGGAATTTTTTTATTCCATCTTTGATTTCTTCTATTACCAAATGGTTTTTAATCAAGGCATTAGTTTCAATGTAATTGATATTTTTTTCTTGCTCTTCCTGTTAATTCCTACCCTGACAGCATTGTGATCAGAGAAGCTACTTTGTATTATCTCAATTTTGAGGGTTGCTTTGTGGCCTAAGATGTAGTCTATTTTGAAGAACATTCCATGCGCATTGGAAAAGAATGTGCAATTTGTGGCTGTTGGATGGAGTGTTTTATATATGTCTATGAATTCAAGTTGGCTGATTGTGGCCTTTAGATCTCCTGTATCTTTGTTGAACTTCTTTCTAGATGTTCTGTCCTTTACTGAGAGTGGTGTGTTTAAGTCTCCTACTATTATAGTGGAACTGTCGATTTCTCTTTTCAGTGCTGTTAAAGTTTGTTTTATGTATTTCGGAGCCCTGCCATTAGGTGCTTAGATATTTATTATGGTTATGTCTTCATGCTGGATTGATTGTCCCTTTAATCATGATATAGTGCCCTTTTTTGTCTTTTATGGTGGATTTTGTTTTAAAGTCTATTTTATCTGAGATTAGTATTGCCACTCCTGCTCTTTTTTGGTGGCTGTTTGCTTGATACATTTTTTCCATTCTTTGATTTTTAATAAATTTATGTTTTTGTTTCTAAGGTATGTCTCTTGTAGACAGCATATTGATGGATCCTGTTTTTTTATCCAATCTGTCACTGTCCGTCTCTTTATGGGTGCATTTAGGCCATTTACATCAGTGTAATTATTGATAGGTATGAGTTTATTGTTGTCATTTTGTAGGGGTTTGGTTTTTTTTTTGTTTTTTTTTTTTTGTGGTGATGATGATTTCTTTGTTCTTCTTACTCTCCTGTGCTGAATTCCTTTTGTTTGTGGATTTTTTTTCATTTCTTTTGTTTTTGTAGATTTTGTTTTTAATGAGACTTTATGTTTTTCTTCTTTATTTTCATGAGTAGGTTTGTTAACTTTTTTTGTGATTACCTTGAAATTTAACCTTATCTTCCTAAGTTTGAACCAGTCTTTTATTACTTGGTATCTTCTTGCCTTCCTCTGCATTAGAAAGTTCTATACCTACACCATTTATTCCCTCTTTTATTGTTCTGATGTTGTTGTCATTTGCAAATTAACCTATCTAGTTCTCTGTTGTGAATTTTTTGGTTTTGAATAGTCCCTGTGAGTTCATTTCCTAGGTTGGTATCTGGCTGATGCTATTTTGTGTCCTAGATTCAAGCTGTCATCTGATGTTGTTTGTTCTCATACTGAAGGACTCCTTTTAATAATTCTTGTCAGTTTGTTTTGGTTTTTACATATTCCCTTAATTTCTGTTTATCTGGAAATGTCCTAATTTCACCATCATATTTGAATGAGATTTTTGCAGGATATATTATTCTTGGTTGGCAATTTTTTTCTTTCAAGGTTTTATATATGTCATCCCATTGCCTTCTTGCCTATATGGTTTCTACCAAGTAATCAGACCTAGTCTTATTGTTCCCCTCTGTATGTGACTTTTTGTTTTCCTAGGGCTGCTCTCAGGATTCTTTGTTTGTCTTTGGTTTTAGAGAGTGTGATTATTATATGCCTTGGTGATTTTCTTTTGGGTCTATCCTGTTTGGGGTTCACTGAGCTGCTTGTATGGTCAGCTTTTCATCCTTCATGATACTGGGGAAGTTTTCTGTCAGCAATTCTTCAGTGATCTTCTCTCTGTTTTCCATTTTATCCCCCTGTTCTGGGACTCTGATCACTTGCACATTTTTGCTTTTGATTGTATCCCACATAATTTTCAGAGTTTCTTCATTTTTCTTTTTTCTTTTCTCTGATTTTTCCTCAAAGTTGTATCCAAGTATTTGTCTTCAATTTTGCTGATCCTGTCTTCCATTATTTCAAACCTGTTCCTCAGCCCTTGTATAACACTGTCCATTTCTGAAATCTTGTTGTTTATCTTTTGGATTTCTAATTGTTATTTTTGTATAATTTCTAGTTGTGAATTTATTTTAGCAATTTTTTTCCTGTTTTCTTTTCCTGAATTCTTCCATTTTTGTCAGTATTTTCCATGAATTTGCCTGCCTTTTCCATGAGTTTGCCTATTTTTTCCTCATTTTTGTCTGTTTTTTGCTTAAACTTATGGATAGTTCTGAATATTAAAGATTTGAATTCCCTATCAGGTAATTCTAGTGCCTTTTCTTCTACTGGAAGGTCATCTGGTGTTTTATTTTAGATGCCTACTGGAACCATCCAGTCCTGTTTTTTTATATTTTTTGATATTGTCTGCTATCTTCAAAACATTCAGTAGTTATTTTCTTTGTTTATTGATTGTAGATTTGTTTGTTATATCCTGATTTTTTGTTTTATTTGGTTATGTCTCAGCAGGTGGGCTGTATGTTCTTTGTTGTTTGCTTGTCTGTGGACACGATACTTTTCACCTCCTTGTCCAATTGGCAGGGCCAGTTGCTCAGCTATGGTGCAGCAAGGCAGGTCCAGCCGAAGGGGAGGGGCTGGAATGGGTTGTTCGTGGCGCATACTGGGGCTGACAAGGTGAGCCGGTGGTCAGTGCAGGGCAGTTTCCAGTAGGTCATGCCTGTGCTGTTCAGGAGTGCAATGTTCAGCACATTGTGCAGATAAACAGGAGGGAGAGGAAGGGGGAAGTTGTGATGTGCGGCACTAGGTTGGGTATTAAAAAGAAGAGAGATTGGAGAGAGAAACAGGAGCAAAAGAAATGCTAAGGGAGATTTCCATTGGAGTGGAGAGACAAGAAACCAAGAAATGAAGAAAAACAAAAAGAAAAAGAAAATAAATAAATGTATTTTTTAAAAATACCCCCAGGGATCCCACCAGTGAGGCTGCACAGACAGGGGAAGTGGCTCCCTAGTCACACCGTACAGCCCAGCTAGAAGGGGTGGAGATGATACACAGCACCAGGTATTCCGGAGATAGGAAAAGGAGGTAAGTAGAAAGAGATGAGAAATGAAGAAAGATAAAAAAGGGAAAAAGAAAGAGAAAACAAACAAACAAAAGAAAAAGAAAAAAAAAGCCCCCAGGAATCATACCAGCTTGGCAATGTGGACTGGGGAAGCAGTTCCCCAGCTAAGCAGTGCTTCACAGCCTGTCAAGAAGCAAAGATGGCACACAGAGTCAGGTGTTTGAGAGAAAGGAGGAGGAGGAGGAGTTGAGAGGCAGGGAAGAAACCAAAAGAGGCTGAAAACAGCAACACCAGCAACAAAGAATTGGCAGTGAAGAAGCTGGGCCGGTGCAGGCAGGGCGAATCCACATGGCATAGAACTAGCACCTCTCATGCCGAGATCGTGGCCTGCCAGGAAGCAGTGAATTGGCCAGCCAGGAATCCATGGATCTGCCAGCCAGGAAGCAGCAAAGGCTGAGCAGGGGGAGACAGGGGAGGGGTGGGAAAGCATGTCTCACTGGTTACAGGGTGCTCTGTCTCCTGGGAGCTCCATGAATCTGCTTTCCCATACTCCCTGTCCACCAGTCTCCAACAGGAGTCCAAGATGGTGGATCTGTCCTGCGATAGCTGATATGGGATCTCCGGTCATAACTCTCCTCACTCTCTGTTCTCTGTCAGTTTCTTACTCCATTCAGTGCTTGGTTGAGTTCTTTACCTCTTCATTTGACACTTAGGGTTCCAGGATTGACGTTTGTCTCTGTTTTACTTAGTTTTTCTAGCATGGTGCTTCTGTCTATAGTGCTATGTTGGCTCTGCCTCTTCTGGGTTGGTTCATTTTTGAAGGACAGCATTGTTTATTCCAAGTTTGCCTAAAATGCTGAGACAGTCACCTTCCAATAAAAGAGTAGTTACCTACATGGCTAAGTTCCCATTCTGACTGAGATGATACAGATGTGAGTGATCAGTGAGGCCTCACCAACCTGGAAAACCAATAAGCCAAACCATTAAACAGTGGTTTCTGATAAATGTTTAACAACTGGCTCTTGGAGGAAAGAGTCCCCACTTGTAGTAGAGTTTGCCAATTTCCATGGTGTAAATACTCTCACTATTGTTTGATTTCAAGATTCCAACAAAAATTCACTGAATACAGAGTTAGAAAGAGATGTGCAGTAGCACACCATGATAGAGTTATTTCCATCACAGGTACAATTGATATAACTAACTTCAAGAGCATAGGTTACGTGGTAAAATAATTAGGAAGCAATAAGATTTGAGTATTACCTGTGGTTTTAAAATAATTTAATTTTAAATAATGATTGTATTTAACAATTGGTTCTTGCTGTCAGGAAGGAGGTGACTCCAGCACCACTGGATGTGAGTCCCCAGCAACTTGATTGTGTACCTTGACCCTCTCTCTTCTTGCCCTCACCAGCCAAATGTACAGCACTTGTAAATGGAAAATCCACTAGCACAATGAAATAGTCTGCCCAAGGAATTCTTCACTTCTGGACATAGAAATAGATAGTTTTGAATAACCATTTCCTGAACTCCTAATTGTTAAGGGTTAAAAGAAAATTGTAGGCCCAATTTTCCAGTGAGCCCTGATATATTAACTCGGGAAGCTACTTTTTTCTTTTATGATCTCTCTCTCTCTCTCTCACACACACACACACACACATTTTCACCTTCTCTAATAAACAAACCATTGACCTTGAGTAGTCTATTTATTAAGCAGTTTCATAATGATTTATACAAGCTTTTGCAGTTGTCAAACTTAATCTGTGACTATTATAAAGCCCATATTTAATGCCATTGAATAACACGGCAGAATGAAGAGACCTCTAAAAGTGGATGTAGAAATATCTGGATTCCTGTGCTTGTCCCAAAAATAACAAACATGACTTCTTGGGCAAGCACTTCATTCCTCTGGACCTCAAAGTTTTCAGCTACAAGGAGAGGGAATTTCCAGGAAGATGGAGCAGGAGCTTCAGAGAGGGGATTTCTAGGAAGATGCAGCAGGAGATTCATGCAGTGATGCCCTCCCTGCTGCTCCAAAAATAGAATCTAAAAGAGAAAACTACAGCCAAAGCCAGACTTGAATTCTCTGCAACTCGAGTGTGGCTCTGGGGCTGAAGTCAGTGCTGAAGGTCAGGAGTGAGATGAGACAGTGGAGCCAGGGTCACTGCCTAAAGCCAGATGATGGGTTAGATCACCCTTGCCATGAAATGCAGCTGGTAAAAGGCCACTGCTGCCTGCTCTGCCAGGCTCTGGTTTCCATGAGGAGGACACCTGGGACTTGGGAGGTAATGAATGGACAGACAACGGCACAACTGGAGCCCCCAAAAGCCCTGCTGGAAAGGAGCCCCAACCCACTGGGAAAGATGCAGCACTGGCCTGGGGTGGGAGTGAGTGGGCAGGGCGGTAACCACGGAACTACTAATCAGTGAAGCATGGGGATAGTAGGGGATAGAAAAAGAAACAAAACAAACATTCCCCCCAAATGAGCCCACCAATCAAATTTCTGAATCACCTGAAGAAATCCATTGCCCAAATGGTCATCCAACTCAATCAATGTGTGGAACATGAATTCACTTCAAATAAAATTAATTTTAAAGAACAGTTTGGCAGGGATAAATGAAGAAATCACTTAAACATAAGAAATTATGAAACAAAAACACTAACAGATATTGAAAAATAATCACTTAGAAATCTTGGAAATGAAGAATAGAAGCATTGGAATAAAAAATAAAACACTTTTATATCTGGCAGAGCATAGAAAGAATTAAAATAGAATATAAGCAGAAATTATTGAGTGAGAAAGGAGAAAATTAGTAGAATGAATAAATGAGTAAGAAGAGAGGGAGATAGAGAGATAAACTGGTTTTTTTGGAAAATAATCTCTGTAATAGAAAAACCAAGAGCCAATCTAATTATTTTAAAAGAGCAAGAAATAACCTCCTAGTTTGATGGGTAGTGTCTGAGGTCTTAAAAGCTTATGAGCAGCAATCTAAGATACAACTATTGGTCTCTATTCATCTGAAGTAAAAGAGAAAGAAGGAAACTCAAGAGTTGGAGAAGGAACCGGACTACAGGGCTAGTTGTCTCCATGAACCACTGCTTCTTCTACCTTGAGGCCAGTAGAACGAGATAGTACCTGGCTACCATATCTAACATTCTGATCAGGGACACAATAGATGGACCCTGATAGAAAGGGAGAAAAATGTGGAATGGCACCTCAAATTTTTAAAGCATCCAGACTTACTGGACCCATTGAGACTGGAGGAATCCTCAAGACTATGCCCTGAGATACTCTTTAGACCTTGAATTGAAACTATCCCCTGAAGTCACCTTTAAACTCAATAACAGTTTAGCTCAAAAGGTAAAGAATGTCACCCTTGAGTATTACAATTTTTTTATAAAAAATTATGTGAGACCAAATAGACACCAGTTACTCTAAAGCACAGATGAGAAGTTTAGGGGGAGCAGTAAGTCTAAATCACTGGGAGTGAAACAACTGGAACAGAAATGACGAGAATGTTGACACAATGTGAAGATGGTAACCAATGTCACTGATCATTATGTATAGAATTGTTGAATGGAGTGTGTTTGGCTGTGTATATTTTCACCAAAAATACAATAAAATGTTTTTCTAAAAAACAGCAAGAAATAAAAACAGGTTTGTTGATGGTTGTTGAAACTGGATGGAGGCTATGTAATTTTGTATTATACTCTTCTCTCTACTTTTATACTTAAAGAAAATGACAGGAAATTTTAACCAAAGATTACATATAAATATCAGAGAAAATAAAATTTAAGGCAAAACTATGACCAGAAACAGTGTCAGGACACACAATAAAGGTTCAGTTCACCAGTACAGTATACCACTCCGGGTTTGTAGGCAGAGGGTATCTTTCAATAACCCCTACCCTCATTGTTTGGGGGCTCTTGAGAAAGGGATAATTCCCATGCGCCTCTGGCCTGCCCTGCCTTCTGTAGCTCCAGAAAAGCCTCCAGGCTCAGAGATACAGACAGCTGGAAAAAGCACCCCAAAATGGCAGGGCTCGGGGGACAGAGGCAGCACTGATGGCATCTGTTACACGAGGAAATTCTGGTATTTTTCAGGCACACAAAGAACATTGTTACTTAAACCTGGGACACAGAGCAAGTCTCAAAAAATTTCGTAAGTTCCATTTCCTTAATACCACATTCTTCATCCACACTGCAATTAAGTTAGTAATTAACCACAAATGATAACTTGACTTAGGTGAGACCTATGGAGGAGTGCAGAATTCTCTCACTGTTGCCTGTCCAAGGAATGAAAGAGAGGGACTCTATGCCCCTCTGGTTAGGTTTATACCTGGGGCTTCAACCCTCTTACTTCTTTCTGGGTTGTTCATGCTAAGAGGGATACTACTGGCTTCCTACCTCCAAGGCATCAGAGAAACTGAGACCAGAAAGGAGAGACCTGGGGCTGCACAGGTTTAAGGGGAGGGGCCATCAGCCTGAAGGGAATGGAGCCCGCTTGGAACTGTTTTCTAGGGCCACAACTGGAATCAGAGGAGAAGGCGAACAGATGTTTCATTAATGTCTGTTCTAAGGAGCCCAGATGGTGCAAATGAACATATGTTTGGAAGTTAATAAATACATTTCTAACATACCCAGGGGTCAAAAAAGAAACTATATTGAAATTAGAAAATATTTTAAATAATCATAACTACCTAACCAGTAATCTGTTGCTGTCAAGTTGACTCCAACTCATGGGGATCCACATGTGTCAGAGTAGAACTGTGCTCCACAAGGTTTTCAGTGGCTGATTTCTTTTTCAGAAGTGAATTGCCAGGCTTTTTTCCAAGGTGCTTCTGGGTAGATTCGAGCCTCCAACCTATCCCTTAGCAGCCAAGTGCATTAATCATTTATACCACCCAGGGACTCCATATTATAACCACTGTGTCTTAAATCTTGAGGAATGCAGATAAATTTTTCTTTAAGCAATATTTTACCCTAAAAGCTTATGTTAGAAAAGAGGAGAGACTAAAAACTACAAACTAAGTGTGCAACTTAAGAAGGTAGATGAGAACAAGAAAATAAACACAAACAAAACAGAGGGAAGGAGATAACAAGGGCAGAACAGACATTTGTTGTTGCTGTTGTTAGTTGTCTTTGAGTTACTTCTGACTCATAGCAACCCCATATGCCAGGTTAGAATTGTCTCATAGGGTTTTCTTGGCTCTGATCTTTACAGAAGCAGATCACCAGGTCTTTCTTCCGTGGAGCAATTGGGTGGGTTCAAACCACTAACCTTTCAGTTAGTAGTCAAGTGCTTAACCATTGCACCACCTGGGCTCCTTAGAACAGACATTAATGAAACATCTGCTCACCCTCCCCTCTGATTCTAGTTGTGGCCCTAGAGAACAGTTCCAAGTGGGCTCCATTCCCTTCAGGCTGATGGCCCCTCCCCTTAAACCTGTGCAGCCCCAGGTCTCTCCTTTCTGGTCTCAGTTTCTCTGATGCCTTGGAGGTAGGAAGCCAGTAGTATCCCTCTTAGCATGAACAACCCAGAAAGAAGTAAGAGGGTTGAAGCCCCAGGGGTAAACCTAACCAGAGGGGCATAGAGTCCCTCTCTTTCATTCCTTGGACAGGCAACGGTGAGAGAATTCTGCACTCCTCCATAGGTCTCACCTAAGTCAAGCAATTGTCCACAGAAAATTTGCATTCTTTTCAAGTGCATCTAGAAATAGGTTAAATAACCACGAATTCAGGTTTTTTTTTTAAGTTTCAGAAAATTCAAAGAATTGCCATCATCCAGAGCATGTTTTCAGGCCTCAATGCAATTAAATTGAAAGTCAACCTAAAAAAAAATACCTAAATATATAGAAAGACATTCCATGCTCATGGATTGCAAGACTTAATATAGTCAAGATGTCAATACTATCTAAAGCAATCTACAGATACATACAATGCAATCCTGATCAAAATCCCAATAGCACTCTTTACAGAAATGGAAAAACTAATTCTCAATTTTATATGGAAAGACAAGAGACCCCAAATAGCTAAAGCAATTTTGAAGAAGAACGAAGTAGGAGGCCTCACACTTCCCGACTTTAAAACATATTACACAGCTATGGTAATCAAAACGGTTTGGTACTGGTTTAATGATAGACACATAGACTAATGGAATAGAGTTGAAACCCAGGAATAAATCCAAACGTCTGTCAGTCAATTGATTTTCAACAAGGAAGCCAAATCCATTCAGTGGAGAAGGAACAGTCTCTTCAACAAATGGTGCTGGCAAAACTGGATTTCCACATGCAGAAAAATGAAGCAAGATCCATATCTCATGCCATACACAAAAACTAATTCAACATGGATCAAGGACCTAAATGTTGAATCTACAACCATAAAGTTCTTGGGATAAAATATAGAAGCAAAGCTTTGTGACCTAATTTTTTCAATGATAGATTATCAAACACGACCACAAACACACAAGCAACAGAAAACAAAATAGATAACTGAGACCTCATAAAAGTTAAGTCCTTACGTTCATCAAAAGACTTTATCAAAAGAGTAAAAAGACAATCAACAGATTGAGAAAAAAATCTTTAGAAACAGTATAACCTGTAAGGTGTAATATATATAAAAATATATATAAAACTTCTGCAACTGAACAACAAAAAGACAAATAACCCAATCAAAAATGGGCAAAAGACATGAACAGACACTTCACCAAAAAGGATATTCAAATGGCCAACAAACACATGAAAAGATGTTCAATGTCATTAGCATCAGAGAACTACAAATCAAAATCAAAATAAAATACCATTTCATTCCCGTTGGCATGACTAAGACAATAATAATAACAATACAGAAAATAACAAGTGTTGACAGGGATGTAGGGAAATTGGAACCCTTATCTCTTGCTGGTGGGAATGCTAAATGGTACAGACATGGTAGAAAACAGTCAAGCTGTTCCTCAAAAACTAGAGGTAGAGTTGCCATATGACCCAGCAATCCCAGTCCTAGGTATATACCCTAGGGATCTAATAGAAGCGACAAAAACAGACATGCATACCTATGTTCATTGCAATATTCACAATAGCACAATAGCAAAAAAGTTGGAAACAAGTGTCCATCAACGGATGACTTGATAAGCAAAATGTTGTACATATATACAATGGAATACTACTCAGCAATAAAGAAAAATGAGTTCCTGAAACACCTTACAACGTAGACGAACCTGGAGGACATTAGGTTGAGAGAAATAAGCCAATCACAAAAGGACAAATATTGTATGTTCTCACTTTTGTGAAATGACATGAATAGGTAAATATACAGAGACTACTGTTCGTTAGTGGTTAGCAGGGGTCAGGGAAGGCGGAGAAGGGGAGGCATTCCCTAGGTGTTGTAGTTAGGTGTAGTCAGTTCCAACTCATGGCACCCTATGTACAACAGAATGAAACACTGCCTGACCCTGCACCATCCTCACAATCATTGTTATGCTTAAGCCCATTGTTGTAGCCACTGTGTCAATCTATCTCATTGAAGGTCTTCCTCTTTTTCTCTGACCGCTACTTTACCAAACATGATGTCCTTCTCCAGGGACTGGTCCCTCTTGATAACATGTCCAAAGTATGTGAGACAAAGTCTCACTATCCTTGCTTCTAAGGAACATTCTGGTTGTACTTCTTCCAAGACAAATTTGTTCGTTCTTTTGGCGGTCCATGGTATATTCAATTTTCTTCATCAACACCATAATTAAAAGGTGTCGATTCTTCTTCAGTCTTCCTTATTCATTGTCCAGCTTTCACATGCACATGAAGTGATTGAAAACATAATGGTTTTGTAACCGATAGGGTTAAATTATTCCCCCTCCTCCCATCACATCCAGGCTCTGAGAGTTCCTGATAAGGCATTCTGTGTAACAGTCCAAGGTCATCTTACTGCTTCTCTGCTCAAGGCCGCTTCACTACCCACCACCACCCTCCCTCACCTCTCCCCCTCCATTTGGATATGAGCAATAATCCACAAAGCTGTTGTTAGATAAACTTCATGCGTCATACCCCCTCAAAAACACACATCCCCGGCCGCCATATTATGTCCCCCACTGCACCCCCATACATGTTAATTAGTTCCTGAAATTGCCCGCCTATTCCCAGAAGCTTCATGAATTATGCTTAGGTTACCTATCCTGAACCCTATAACTGCCCTAGAATCCACAACCACGGGGAGCTTGGTTTGAGACTTAGTCTCCAAACTGCTTGCTCGACCAGCTTATAATAGAGTCTACTTTCTCTTTCTCAAAGGCCTGGTGTCTCTCAGTTGATTCAAGGGATCCTGCTGGACAGGATCCACCCTCATCGGATTACAGATTGGGTCAGGCACATCTTAGCCTTAACTTAAAGTGACATCTTTGCTTTTTAATGCTTTAAAGAGGTCTTTTGTAGCAGATTTGCCCAATGCATGCATCCTCATTTGATTTCTTGACTGTTGCTTCCATGGGCATTGATTGTGGATCCAAGTAAAATGAAATCCTTGACAACTTCGATATTTTCTCTGTTTATCATGATGTTGCTTAATGGTCCAGTTGTGAGGATTTTTGTTTTCTTTATATTGAATTGTAATCCATACTGAAGGCTGTAGTCTGTGATCTTCATCAGTAAGTGCTTCAAGTCCTCTTCACTTCCAGCAAGCAAGATTGTGTCATCTGCATATCACAGGCTGTTAATGAGTCTTCCGCCAACCTTGATGGCCCATTCTTCTTCATATAGTGCAGCTTCACTGACTATTTGCTCAGCATACAGATTGAATAAGTATGCTGAAAGGATACAGTCCTGACTCACACCTTTCCTAACTTTAAACCACACGGTACCCTCTTGTTCTGTTCAAATGACTGCCTCATGGTATATGTACAGTTTCCCCATGAGCATAATTAAGCGTTCGGGAATTCCTATTCTTCACAAAGTTATCCATAATTTGTTAAGATTCACACAGTCAAATGCCTTTGCATAGTCTATAAAACACAGGTAAACATCTTTCTGGTATTCTCTGCTTTCAGCCATGATCCATGTGACATCAGCAATGTTATCCCTCGTTCCATATTCTCTTCTGAATCTGGGCTTCAACTTCTGGCAGTTCCCTGTCGATGTATTGCTGCAACCATTTTTGAATGATCTTCAGCAAAATTTTACTTGTATGTGATATTAATGATATTGTTTAATAATTTCCACATTCTTTTATATCATGTTTCTTTCAATGGGCACAAATATGGATCTATTCCAGTTGATTGGCCAGGTAGTTGTCTTCCAAATTTATTGGCATAGACAAGTGAGTACTTCCAGTGCTACATCCATTTTGTTGAAACATCTCAATCGGTATTCTGTCAATTCCCAGAGGCTTGTTTTTTGCCAATGCCTTCAGTGAAGCTTGGACTTCTTCCTTCAGTGTCATTGGTTCTTAATCATATAACACCTCCTGAAATGGTTGAATGTCGACCAGTTCTTTTTGGTAAAATGACTCTGTATTCCTTCCATCTTCTTTTGATGCTTCCTGTGTCATTTAATATTTTGCCAATGGAATCCTTCAATATTGCAACTTGAGTCTTGAATTTTTTCTTCAGTTCTTTCAGCTTGAGAAATGCTGAGTGTGATCTTCCCTTTTGGTTTTCTAACTTCAGGTCTTTGCACATTTCATTATAATACTTTACTATGTCTTCTCGAAATGCCCTTTGAAATCTTCTGTTCAGCTGTTTTACTTCATCATTTCTTCCTTTCACTTTAGCTACTCTACACTCAAGAGCAAGTTTCAGAATCTCTTCTGATGTCCATTTTGGGCTTTTCTTTCTGTCCTGTCTTTTTAATGACCTCTTGCTTTCTTCATGCATGATAATGTTTTTGATGTCATTCCACAGTTCATCTGGTCTTTGGTGATTAATGTTCAATGCATCAAATCTATTATTGAGATGGTCTTTAAATTCAGGTAGAATATACTCAAGGTCGTATTTTGGCTCTCGGGTACTTGTTCTAATTTTCTTTGGCATCAACTTGAACTGCACATGCACAATTGACTCACAACCCCCGGCCTTCTTCTGACTGATGATATTGAGCTTCTCCATCGTCTCTTTCCACAGATATTTATTCCATCTGGTGAGGTCCATGTGTATAGTCACTGTTTATGTCGTTGAAAAAAGTATTTGCAATGAAGAAGTCATTGGTCTTGCAAAATTCTATCATGCGATCTCCTGTGTCATTTCTATCACCAAAGCCATATTTTCCAACTACTGGTACTTTTTCTTTGTTTCCAACTTTCACATTCCAATCACCAGTTATTATCAATGCATCTTTTTTTTTTTTTTTTTTTTT
>NW_004444064.1:7423756-7428577 GCF_000243295.1 Trichechus manatus latirostris
ATGTAGATCCCTTTGGGTTTCATGCAGTAGTGTTTTATAATTTTCTTTGTATAGGTCTTTTACATCCCTGGTCAGATTTATTCCTAAGTATTTTAATCAATGCATCTTGATTGCATGTTTGATCAATTTCAGACTCCAGAAGTTGGTAAACATCTTTAATTTCTTCATTTTTGGCCTTAGTGGTTGGTGCATAAATTTGAATAATAGTCACATTAACTGGTTTTCCTTGTAGGCATATGAATACGATCTTATCACTGACAGTGTTGTTCTTCAGGATAGAACTTGAAAAGTTCTTTTTGATGATGAATGCAACACCATTCCTCTTCAATTTGCATTCCTGGTATAGTAGACTATACGATTGTCCAATTCAAAATGGCCAATACCAGTGCATTTCAGGTCACTAATACCTAAGATATTGATCTCTGTGCATTCCACTTAATTTTTTTACCGCTTCTAATTTTCCTAGATTCATACTTCGAACATTCGACATTATGATTATTAGTGGATGTTTGCAGCTGTTTCTTCTCATTTTGAATCATGCCACGTCAACAAATGGAGGTCCCAAAAACCTGACTCCATCAATGTTATTAAGGTTGACTCTACTTTGAGGAGGCAGCACTTCCCTCGTCATAGTTTGAGTGCGTTCCAACCTGAGAGGCTCATCTTCTGGCACTATGTCAGGCAATGCTCCGCTGCTATTCATAAGGTTTTTGCTGGCCAATTTTTTTCAGAAGTAGTCCACCAGGTCCTTCTTCCTAGTCTGTCTTAGTCTATAAGCTCCACTGAAACCTGTCCACCATGCGTGACCCTACTTGTATTTGAAATACTGGTGGCATATCTTCCAGCATCACAGCAACACGCAAGCCACCACAGTACGACAAACTGACAGATGAGTGGTGGATTCCCTAGGTAGTAGTAACTTTTTGTTCACGATGATGGGAAAGGTGGCACCTGTACAATAAGCTATACATAAGAAAAAAGGATTAAATGGCAAATGCTAGGTTATATATAATTTAGAAACAGTAATAACCAAAAAAAAAAAAAAAAAAAGGGAGAGAGACTACAGATGCTATTAATTAGATATAACCAATCACCTAATGGGATTAGTTCTCTTGGTTTGAGGGCTTATGGTCATGGTCTCATGGGACAATCCAGTGAATTGGTATAATATATTTCTTAAAGTTCATGTTCTACTTCCCAGTATGGTGAGTCGTGTCTGGGGTCTTTAAAAGCTTATGAGTGGCCATCAAAGATACAAATATCGGTCTCTAATAGTCTGGAACAAAAGAGAAAGAAAGAAACCCAAGAATTGGAGAAGGAACCGGACTACAGGACTAATTATCTCCATGAACCATAGCCTCTTCTACCTTGAGACCAAAAGAACTAGACAGTGCCCAGCTACCACTATAGAACATTCTGATCAGGGACATAATAGATGGATACTGATAGAAAGGGAGAAAAATGTGGAACAGAACTTCAAATTCTTAAAGAATCCAGACTCACTGGACCTACTGAGGCTGGAGGAGTTCCTGAGACTATGGTCCTGAGATACTCTTCAAACCCTCAATTGAAACTATCCCCTGAAGTCATCTTTAAACTAAGTAAGAGCTAAGCTCAAAAACTAAAGATTATCACCCTTCAATACTTCACTCTTTTAAAAAAATTCTATGTATAAGATCAAATGGTCAACAGCTATTTTAAAGCATAGATAAGAAGGTTGCAAGGCAGGGAATTTAAGTTAATGCGAGTGAAACAACCAGAACAGAAATAAAGAGAATGTTGACACAATGTGAAGACTGTTACCAGTGTCACTGATCATTATGCCTAGAAACTATGGAATGGGAGCAGGTTTTTCTGTGTACATTTACACAAAAAATAAAATAAAATATTATTAAAAATTAAAAGTCAACAATATAAATACATTAAAAATATGTTTAGAAAATATAAAAATGTTTTCCTAAATGACTCATAGGTTAGAAAAGAAAAAAAATTATTAAACATGCTGGCTCCACCTGAATGGACAGCTCCAAGGACATTATTTTGTATCTGCTGAATGTCATCCCTGGGAACAATAAAAAAGGCCAGCAAATAATAAAGTGGTTTATATGTAAAAACTAATAAAACAGACAAATCTCTAGCCAGAATGATAGGGAGAGAGAGTGATAAATGATGACTAATAGGAATGAAAAGGAGGAATTAATTACGGTGCAAATTTAAAACATGTTTGCACAATACTATGAATAACTTTATCCAATTAATTTGAAAAGAGAGACAAAATGAGTAACCTGCTAGAAAAGTAAAAATCAACAAAATTGAATCAAGGAGAAATAAAAGTCCTGAACAAGCCTACAACTATTACATAAGTGAATTGGTAGTGAAAATTCTCCCACCACCCTATAGGGCCTGGGCAGATTCTCAGGTGAACTTTATCAAACATTTAAGGAATAGACAATCCTTATCTTATATAAATTGTTTCAAAGAATAGAAAAAGACTGAGTGCTATCAAACTTGTCTTAAGATGTTAGTGTAAGTTTGATAATATAATCAGACTCAACAACAAAGTTTTAATAGGTAGAATATATGAAGAAATCCAATAAATCAATAACAAAAATCAATCTGATTTGTAAAATTGGCAAAGTATACAAACAAATAAATTCACAGAAGAAACCCAAATGTTCAATAAACACATGAAAAAATTGTCAAGTTGGCTAGTAAATTTGGAGCTAGAAATTAAAAAAATGATATACCATTTCACACTCATTAGACTAGCAAACGTTTTAAGAGTGTCCATAACGTGTCTGCAAAGAAGTGAAGAAACAGAACTTTTGATGCACTTTCTGTGGGGGCATAAAATGGTACAACCACTTTATAGGGCAGTTTGTTACCATCTGGCGAATTTGAAGATGTGAACATCTTATCAGTTGATCCCTCCACTTCTAAGACCACACCAAGAGACATGCTTGAGCCAGTGTACAATTATAATGCAAGAATTTCACTGCAGCTTTGTTTGCAAAAGCAAAACAATGGCAATAACCTTGAACTGGGCATCTTTTATGGACCATCTCACACCTTCTCAGCCCATCTGTTAGTAGATGAAGCAACCAGGGCACACAGGTGTAGCTTGCAGCAGCCATCCCAGTTGCACTGTAGATTTCTCTTTTTCTGCTTTGGGGCTTCTCTGTCTAGCCTCCGGGGACACCTATGGGAACTTACTCACCCAGGCTGACTCAGGTGCACACCAGGAACGGAGGGAGTTAACAACCCCTCGGCAACTCTTGACCAATGGGGAACAAGAGCTGGTAGGTAACAGTCTACTCTCCTGTGTCTTGGGTGGACAATTCCAAGACACACTCTATGTGGGTCCTCAGGTCCCCAGTAGGATGGAACCCAGCTGACCATAGTGGGGACCAGCTTTCCCCCTTCCTGTTTTATTCCTCCAAGTCCTCCCCATCCCCAACGTGGTTCCCTGAGATTACTTTCCAAAATAAGCTACCTGCACACAAGCCCTTTGTCCAGATGCTGCCATCTGGGGGAAATATAAGCTGTCATGGTTTGAACTGTGTCTCGCAAAAAGATACGTTCAAGTCCTAATGCCTGGTACCTGTGAATGTGAGCATATTTGGAAGTAGGGTCTTTGCAGATGTAATTAGTTATCATGAAGTCAATAGGGTGGCCCTAATCTCTTTATGACTGGTATGCTTATAAGAAGAAGAGACAAAGAGACACACGGGGGGAATGGCCATGTGACAACGGAGGCAGATATTTGAGTGATGCTGTCACAAGCCAAGGAACACCTGCAGCCACCAGAAGCTGGGAGAAGCAAGAAAAGATCCTCCCCTAGAGCCTTCAGAGAGAGTATGGCCCTGCCGACACCCTGTATTCAGACTCCCAGCCTCCAGAACTGTGAGAGAATCAATTCCTGTTATTTTAAGCCACGCAGTGTGTGATACTTTGTTACAGCAGCCCGAGGAAACTAATATACAAAGTAAGACAAAACTGAATGTCCAACAATGGAAGAACGGAAATAAATTGTGATAAACTCAAAAAATGGAATATGGTGTCAGAGACTGCTCTTTATTCTCCCAATATTCATTCTTCCTTCTCCTTTAGTAATAAGTTTAAGCTGAGCACGTGATCTCCCACCGAAAGATGACTTTTACCATTGGCCTCTACAGCCCTGTGTGCCCCCATGCCTGTCATCTGGCCAATGAATATAACTGAGGAGTACAATTTCCTTGACTAGCCCTTAAAAAGAAAGTAGGATTCTTTCCACCTCCCTACCCATTCTGGTCCCCACCTCACTATCTACTGGCTGGAATGAACAGCCAAAGTGGCAACCATCCTAGGGCATGACACAGAAGTTGCCTATTGAGGATAGTAGAGCAAGAGTTAGAAACAGCCCGGGTCTCAACATCATGTAGCAACCATATCAGCTCTGGACACGCACCATGTTAAGTGAGAGAGAAATCCTCTTGTTTCGGCCACTGATAATGTTGAATTTTGTTACAGCAGCAGGACTAGTATCTTAACTAATACAAATACAGGCATCTCTTGCTATGCAAACTCTTCCTATACAAACTCCTGAACTTGAGTTGATCCGTATAAATTTAAGGCTATTTCTCTACATCCAAATTCTCACTAGATGCTACCCAAAACTCAGGAGCTGAGTATATTTAGAAACAACATCCTTCGCTCTCCAAACTTGCCATCAGAATTTCCCTACCTGAGAGCATAGAAGAGGAAGCAACACTTCCAAATTCATTCTATGAAGCCAGCATAACGCTGATACCAAAACCAAGCAAAGACGTCACAAAAAAAGAA
>NW_004444064.1:7428677-7457026 GCF_000243295.1 Trichechus manatus latirostris
GTTGTTAACCAATGTCATAAAACAATATGTGTACTACTGTTTCATGAGAAACTATTTGTTCTGTAAGCCTTCACCTGAAGTACAATAAAAAAATTAAATTTAAAAAAGAAAAAAGAATTTCCCTACCTGTACTCAAGGTCAAATAGATTTGAAGAACAAGTAACCCTTGTATTACGCAGGAATTAAAATAAATGAATTAGAGTAACTTGTAATAATAGGGATAAATCACACAAATAAATATGCAAAATAAGAAAAAAGTAGAGTGAAAAAGAAAAATGACAGACAGTATGTATACAGAACAAATGCTATTTGAACAGTGTCATGAATTGAATTGTATCCCCAAAAAAGTACCTGTCAACTTGGCTAGGCCATGATTTCCAGTATTGTGTGATTGTCCACCATTTTGTCATCTGGTGTGATTTTCCTGTGTTGTAAATCCTACCTCTACGATGTTAATGAGGCAGGATTGAATCTACAAGATTAGGTTGTGTCTTAAGTCAATCTCTTTTGAGATATTAAAGGGAGAAGTCAGCAGAGAGACAAGGGAACCTCATACCACCAAGAAACAAGAGCCAGGAGAATAGCATGTCCCTTGGACTTGGAGTCCCTGAGCTGAGAAGCTCCTCAATGGGGGAGGATTGATGACAAGGACTTCCCCCAGAGCCGACAGAGAGAGAAAGTCTTCCCCTAGAGCTGGCGCCCTGATTTAGGACCTCTGGCCTCCTAATCTGTGAGAGAATAGATTTCTCTTTGTTAAAGCCATCCACTGGTGGTATTTCTGTCATAGCAACACTAGATAAGTGAGACAGAATTTGGTACTGAGAAAGTGTGGTGCTGCTCTGACAGATACCTAAAATGTGGAAGCGGTTTTGAAAAGGAATGGATAGAGCCTGGAAGAATTTTAAAGTGCCTAATAGTAAAAGCCTAGATTGCCTTGAAGAGACTGTTGGTGGAATTATGGACATCAAAGACAATTCTAGTGGGGGCCCAGAAGGAAGTGAGGAGCGCTGTTACACTAGAGACAGCACAGATGGTGAGAAGCAGCAGCAGAGAAATGGCAGCAGCAGAGAAACAGCAGCAGCAGAACCAGGAGACCAACATGAGACAGTGCTGGAGCTGATCCACAGAACAAAGGAGCTGAGTGCCTTCTGGCCAAAGTTTACTGGTGGAGTGGGGTACCTCCAGGAACTTATTGGTGGAGCTAAAGAGCTTTGGAACACTTGCCCAAGCAGAGCAGACATGGTGGAGATGAGAGGCCCAAGGGGCTGAGAGGCCAAGGAACTAGGAAGCAGAAGCTGAAGAGACAAGGAACACAGGAAGCAGAGCTGCCTCTGTCTCAAAGGATAGGGCCATGACCTCAGGAGTCTCAAAGGGTGGAACCATGGTCTATAGGGCTTCAAAGAGTGGGGTCACAGCCTCCTAGGTTTCAAAGAGTCAGATCTTCACCAACTTGGTTCTAGAGCGTGGGGCTGAAGTGTGGGGCTGCTGTTTGTAAGTGCCAGTGGGATGGGGCCAGATCCACAGCCCAAAGCTGACAAGGCAGAGCTGCCACACCCAAAGGGCAGAAGAATGGGGCATGCTGAGGCCGAGGGGGTAGGGTTGCTACTCAGATAGACTAGGAGAATAAAAAAAAACAAAACCCATTGCCATCCAGTCAATTCTGATGCAACCCTATCGACTAGGAGAATGGGACTGTCCAAAGCCAAGGGAGCAGAGTTGCCGCTCCAGTGGATCTGGAACATGGAGCTGAAGCCTGGGGCCAAGGGGACTCCACCCAAAATCTGGAGAGTGTGGTCAACACCCAGAGTCTGAAGGGCAGGACCGTTGCCTAAATGGTCTCAGAGAATAGAAGATTATTTTCAAGCTTGAGAGCTAAAGTAACATGTTCTGCTGACTTGCTTGGTGCCTGTTATTCCTTTCTCTCCAATTTCTCCCATTTGTAATGGAAATATCTATCTTGTACCTGTTCCACCATTGTACTTTGGAAGCAGATAATTTGTATTCTAGATTTCACAGATGAAGAGGAATTTTTGGATTTTACACTTGGAGTTGATTTAAGACTTTTGCTATGATATGATATGATGGAGTGTTTTACATGTGGCAAGGACATGAATTTTTGGGGGCCAAAGGGTGGAATGTTATGGATTGAATTATGTCCCTCCAAAATATCTGTCACTTACCTAGGTCATGATTCCCTGTATTGTGTGATTGTCCACCATTTTGTCATCTGATGTGATTTTCCTATGTGTTGTAAATCTTACCTCTATCATGTTAATGAGGCAGGACTCAATCTACAAGATTAGGTTGTGTCTTAAGTCAATCTCTTTCAAGATATCAAAGAGAGAAGCAAGCAGAGAGACAGGGGGAACTTATACCACCAAGAAACAAGAGCCAAGAGAATAGCACTTCCGTTGAACCCGAGGTCCCTGAGCTAGAAGCTCCTAGACCAGGGGATGATTGATAACAAGGACCTTCCCCCAGAGCCAACAGAGAGAGGAAGACTTTCCCTGAAGATGGCACCTTGAATTCAGACTTCTAGCTTCCTAGACTTTGAGAGAATAAATTTCTCTTTGTTAAAACCAACCACTGGTGGTATTTCTGTTATAGCAGTACTAGATAACTAAGACAAACAGTATTTAAAGTTTGTAATGGTTCATTTATACATAGTTTATGTATATAAAGTTTGAAAACAAGCATTTACATGCATAAAAGCAAAGTAGTAACAGATACATGTAACAAGGACTTTTTAGGTGCTAGTTGGAGCCCTGGTGGTGCAGTGGTTAAGAGCTAGGCTGTTAGCCAAAGGGTCAGCAGTTCAAATCCACTAGCAGATCCTTGGAAACCCTATGGAGCAGTTCTACTCTGTCCTATGGGATC
This sequence comes from Trichechus manatus latirostris, assembly GCF_000243295.1. Taxonomy (NCBI): domain Eukaryota; kingdom Metazoa; phylum Chordata; class Mammalia; order Sirenia; family Trichechidae; genus Trichechus; species Trichechus manatus. Next base: position 7,431,555 of record NW_004444064.1, read on the forward strand.
ACTATGAGTTGGAATCAACTTGACCGCAATGGGTCTGTTTTTTTGTTTAGTGCTAGTCTAAGCACTTTACATGTGAACTTAGTTAACCTTCCCAGGGATCCCATTTGTTGTTGTTGTTAGTTGCTGTCAAGTTGGCTCTGACTCATGGTGACCTTATATATAACAGAACAAAACGTTGCTTGGTCCTCTGACATCTTCATGAGCTTTCTAACCTAAGGGATTCATCTTTAAGCAATATATCAGATAATGTTCTGTTGTTCTCCATAGGGTTTTCATAGGCTAATTTTCAGAAGTGGGTCACCAGGTCTTTCTTCCTAGTCTGTCTTAGTCTGGAAGCTCCACTGAAACCTGTTCAGCATCACAGCAACACTCAAGCCTCCACTGACAGATAGGCGGCGGCTGTGCTTGAGATGCATCGGCAGGGAATCAAACCCAAGTCATCTACAAATGTGTTTTGTACTTCTCATTGTCTACTCCTCAGCTCTGTACACCACACTCATAGCTCATAAACTTATAGTCCCTGCCCATCTGCCTGCTTCTGTGTCCCCACCCTTAACCCCCAGAGCTCTTTGTGGGTTTGGCAATAGCCACATAGTCACAGTGGGGAGGCGATGGAACATTTTTCACATTTTTTTCTGGAACCTCAAAGTGGCACATTTTTTAAGATTCAGGATCTAAATGTGCAAAACTCAATGCTGACGTATCAGTGGATCTCCTGGAACAGCTCAGAATAACTATATTTTTCTCTTGCAGGGACACTATGCTTCCCCCAAACTTTAGAAAGTTCATGACGGTGGTGGGGAAACACATCAAAGTCTAGGAACTCACAGTGAAATAGAAAACGTGCCACATGATTTTCTTCATCTGTAACATAGACTTGACATAATGATCCTCACGTTCTTTCCAGATAAAATTTCTGACTCTTACAAGCACAAAACGTGTGCAGAATTAGTGAGGAATTCCCAAAAGGAGTCCATAATACAATGCAGTTAACCCAAATCTAATTCAGCTTCTTAGATTCATGGATTTCCTCCAGCAAAAAACACTTGGTTTCTTTCTAGAAAACAGGCCATTTTTAAGTGGTTAAAACATTCTTGGAACCATTCTTACATGACTGCATTGAATACTTTGCATTAACATTAAAGGTAAAAATACACTCACTGGTTTTTACTTGTAATTTTGATATCCCTTATATCAACAAACTCAAGAAGTTGACATTTGAGGATTAGGTTTTTATTTGAATTAAACACTTTGGAAGTTTTTTTTTAAAGTTATGAGAAATATTGACTTGTTAAAATATCTCAGTGCCATTAAAGATTGCTTATCTAACATGATTAATCCCCTTATTTTGAGAGGCAGTGTTTCCTAGTGGTCAGAGCAAAGCCCTGGACAGAGTCCTGGCACTGGCACATGCTAACTGCAATCTTGGCCATGTGCTAGTCACGCGACCTTGGCTGTGTGCCTCATTTCCTTCATCTTTAAAATGTACACAATAATAGCATCCATCTAGTAGGTTTAAAAGGAGTCCTGGTGGCACAGTGGTTAAGTGCTCAGCTTCTACCTGAAACGTAAACTGTGGAAACCCAATAGCCACTCCATGGGAGTGATGTGGCAGTCTGCTTCAATTAGCCCATATGATAACCGGGCCAGGGGAGGCTCAGTTACAGCTAGAGCAAGCTGAATGGAAGGACCCTACACACAGCCTGACTTTGAAGATAGATTAAATAACTACTGAGCTGTTGGAAGATTCTCGGGGCATGAGCAAAAGATTGCTGGAGGCTATCCCCAAAGACTTGAATATTTCAAGACTAATGACCTCTTCATTGCAAATACTTTTTTTCAACAACATAAATGGCGACTGTACACATGGACCTCACCGGAATGGAAAATACAGGAATCAAATCAACTACACTTGTGAAAGAGATGATGGAAAAGCTGAATATCATCAGTCACAACAGGGCCAGGGACCTACTGTAGAACAGACTATCAATTGCTCATATGCAAGTTCAAGTTGAAGTTGAATAAAATTAAAACAAGCACACAAGAGCCAAAACACAACCTTGAGTGTATCCCACCTGAATTTGGAGACCATCTCAAGAATAGATTTGACACATTGAACACTAATGACTGAAGGTGAGATGAGTTGTGAGAATGCATCAAGGACACCATACATGACTGTCATGGATTGAATTGTGTCCCCCAAAAATATGTGTCAACTTGATTAGGCCATGATTCCCAGTATTATGTGATTGAGCTCCATTTTGTGATTGTAATTTTACGTTAAAGAGGATTAGGGTGGGATTGTAACACCCTTACTAAGGTCGTATCCCTAATCCAATGTAAAGTGAGTTTCCCTGGGGTGTGGCTTGCATCACCTCATATTTTACAAGAGATAAAAGGAAAGGGAAGTAAGCAGGGACTGGGGAACCTCCTACCACCAAGAAAGCAGTGCTGGGAGCAAAGCGTGTCCTTTGGACCCAGGGTCCCTGCTCGAAGAAGCTCCTAGTCCAGGGAAAGATTGACGGGAAGGCCGACAGAGAGAGAAAGACTTCTCCTGGAGCTGATGCCCTGAATTTGGACTTTTACCCTACTTTACTGTGAAGAAGTGAATTTCTCTTTGTTAAAGCCATCCACTTGTATTTCTGTTATGGCAGCACTAGATGACTAAGACAATGACAAAAGCAAAATGTCATTAAAAAGACAGGAAATAGAGAAAGGACCAAAACGAATGTCAGAAGAGACTGAAACTTGATCTTGAACGTAGAGTAGCTAAAATGAATGAAGAAATGAAGAAGTAAAAGTGTTAAACAGAAGATTTCAAAGGGCAGCTTGAGAAGACAAAGTAAAATATTATAATGAAATGTGGAAAGACCTGGAGATAGAAAACCAAAATGTAAGAACACCCTAGGCATTTCTCAAGTTGAAAAAAACTGAAGAAAAAATTGAAGCCTCAAATTGCAATTCTGAAGGATTCTATGGGAAAAATAATGAATGATGCAGGAAACATCAAAAGCAGATAGAATGAATACACAGAGTCACTGTACCAAAAAGAATTGGTCAACGTTCAACCATTTCAGGAGGTAGCATATGATCAAGAACTGATGGTACTGAAGGAAGAAGTCCCAGCTGTACTAAACGCATTGGCAAAAAACAAGGCTCCAGGAACTGACAGAATATCAACTGAGATGTTTCAACAAATGGAAGCAACCCTGGAGGTGCTCACTTGTTTATGCCAAGAAATTTGGAAGACAGCCCAATTCAGAAGGGGACATGAAATGAAGGATATCATTGTTGATGTCAGATGGATCTTGGCTGAAAGCAGAGAATACCAGAAAGAAGTTTACCTGAGTTTTATTGACTATGCAAAGGCATTCAACTGTGTGGATCGTAACAAATTATGTATAACATTGCAAAGAATGGGAATTCCAGAACACTTAATTGTGCTCATGAGGAACCTGTAGGTAGACCAAGAGGCATTCATTTGAACAGAGTAAGGGGATACTGCATGGTTTAAAATTAAGACAGGTGTGCAACAGGGTTGCATCATTTCATCATACTTATTCAATCTGTATGCTGAGCAAATAATCCAACAACGTGGACCATATGAAGAAGAATGTGACATCATGACTGGCGGAAGACTCACTAACAACCTGCCATATGCGGATAACATAACCTTGCTTTCTGAAAGCGAAGAGGACTTGAAGCACTTACTGATGAAGAACAAAGACTACAGCCTTCAGTATGGATTAAACCTCAATGTAAAGAAAACAAAAATCATCACAACTGGACCAGTAAGCAACATCAAGATAAATGGAGAAAAGATGAAAGTGTCAAGGATTTCATTTTACTTGGATCCACAATTAATGCCCATGTAAGCAGCAGTCAGGAAATCAAACGATGTATTGCATTTGGTAAATCTGCTGTAAAATATCTCTTTAAAGTGTTAAAAAACAAAGATGTCACTTTGAGGACTAAGATGCGTCCAACACAGGCCATGTTTTCAATCACCTCATATGCATGCAAACGCTGGACAATGAATAAGGAACACCAAAGAAGAATTGATGCCTTTGATTTACAGTGTTGGCAAAGAATATTTAATATACCAAAGACTGCCAGAAGAATGAACAAGTCTGTCGTGGAAGAAATACTGCTAGAGTGTTCCTTGGAAGCGAAGATGGTGAGACTTCGTCTCATGTACTTTGGACATATTATCAGGAGGGACCAGCCCCTGGAGAAGGACATCAGGCTTGGTAAGGTAGAGAGTCAGCAAAAAGAGGAAGACCTTCAATGAGATGGACTGACATAGTGGCTGCAACAATGGGCTTAAACATAACAAGGATTGTGAGGATGTCACAGGACTGGACAGTGTTTCATACTGTTGTACATAGGGTTGCTATGAAACAGAAGAAACTCAATGCCACCCAACAACAGCAACAACATCCCCAAGGCCTTTTGTCTGCTAATTGATTGGACAAAAATTCACTCCTGTAAATAGAATAAAGACGAGAGTGTTTATGATTATCAGACCCAGTTCCTCCAAAAGTTTTTTGAACACTCTGGACTTTCCATATCCACTCCAGGCACTTCTGGGTCTTTTGATGTTGTTTTTTTTTTTTTTTTTTTATTGTTGTTGTTGTTGTTTTTTAATCTGGCCTTCAGCCTGAAATTTCAGCCTTGGTAAAATGACACTGACTGGACTAGAAAATGGTTTCTATTGTGCAGTTAACCAATTTGGCTTACAAGCTTTCCCAGACTTTAGAGGCTGAAAAGATTTCTAAGGCTAATAATTTGATGACCCTTCAATTACAACAATTACAGTCCTAAAACCAAAAGAAGAGTGTTAAACCCTCCAGTGGTCCTAAGGCTGGCATCCACCAGTACTGTAAGAAAGCTGACCATTGGTAAAATGAAGGTTATAAACTAAAGAACAAAATGAAAACTTCTCAACAACATGTCCTTCAGTCTGATGTAGATAAAGGGACTCTGGGGACATAACAGGAGCTTTTCCTATGGTGGCACTCAAACCACAAGGGAAGGTGTTGTACATGTTAATGGAGAACCTGCCAACTTTTAGTTGATACAGGATCCACCCTGTCTTCTATTAGCCCCACTTTTTTACAAAATCTCCTGCCCTGGAGTTCAGAAACCTCAAAAGTATTAAGGTTAATAATCAAGAATAAACCTTGATTCATTCCCAACCCGTTCCAATATCCCTTAGTCCTATAGAATATTTGCATCCCTTTTGCTTAGTTCTTATACTCCTATCAATCTATTAGGGAGAGAATTTATATCTAAATGGAACTATCATTTGTAATTTACTGAAAAAGGGCAAATATTATTAAGCGTACCCAATATTCCCAAATATACCGAAACAGATTTTGAATTAGAGCATATACAGGAGGAAGAAGCTGTTTGCCATATGCGAGAGCTTGTTATGCGTATTGCTGATTCAAGTCAACCTAGTTCCCTTACCCCTGATACTCTTTCATTAGTTCCTGAAACTCTGTGGGCTGCCACCTCCACAGATGTAGGCTGAGTTTTGTCATCTGAGTCAATTAAGGTTCAAATAGATTTGTATAAATCCTTACCAAAGATTTCCCAATATCCCCTAAAGCAGGAAGCAAGAGGAGGACTAGATCCAATTATCCAAGATTTCCTTTCTAAAGATTTAATTGTCCCGTGTACTAGCCCTTGTAACACTCTTGTCCTCCCAGTTAGGAAACCAAATAATAGGGGCTAGAAATTTGTTCAAGATTTGAGTGCAATTAACCACATAGTTATTCTTAGTTTTCCAGTGGTCCCAATCCTCATTTACTGCTTTCTAATGTCCCTCCAGATTAATCCATTTTATGGTGGCGGATTTTTTTTTAGCATCTTTTTTGGTATTCCTGTACATTCTGAGAGCCAAAATTTGCTTGCTTTTACTTGGGAAAATCAACAATTTACCTGGACTGTAATGCCCCAAGGGATTTACTGAATCTTCCACCTATTTTTCCCAAATCCTTCATGCAGATTTATAACACTTACAGTTCATAAATAATTCTAAGATGCTGCTATACTACTAGTGTGTTCCACTTCTCACCAGGCTTGTACTGATGACAGTATAGATTTGTTGAAACGTTTGGCTGCTGGTGGACATCAAGTTTCTAAAGAAAAGCTGTAATTATCTCAAACTTCTGTTAAATATTTGGGCCACCTAATTTATGCATAAGACATCTCTATTGATCCTAAGCAGAAGGAATCAATTTTTGTCTTTCCTATACCTAAATAAAGAAACAGTTACAAGAATTTTGGGGGCTTTGTGGCTATTTTAGAGCTGGATTCCCAACTTTTCTTTTTTAGTCCAGCCCTTGTATAAACGCTTAAAGTCTTCTGAACCAGATTCCTTCCAATTTACTCTAGAAGGTCAGGAGGCCATAGACAAACTAAAAGAAGCTCTGGTGAAAATGCCTGCCTTAGAGTTTCCTAACTATCACTTAGATTTGTCCTTATTTGTCCACGAAAACAAAAAACAAACAAACAAAAAAACATGCGCATGAGGTATCTGCAAATGTTTGAGGTTTATTAACTCAAAAGCATAGAGGATGTCAGAGACCCGTGGGCTATTATAGCCTACAGCTTGACCCTGTAGCTAAAAGATAGCTTCCCTGCCTCCAGGCTGCCAAGTTGACAAGGGGTGGATTGTGATGGTTAATGATATGTGTCAACTTGGCTAGGCCATGATTTTCAGTATTATGTAATTATCCTCTGTTTTGTGATCTGATGTAAGGGTAGTTTCCGTGTGGGCGTGGCCTGCATCCAATATATATGGATGTTCTGGCAAAGCTCACTCTCTCTCTCGATCCTGCATCCGACTCATCATCTTCTTATTTATGGTTCTTGGGATGTGAGCCAACAGCCTGCCATCTGATCGGCAGATTTTTGAGTTCTTCAGCCCCTGCAAAAATGTGAGTCAGGAGAAGCTTCCAGCCTGACATCTAATCCACAGATTTGGGATTTGCTAGCCTCCACAACTGCATGCACCATTTCCTTTATATATATGAGCCCTGGTGGTACAGTCATTAAGAGCTTGGCTGCTAACCAAAAAGTCAACAGTTCAAATCCACCAACCACTCCTTGGAAACTCTATGGGGCAGTTCTACTCTGTCCTATAGGGTCTCTATGAGTCAGAATCGACTCAAAAGCAATGAGTTTGGGGGTGTATATATATATATACATGCTTCATTGGTTTTGCACCTCTAGAGAATCCAGCCTAAGACAGACATCCAAGTAGCCAAGGACAGTAGGTAGAAAAGTACAAAATGGAAAGAAGTTTCAGTGTCAACGCTCATTACTTAGATGCTCTGAGGGAGGACTTTGCTAAATCTACCTGAATTCTTGAAATCCAGGTTGAAGTGTATTGCTAGACAAATGGGCTATTTATGAAGAAATGCAGCAGAGCTGAAAGTCAAATACAGTTAATGCACTAGCAACAAAGACAGAAGGCACTAAGACTTAAAAATAATACATGATACATCTATGTATTGATACCCAGCTTGTTCCAGAAAGGATTAGGGTGGTATAATATGTCTTGCATGTACAATGTCAACATTAATACAATGTAAAATAAAATTGTTCTTTTTAGCTGACATTGAGTCAACCCTTGATTCATGGCAACCTCATGCACAATGGAACAAAATACTGCCTGGTCCTGTGCCACCCCCATGATCAGTTGTGGGTCAGATAGTTGTGAACATAGGATTTTAAATGGCTTATTTTTTTGGAAGTAGATCACCAGGCCTTTCTTCCTAATCTGTCTTAGTCTGGAAGCTGTGCTTAAACCTGTTCAACAACACAGCAGCACGCTAGCCTCCACTGACAGATGGGTGGTGGCTGTGCATGAAGTGCATAGGCTTGGAATTGGATCTAGATCTCCCACACAGAAGGTGAGAATTATACCACTGAACCACCAATATCCATGAATAACCAGTTGCCAACTCTTACTCTAACTCTTGGTGAGGTCATGTGTGTCAGAGTAGAACTGTGTTCAATAAGGTTTTCAGTGGCTGCTTTTTCAGAAGAAGATCACCAAGCCTTTTTTCTGAGATGCCTCTAGGTGGACTTGAACCGCCAACCTTTTGATTAGCAGGTAGCATGTTAACCATTTGCACAACCCAGATATTCCAATGTCCATGATTAGGGACCAGAAACACAGTGTCTAACTCTGGGTGGACCATCGTGGTTTTTGTTTGTCCAGCACCCTTTCCCACCTTTCTTCAGTTAACCAAGCCCTTCTTTCCTGGAAGGAATCCTTTCCATGTGGTCCAAGTAGGGCTGACTTGTCTCCATCCTATGGTCTAGCCCTGACCAATCAGAGCACCCTACCTCCCTACCACAGTGATTGCTCTGAGCATGCTCATGTGACTCAAGTTGAACTAATCAGAGTCCCTCATGGGCCTCCGCAGCTGGAGTTGCTGTCTTCATATGGTTCTGCTGCCGTCTCTCCAGGTGGTATTAAGAGTGCATCTGAGAGATGGTGAGGGCATGGAGGGATGATAGAAGACCAGTGATGTCATTCTAGCCTGGCCAGGGGCCAGAAATTTCCATTTATGGAGCTAATAATCTCCCTATTTTGTGTGATCTAGTTTGAGGTGGTTGCAGCTCAGAGAGAGACCTGAAAAATACAGCCTTTTATTTTAATGGATTTAAAATGGCATTTTAAAGACATTATAGCTAATAATTCCCTCAAATAGAAATAAAACTAGCTTTAATTCAAGCCATTGAGAGAGGAATGATCTAGATTATAGAGGTACAGATAAACTTTTGCATTTGCATACTATTAAACTTTCTCTCTCTGTCTCTCTCTCTCATACACACACATACAAGCCCACACACACACACGCTTTGAAGAGTATTAAGAGATGAAATCAGTTTTCCAAGGTGCTACGATGTCATTAAGGACTCCAGAGTAGTAATTTATTAAATGGTACCTCGTCATTTTGGGAGAGTTAATGGAACTTCTAAAACAATACCTGGCTCACATTGTTGAAGCAGTTTTTGAATCAGTTGAATCAGGCTGAATACTTTCAGAAAACTCTTCAGCTCTGTGGGTAGACTACCACTTCAAATGCAAAGGAGAGAATGACACTATTTTATGTGGAGGAGTTATTGGGGTCTTAAGTGACAATATGGACAGTTCGCCCAGAGCAGGCACGCTGCCTCTTCTCTATGATGAGCCATATGGGATATTTCCTGAGGAAAAACTCCAGCCTAGATTCTGCTCTTGGGACATCCCTGTGGGTCCTCTAAATTAGAGATCTCCTTGACCCTTCCAGCCACAGCTGGCAGCTCTCCCTACCGGCCAGGGTCCAAAAAGACCCAGGAAGGGCTTTTCATCAAATCCTAGCATCAGTCTTCAGCTTCAGGGAGAGGCCCCCCAGTTCCAAGTCCTCCTGGATGCTTGTAGTCCTGGTCACTGATTCAGCCAGTCACCACTACTGTTGCTCTCTAGGGCATTGCTCAGTTGCCCAGTTGTCTTAGACTGGGTTCTCAAGAGAAGCAAAACCAGTGAAGCATATATATAGATATAGATATATGGATATATAAATATATATATAGAGAGAGAGAATTTTATCTCAAGAAAATGGCTCACACAGTGGTAGAGGCTGGTAAGTGCCAAGCCCATGGGTCAGAAGTCAGGCTGGAGGTTTCTCCTGACTCACGTAGCTGCAGGGGCTGATGAACCAAGATTAGTAGATCAGTCGGCAGGTTGCTGGCTCAAGTCTCGAGAACCAGAGGTCAGATGATGTTGAGCTGGATGAAAGATCCAGAGAAAGCAAGTGAGCTTTGCCAGAACATCCATATGTACATTGGATGAAGGTTGCAGCCTTGAAAAAATTTCCCTTACAATCGATTGGCTGATCACATCATGGAGGATGGCTACATCATTACATAACTGCCAAATTACATCATTACAGAACAGCCAAATTACATCATTACCTAACTGCAAAACCACTGAGAATCATGGCCCAGCCAACCTTAACCATAACATAACCCTAACCATCACAGTCCACCTCTTGTCAACTTGGCATCTATACACATCTCCTTAAAGTATACACAATCTCTAAATAAAGACAACTACAAAATCATGTCTGTGCCTAATATGCGTACAACAGAAAACACACTAACCCCGTTTACATCTTATTTTTATAAGTGAAGAAAACAAAAATATTTGATGCACACATACAAGGAAGAAATACTCATAACAATTACAGTCGTCATTTCTGAAACTGGTCACATGGTAGTAACTGGTATTTAGAACTACCTTCTTCCACCACCCATTCTGTATTCCCTTTATCTGCAGCAAGCGCCTCAGCTGGCCATGGTTCTTTGCCAGTGGGGTGACCCAAAACTTCATTTATTAAGGGTCTGGGCCATTAGCAGTCATGTAAGAATTGGGTTGCTGTAATTTTCATTGACTTTAATCACATGGCACGGTGATACTAAGAGACCCTCTAAGGGATCTTCTGTATTCCAGACACACTCTTCTTAGTCTCCGTTATGCAACATCAATCCAATTTCCCCTTGGTAGTCAGAGTCAATCACACCAGCCAGTATGGTAACTCTCTTCTTTTCCTGTTCATCAGAGGCATGAGGAGCCCAAGGGGGCCAGGTGGAATTCCAAACTTCCAGTTCACTGGAATCTATGTTATGTCTCCAGGTAGGAGTATCCCTCCCGTTGGAACAAAGACCTGAAGATCCAACAGAGCATAGGGTCGTGGGGACAGGAGGCAAAAATTTGAGTGGGTCACTAGGAGTAATAGTGAGTGGTGTCACTCTCAATTCCACCCCTTGATTCCTGGACCTATGAATCCTAGCTATGGGTGAAACAGCACCATATATTGGATGCTGGTTTAGAGCATATACAGTTTCCAGAGAACATTGTCCCAAGGCTGCAAAGTGTTGCCACCTAGCTGGCACCATAATTGTGTCTTTAGAAGGCCATTCCATCATTCTATCAAGCCGGCTGTTTCAAGATGATGGGGAACATGGTAAGATCAGTGAATTACATGAGCATGTGCCTATTGCTGTACTTCATTTGCTGTGAAGTGAGTTCCTGGACCCGAGGTTATGCTGTGTGGGGTATTGTGACGGTGGATAAGGTATTCTGTAAGTCCACGGATGGTGGTTTTGGCAGAGGCATTAAGTGCAGGGAAAGCAAATCCATATCCAGAGTGTCTATCCCAGTAAGAAGGAAATGCTGCCCTTTCCATGAAGGAAATAGTCTAATGTAATCTGTCTGCCATCAAGTTGCTGGCTGATCATTCCTAGGAATGATGCCATATTGGAGACTAAGTGTTGGTCTCTGCTGCTCGCAGATTGGGCACTCAGCAATGGCTGTAGTCAAGTCACCCTTGGTCAGTGGAAGTCCATTTTGCTGAGCCCATGAATAACCTCCATCCCTGCCACTATGGCCACTTTGTTCATGAGCCCACTGGGCAATGACAGGAGTGGCTGGGAAAAGAGGCTAACTGTTATCCACAGAAAGCGTCATCCCATCCACTTGATTGTTAAAATCTTCCTCTGCTGAGATCACCCTTTGGGGAGGATTCACATGAGACACAAATATCTTCACTTCTCTGGCCCATTCAGAGAGGTCTATCCACATACCTCTTCCCCATACTTCCTTGTCACCAAATTTCCAGTCATGTTCCTTCTGAGTCCCTGACCATCCAGCCAAACAATTGGCCACAGCCCACGTATCAGTATACAATTGCACATTGGGCCATCTCTTCTTCCAAGCAAAATGAACAACCAGGTGCACTGCTAGAAGTTCTGCCCATCAGGAGGATGTACCTTTACCATTGTCCTTCAGGGAAGTCCCAGAAGGAGGCTATATTGTTGCTGCTGTCCAATTTTGAGTGGTGCCTGCATATCATGCAGAACCATTTGTAAACCAGACATCAAGTTTTCTCTTCATCAGTCAACTGATCATAAAGAACACCCCATGAGGCCATAGGTGCAGACTAGGAGAAAGAAGGTAATGTGACAGGAGTGGGGACCATGGGCATTTGGGGCACTTCCTCATGCAACTTACTTGTGCCTTCAGGTCCTGCTTGAGCCTGATCTCGTATATACCACTTCCATTTAATGATAGAGTGCTGCTGTGCACGTCTGATTTTATGACTCTGTGGATCAGACAACACCCAGTTCAAGATGGGCAGCTCAGGCCACATGGTGACTTGGTGGTCTGTGGTTAAGTGTTCAGCCTCTACTAAGCCCAAGTAATAAGCAAAAAGCTGTTTCTCAAAAGGAGAGTAATTATCTGCAGAGGATGGCAGGGCTTTGCTCCAAAATCCTAAGGGTCTGCGCTGTGATTCACCAATGGTGGTCTGCCAAAGACTCCAAACAGCTCTCTATCTGCCATGGACACTTCAAGCACCATTGGATCAGGTGGATCATATGGCCAAAGTGACAGAGAGGCTTGCACACCAGCCAGAACCTGTTGCACAATCTTCTCTTGATCAGGGTCTCGCTCAAAACTGGAAGCTTTTTGAGTCACTTGATAAATAGGCTGGAGTCGCACAGCCAAATGAAGGATATGCTGCCTCCAAAATCCAAACAGCCTGCCAGGCTTTGTGCCTCTTTTTTCGTGTAGGAGGGGCCAGATATAGAAACTTATCCTTCACTTTAGAAGGAGTATCTCAACATGCCCCACACCTCTGGACCCCTAGAAATTTCACTGAGGTGGAAGAGGCCTGAATTTTTGGGGGATTAATTTCCCATTCTCTAACACTCGAATGAACTGACTCAGCTGCACCTAACAACAACAATAACAGCATGCAAATGTTTTACCAGTAAGTCCAGGGTCACTGATACTGTGCAAACTGGCTCAAGTCTGGGAATAATTGAGGGGGCCATGACTCTCTATTGTGGTGATTCAAGTTAGACTGCCATGCACTTGACCTAGAATTTTTCAACTTGTACTGATTAAATAAATATTTAGTAGATCTCCCATTTATTTCACTCCCACGGACACCATGACTAAGTAACCAATGCCATAAATCCAGAGGACTTATTGTTGTTAGGTGTCGTCGAGTTGGTTCCAACACTTATCGACCCTATGTACCGCAGAACGAAATGTTGCCAGGTCCTGCACCATACTCACAATCATTGTTATGCTTGAGCCCATTGTTGCAGCCACTTTGTCAATCCATCTCTTTGAGGGTCTTCCTCTTTTTTGCTGAGCCTGTACTTTACCGAGCCTGATGTCCTTCTCCAGGGACTGGTCCCTCCTGACAACTTGTCCAAAATATGTAAGATGTAGTCTCACCATCTTTGCTTCTAAGGAGCATTCTTGTTGTACTTCTTCCAAGACACTTCCACTGCTATTCATAAGGTTTTCGCTGGCTAATTCTTTTCAGAAGTAGACTGCCGGGTCCTTCTTCCTAGTCTGTCTTAGTCTGGAAGCTCAGCTGAAACCTGTCCTCCATGGGTGACCCTGCTCGTATAGCTTCCACCATCACAGTAACATGCAAGCCCCCGCAGTATGATGAACTGACAGAGAGGTGGGGGCCAGATGAGTTAGACTATTCTAGTTACTGCTTTGACCCTGCTGTCCATTACGGTAATCATGCCTACCTTGTCTTTGTCAATTAAGTGCTGCCGCTTGGCCCATACCGTCATGAGATCCAATTAGCCCCATTGTAGTTAAGTGTCTTAATTCTGTTAGGGCAGTTCCCACTGTTAAATCTGACACACATAAAATAGCAATCACAGCAGATTTCAAGGATTCTGGGGGTCCCTTCACAAATTTGCTGCTCACTGTTGTAGTAAAAGGTATGTCCTCTGTGCACACCATGTGTGGGTCTGTGGGTTTCAACTGATAAATCATTCTAACATGCCAATTTCCGCAAGACTTTGGATACCTTCTTCTACAGAATACCGAGGCAGGTCTGGTACTTCAGCTTGATTTGGTGTAGGCCACTGTGTAATCCATGCTTTAGCTAACTAACCTAATAAACTATTAGATCTTTTACTAACCTCTCAAGCTGAAACACTGAATAAAGAATCTGTGCTTAGTGGGCCCATATCAATAAACTCAGACTGATCCAACTTTATGTTCCTTGCACCATTATCCCACACCCTTAATAGTCATTTCCACACATATTTCCCAGGTTTCTGTTTGTAAATATTAGAAAAGTCAAGCAGTTCTTTTGAAGTGTAGCGTACCTCCTCCTGGGTCACACATTGTACTTTACCTTTTGCAGTTCACTGAGATGTAAGTCTAATTATAGGTCTATGAGCAAAAATGGGTGGTGGGGTGAGTCCTGCCTGGGAACATTCAGCAGTGTCTTATAAAGCATCTACTTCACTCGATTCCACAGGCAACGCCCCAGGTGCCACCTCAGGTGATTTCTTAGACAAAGACTCTTTAGGCACTGCTGAGTTAACCTCATCAGACAGGGGTAGAAGGGATAATGATTTTACTGGGGGAGGAGGGTGGCTTAGCAGACACAGATGGAACGATCTCTTCAGATAGGAGTAAGAGGACTGGTTCTGTTAGCAGGAGTGATTCAATGGAATTTAGGGGTTCAGTGCCCCCAGCTGCCTGATTATCTGCCCATATGTCCCCATCCCAAGTTTGAGGATCCCAATTTTTCCCAATCAATGCCCTCACTTTAACTTCAACACCATTTCATGTTGGGAATTCAGTTGGTGTTGTAATTCAGCCACTCTTATGATAAGACTCTGGGTTATGTTTTCAGCAATATCAGCTCTGTCACTACAAGAAATAAGGCTTTCTTTCAGGGCACAAGTGGATATTTAGAGGTCTTTTATGTGGCACCTGATCTCATCTCTTTCTTCAATCACTTTGTCTAGCAAAAGTAGGACCAACCAACCAACTTCCCTATACTACTTATTTGTGACAAAATTTAGAAAAGTACTAAACACGATATTACCTTCTCACCAATTCTTGATCTATTTGTGGTGATATTTTGTGTGTTAATATAGTTACCTTATGCCATGCATTAGCAGCACCCTTTTTACTACTGGAGGCAGAGTCATCAGTGTCTTTAAGACTAGTCAGATTTGAGAACCAATTCAGAAAACTCATCCTTACAATTTTGTTTCTCTAGAACCATTCTCAGTACCAGATGTCTTAGGCTGGGTTCTCTAGAGAAGCAAAACCAATGAAGTGTATATATATAATGTGTATATATATATACATATATAGAGAGAGAGATTTATCTCAAGGAAATAACAGCACACATGGTTGTAGAGGCTGGCAAGTGCCAAGTCCGTGGGTTAAGCATCAGGCTAGAGGCTTCTCCTGACTCATGTATATGCAAGAGCTGACAAACCTAAGATCAACAAGTAAGAGATCAGGCCGCTGGCTCACAGGCTGCAGAGGCTGATGAATCCCAAGATTGACAGGCAATATGGCAGGCCGCTGGCTCTATTCCCATTGACTGGAGATCAGACGATGACAAGCTAGATGCAGGGTCCAGAATGAGCAAAAGTTACCAAGCTTTTTCAGAATGTCCACATATATTGGATAAAGGCTATACCCCTGAGGAATCTCCCCTTACAACTGATTGGCTGATCACATCAGATCACGTCATGGAGGATGACTACATTATTACATAACTGCCAAATTACATCATTACATAAAAACAAAACTACATCATTACATAACTGCCAAACCACGGAAAATCATGGTCCAGCCAAGTTGACACACAACCTTAACCATCAGACTAGTTATTTCTCTTCTCCTCATTCCCACCCCTCACCACTACAATTCTGTGGAATTGTGGCCCAACAGGTCACAAAGGGACAAGCTTCAAGAATGCAGATTGTGATGGAGGTAACACTAGTCTAGGAGTCAGGAGACCAATATCTAGGCCAGTTCTGCCACTGGAGGCTGTGGGACCTTGGGCAAGTCACTTAACTTCTCTGGGCCACAATCTCCCCAAGTATAAGTGAAGCAACTGCATGAGGTCAGTGGTTTTCCAACTGTCCACTGGGCACACTTTAGAGGGGCGGTGGTGGTGGTGGGCAGAGCTGCAAGTCCCCTACTCCCTCTTCAAATGGGGCCATTCCATTTCCATCTGAATCACTGTTCACAGTGGGTTCCTTGGCTAAAAGAACATTTGAAAACCACCACAGTACAGTATCATTGAAGGCCTTCTAGTTTTGTGATTCAGTGAATAAGGAAACTGATGACTAATCCATAAATGTATCAGAAAGACAAAAATAAACATGGGACAAATTGGTGAGCATTTGACAGGAATTGTCATACTTCTGTTTGGGCATGAGTTTGCCTTATAGTACTTAATAATTATGTGCTAAATAAATAAAATATAAAACAGGAAGATTGTTGGACTTAATTATAAGTTTGAAAGAAAACATCTCAGATTTTTTAAAATTTATGAATGCATTAAAGATCTCTCTTTGAAACAAGGAAATTTTCTTCTGTAATTGAAGGTTAAAGCTAGCTGGAAGGGAGAAATATTATTTTTAGTTTTTTGTTCACTTATGTAGAAATGTTTATTAAAGCACATTGTGAACATTTTTATATTCTTCTCAACAATTCAAGGACTAGAAAATTAGAGAAAGTTCAGGAAAGCAGAGCAAAAGTCATAATGTTGTAATTGTTCTGAATTCAAAACGCTAGAAGAGAAATATTTCCACATCCTCATTTTCAGGACTGAGAACACTGTTGCCTACTGTAAACCAGCTTTCACTATCCCCCTGCCCCCAACACTTTAGAAAGCATTCAAGATATAATTTTTAAGTTTTAGCCATGAAATTTCCACATCCCAAATTCTTAATATCACCCACATTATTAAGTATTCAATTCTTTAGTTCAGTTTCAGAGAACGCCTTGCATTTGATGAAACTGCTAAGCTGCCTCAGTTTCTCCAATGAGACTGGGAGGAGTCTGGTCCAAAAGAAACCCCGCAGGTTCCACCCCATGTGCTGACTTGTGACCTTTTAAAATCAGGTCTCTTTGAAGTAATGCTTTGATGTTCTATGTTTTCTTTTTCCTTCTTGCCAAATTTTGAAAGGGTGGTTGATGCTGAAAGGTGAGGACAGAGGGGAGCAGGAATACATACATGCAGTTGAGAGGTAGTGTCTTTGGTTCTCTCTACTAAAGCATGCTCCAACCTGTGTTCAGTGTTTGTATTTCAATGGTCTCATCATTCCTTTATTCCCTCAGGCAGTCAGTTGCGCAGTTAGGAAATCAGTGAGCGGACCACAATCGTTGAACTTCTGCCCAGTGCTAGGCATTGTGCTAAGGTTACAAGATGAATAGATATTGTCTCTGCTCTCAAGGATCTTATTGTCTAATGTCGGAGAAAGGCAAATAAAAAAGAGTATAAAAAATGCTACAATCTAAGTGCAAAGAGTACACTCTGGAAGCAAGAGGCAGAAGCAATACATTTGCTGCATCATTTTGGCATTTTATGTTAGCGGTATTTTTATCTGAAAATTATTTTTCTTTTAAATTGTGATTTTAAAACACCTGCTTAAAAATGATGGCCCTGTATCATGGGATCTTAACATATATAAAAAGTAAAATATATGAAAATAATAGCACAAAGGAAAGAGTGGGAGAAAACAAAAATATACGATTGCTGTTGTAAGGTTCTTACCCTATATGTCAAGTGGTGTGATGCTGTTTGAAGGTAGACAGCAACAAGTTAAAGATGCCTTACAGCATAATACCAAAAACAAAACAAAACAAAACACAGAGCAACTACTAAATAACCAAAGAAGTACAATTAATAAACCGACAGAGGAGATAAAACAGAATACTAAAAAAAAAAAAAACAGCAACAACAACAACAAAAAATTCAATTGATCAAAATAAAGCAGGAAAAAAGGGAAAATGAACAAACAATAGATGGGACAAATAGAAAACAAATAGCAAGATGGTGGATTTCAACTCGACTACATTCAGAATTATCTTAACTTTAAATGAGCTAAACATTCTAGCTAAGGGGTAGAACTTCTCAGAGTGGACAAAAAAAACAGGAACCCAGCTATATACTGTCTACAAGAAACCCACATTAAATATAAATACACAGATAGGTTAAAGGTATAGAATGAAAGATGATTCATCATGCAAAACCTAATTATAAGATATCTGGAGTGGCTGTATTAATATCAGACAAAGTGAATTTCAGAATGTCATGGACTGAATTGTGTCCCCCCAAAATATCTATCAACTTGGCTAGGTCATGATTCCCAATATTGTATGATTGTCCACCATTTTGTCATCCGATATGATTTTCCTACGTGTTTTAAATCCTATCATTATGATGTAATGAGATGGATTAATGGCAGTTATAATAAGGAAATATACAAGATTAGGTAGTGTCTTAAGCCAATCTCTTTTGAGATATAAAAGAGAGAAGTGAGCAGAGAGACATGGGGACCTCATACCACCAAGAAAGCAGCACTGGGAGAAGAGCGTGTCCTTTGGACTTGAGGTTCCTGCACTGAGATGCTCCCAGACCAAGGGAAGACTGATGCATCACAAGGATCTTCCTCCAGAGCCAACAGAAAGAGAAAGGTTTCCCCTGGAGCTGATGCCTTGAAGTTGGACTTGTAGCCTATGTACTGTGAGAGAATAAATTTCTCTTTGTTAAAAGCCATCCACTTGTGGTATTTCTGTTATAGCAACACTAGGTGACTAAGACACAGAACAAGAAAGATTATCAGGGATAAAGAGGGACATTTCAGAATGATAAAGGAATAAGTTTCTTTATCAAGAGGACATAACAATCCTAAATGTATACAGACCTAATTAGAGGACTTCAAAATACATAATAATCAAAGGGGAAGATGAAAGAAGATATAAATTACAAATATAGGCATTATAAAGAAGACATCACTATAGATCCTATCGACATTAAAAGAATAATAAGGAATTATTATGAACAATTTTGTGCTAATAAATTTGACAACCTATTTGAAATGAATAAATCTCTTGAAAAACACAACCAAAGCTCATTCAAGAAAATAAATAGCCTGAATATCCTTATATCTATCAAAGATATCTAATTTGTAGTTTAAAAACCTCCCTTCACAGAAAGCTGTAGTCCCAGATGGCTTCATTTGTGAATTCTACTAAACATCTTAGGAAGAAATAATATCGATTCTATTATAAACTTTTCTTAAAAATCCTAGCAGTCTTTTTTGTAGGAATTGACAAACTGATTCTAAAATTTAATATGGAAATGCAAAGTAACAACCAAAAACAATTTTGAAAATGACCAAAATTAAAGGACTTACGCTACTAGATTTTAAGAATTACTATAAAGCCACAGTGAACAAGATATTGTAGTATTAATGTAAAGATAGACATGTAGGTAGATCCATGGAACAGAACAGAGAATCCAGAAATAGACCCTCACATATATGGCCAATTAATTTTTGACAAAGGTGCCAAAGTAATTCAGTAAGGGAAAGGATTGTCTTCCCAGCAAATGGCTCTGGAAAAACAGGATGTCCATATGGGAAGGAAAATGAACCTCAAAATTTACCTCACATGATAGTCATTGAACTGTCCGTTTAAATGAATGTATTTTGAGTAGATGAATTATACCTAAATAAAGTTAATTTTTTAAAAAAAGAGTTGCTTTATTTTTAAGTGATTATATTAGGATAAAAATATCTGCAATAGTAAATACTTAGTCTTACAATGTTCATCTAGGAATAAATAAGTGTTGATACACAAATGTTCTTCTGGCAAAAATCCATCTACTACATCGGTTGGTGGACCTCTTAAAATACTTTTGCATACATAAGCATTCTCAAACATTGCTTAGTCACTGGAATTTAAGCTCCACAGGAACAGGATTTTTGTGTGTGTTGTCACTAATATATTCCCAATACTTTAAATAATTCCTGGCATATACTAGATGCTCAGTAAATATTTGTTGTACAAATGAATATCTAGGGAGACTTTAACAGTATCCTCATATACCAGATTGTCTATACAATTGGGCAGTAGTCAGCTTAGCTTCTTTGAACATCGCTACAAACAGCTGGTTTGAAAAAAATACCTAGGTTTTAGGTGCACTCATTTCTATCTAAAATGCTGTTGTTAGTTGCTGCCAAGTTGGCTCTGACTCTTAGCAGCCCTATGGATAACAGAATGAAACATTGCCTGGTCCTGTGCTGTCTTCATGATCGTCAGTATGTTTGAGTCTGTTGTTGTGTGTTGATCTATCCCATCGAGGCGTTTCTCCTTTTCATTGACCCTCTATTTTGTCAACCATGATGTCCTTTTCTAGGGAGTGATCTTTCCTCACAATGTGTCCAAAGTAAGTGAATTGACAGAAGAATTGATGCATCCAAACTGCGGTGTTGGCAAAGAACATTGAATATACCATAAACTGCCCGAAGAATGAAGAAACCATTTTGGAGGAAGTACAGCCAGAACGCTCCTTAAGAAATGAGGATGGAGAGCTTTTGTCTGGCTCACTTTGGACACATCATCAGGAAGGACCAATCACTGGAGAAGGACATCATGCTGGGTAAGGTAGATGGTCAGTGAAAAGAGGAAGGCCTTCAACAAGATGGATTGATTCAATAACTACAACAATAGATGCAAATATACCAACAATTGTGAAGACGGTGCAGGACTGGGCAATGTTTCATTTGTTGCACATGGGGTCACCATGAGTCAGAGCCAACTCAATGGCAACTAACAACAAATGTAGAGAGGTGAAAGGGCAGCCAGGTCGTTCCTGGCAGAAAGAATGACAAGAGCAAAGGCACAAGGGCATGGACTGTGGGGTCCAGCATGGTGGGACCACGGAGTGAGAGGAGCAGAGGCAGGAAGAGAGGTGCACGAGAACACTGGGGCAGCTTACGGAGATAAGTGGAGAAGGATGGATTTTGGTCTGCAGGTTGGTCACAAGGAGCCACTGTGAGTTTGGAGTGATCGATCAGGTTTTGGATTCAGCAAGTCCACTCTAGCAGCCAGGAGGAGGACACGCCAGTGTTGGAGGGACAATGGAGGCTTGGAAGCCTGCATTTTCCATGTAAAATCCACACTACTAGAACTTCTAGTACTTTATTTTATACTTCTCACACTAGCAAATATGGTGGTCAACTGCTTTGGAATATCCCCCAAAGGAATGGAGACTTCCTCTAAGTTTTTCTAACACAAATTTAAAAAACAAAGAAACTATTGCTCTTCAGTAATCCAGACTTACAAAGCAGCAGAGCTTTGCTGAAAGTCCTTCTCAGGAAAACCAGTTAACCAACCCACTGGCATGACCTTGAAGTGGAGGCAGGGAGAGGGAATACAGTATTCATTATAAAGCATGAGCAATGAATAATCCCAAGACAAAGTCAACTATAGTTCTTAGGAATCTCCAATGTTTAAAGAGCTCTGGTAGCATAATGGTTAGGCGCTCAGCCTCTGACTGAAAGATCAGCGGTTCAAACCCACTACCCACTCTGCAGGAGGAAAGATCTGGCCATCAGCTCCCGTAAAGATATACAGCCTAGGAAACCCTCTGGGTCAGTTCTACTTTCTCATATAGGGTCACTATGAGTTGGAATTGATGGCACACAACAACAATATTTAGACACTGTAATATTTTGAAATAATACGTAGTTAGATCTTTTATCTCCCTTTGCTTACTTGTTTAAGTTTACCATGAATTCAAAGTAAGTCCTCATATTAAGACAATAAAACAAGCTCAACCTACTTACTCAAACCTTCTAAACCTGGCCCCATAATCAGATGCTCTCATACAAAGGTAAAATTCATGTTCAGGTGAACCTATCCATTACTTAAGAAGCCTTGGTGGTGTAGTGGGTAAGCACTCGGCTGCTAACCGAAAGGTTAGCGGTTTGAACTCACCAGTCACTCTTCAGGAGAAAGATGTGGCAGTCTGCTTCTGTAAAGATTATAACCTTGGAAACCCTATGGGGCAGTTCTGTTTTGTCTTATAGGATCACTATGAGTCAGAATTGACTTGATGGCAATAGGTAATCCATTATTTACCTTAAGCATTCCAAGAATTACTATTCCCTAGGCCTGGTACAGTTCCTAGCATCTGTTAAGGCACCTGGTCAGGCTGTTGTTTCTGCTTTAAAGTTAACACCTTTCAGATGTCCAGGAAACCTCAATTGGTCTTCAGCCAAAAGCCTGTCCTGGGGAAAGAATCCCTAGAGCTTTTTCTTTGCTTGAGGATCGCCTTGCATTATTGGTGAATGTCAATTCTCTCCAAGTGAGATTCTCTTATATTATTCAGAATACATTTTAAGCTACACCAGTGAGGACTATTTCTTTACAGAGTAGAACCTTCTTTAGGGAAATCTTAAGAATTTTGAGGTTTTCCATTGACTTGTTTGGTGCAGGCATGAAGCCTGTTGGAACGGAGACTATAGAGAAAGAATGAAAAGGAGGAAATCTATACATATACATATACATAGATATATATACTATAATATATAATATATATACACATATATTCTACATATTCTACAATATATAGAATATATATAGTATTATAGAGATACATATTTATAAAATATATATAATTATAAATAAGATATATATTTTATAAATACATATCTCTAAATATAATACTACATGTATTCTATATATTAAAAAAAAACCAAGCCCGTTGCTGTCAAGTTGATTCTGACTCATAGTGACCCTATAGGACAGAGTAGAACTTCCCCATAGGGTTTCCAAGGAGCACCTGGTGGATTTGAACTGCTGACCTTTTGGTTAGCAGCTGTAGCACTTAACCACTAAGCCACCAGAGTTTCCATATTCTATATATTAGCATATATTCTTCTATGTTATATATTCATGTATATTTATAAAAATATAAAATATGTAAGAATATATATATCTTGGTATTATATGAATTATGTTTTATAGTATTATATATGTCTTGGTATTATTATATTTTTAAATTTATTATTCATCAAACCTTCTTTTGAAGCTATTGCCATACATCTGGGGATGATGACTACCATGATGCATGTGTACCTGAATGTGTTTAAAACAAAAAATGGTCCAAATGGGAACGTGTTTGCTTTTAAACTCTGAAAAACACAGCCTGGTTCTTGTTTACTGGCATTCGTCTTGAAACTGAGCTGATTGAAGTCTCTGTATCTTTTCATATGAAGGCGCTGGAGGTAGCAAATGCTGTAGTAGCCATCCATGCTGCATTGGCACCAGGGTTCCTGAACATGTCACCAGTCATATCCTACTAGCAGCAGTGACTGCCATTTGAGACCACCCCCCAATAAGCTATGTGTGCTCTCATCCTAGTCTGTGTTTGCTTCTAGGGCGACCCAGCCTAATACCCTGGCATATTTCAAATCTGCCCCCATATCACTGGATCTTAAAGTTTGAAAACCAAAGAGACTATTTATTTTAAAAAATGTCAAATTAGGGGGAAAAATTCCCTCAATGCCCTGCCAATGCAAAAGAAAAAGAAATGTTTAAACAAATTATTATTTCAAAAATCAAATTATCTAGTAAGTTGTAATTGTACTTGATATTTTATCAATTCAGTGTGTTTCTAAAATTAATTAAACTCAAGTCGATTACTGAGGCCTCAAAGGACATCAGCTTTCTACAGCTGCTTCCCTGAGTCTCATCTCTAACACTGACACTGAAACATCTGCTCCAAGCCCCATCCAAATTCATTTCTAACTTTCCTGACAAAAATGAATTGTGTTTTATATGCCAGCAGTAGACAATTAAAAATGAAATTTTGAAAACAGCATCAAAAAACATAAAATATTTAAGAATAGATTTAACAAATGATGCTCAAGAACTCTACACTGAAAAGTACAATATATTGCTGAGAGAGTTGAAACAAAACCTAAATAAATAGCAAGATATACCATGTTCATGGACTACAAGACTCAGTATTGTTAAGATGTACATTCTATGGAAATTTGTCTGAACAGTCAATATAATTCCAATTAAAATCCTGCTAGGGTTTTTTTTTTTTCTTTTTTTGGAGAAATTGATCACTAATTCTAAAATTTATATGATATTCAAAGGATCAAAGTAATCTAGAAAAATAAGAACAAAGTTGGAAGATGTACACTACTTGCCTTAAAGACTTACTAAAAAGATACAATAATCAAGATAATGTGGTAATGGAATAAGAATAAACAAATGGATCAATAAAACAGTACAGAGAACCCAGAAACAGGCCTTTGATTTTCAGTAAAGGCACCAAAGCAATCTAATGGGGAAAGGAAAGTCTTTTCAGCAAATGGAAAAACTGGATAGCTGTACATAAAAAAGGAACCTCCACCCCTACACCACACAATACACAAAAATTAATATTAAAAGATCAAAGACCTAAAATTAAATACTAAAACTACAATGATACTAGAAGAAACCATAGGAGAATATCTTTTCAACTCATGAGTAGGCAATATTTCTTAGACAAGACACAGAAAGCAATACCTATACAAAACAAAAATTGAAAAATTAAAAACTTCATAAAAATTAAAACTTTTGCTCATTAAAAGATGTCATTAAGATAAAGAGTAAACAAGCCAGGCTCGGTGAGAATATTGCAAAACACACCAGGAAAAGAACAAGTATCCAGAATATTTAAAGAGCTTCTAAAATAAGAAGATGAACAACCCTATAAAAAGTGAGCAAAATATTTGATCAGAGACTTCACAAAGGAAGATGTATGAACTTCCAAAGTAGATATGAAAAATTTGTGTTTTTCTGATTACAACTTCATTAGTAATCAGGAAAATACAAATAAACCACAATGAGATGTCACTATGCTGTTGTTAGCTGCTGTCGAGTAGGTTGCGACTAATAACAACCCTACGTACAACAGAAAAAAACACTGGACAGTCCTTCGCCATTCTCACAATCACTGCTATGTTTGAGCTCATCGTTGCAGCCACTGTGTCAATCCATCTCATTAAGGGTCTTCCTTTTTCACTGACCCTCTACTTTACCAAGAATGATGTCTTTCTCCAGGGACTGGTCCCCCCTGATAACATGTCCAAAGTACATGAGATGAAGTCTCGTCATCCTTGTTTCTAAGAAACTTTCTGGCTGTACTTCTTCCAAGACATATTCATTCCTCTAGCAGTCCATGGTATATTCAATATTCTTTGCTAACACCATAATTCAAAGGCATCTATTCTTCTTCGGTTTTCCTTATTTACTGTCCAGCTTTCGCATGTATATGAGGTGATTGAAAACATCATGGGTTGAGTCAGACACTCTTTAGTCCTCAAAGTAACATATTTGCTTTCAATGACTTCAAAGAGGTCTTTTGCAGCTAATTTGCCCAATGCACTGCATCGTTTGATTTCTTGACTGCTGCTTCCATGGACATTGATTGTGGATCCAAGTAAAATGAAATCCTTAGTAACTTGAATATTTTCTCCATTTGTCATGATGCTGCTTATTGGTCCAGTTGTGAGGATATTTATTTTCTTTATGTTGAGGT
>NW_004444064.1:7458853-7460269 GCF_000243295.1 Trichechus manatus latirostris
AGCAAATGAAGGTCCTGAAAGCTTGACTTCATCCCTGTCATTAAGGTTGACTCTACTTTGAGGAGGCAGCTCTTCCCTAGTTGTCTTTTGAGTGTCTTCCAACCTGGGGGGCTCATCTTCCGCATCATATCAGACAATGTTCTGACCACCAGGTCCTTCTTCCTAGTCTGTCTTAGTCTGGAAGCTCAGCTGAAATATGTCCGCCAGCTGACCCTGCTGCTATTTTAATACCGGTGGCAAAGCTTCCAGCATCACAGCAACATGCAAGCCCCCACAGTATGACAAATTGACAGACACATAGGGGGAATCTAGACAGGGGCTGATAAACTTTTATTGTAAAGAACCAGATAGTAAGTGTTCTAGGCTTTATGAATCATACAGTCTCCATCACAACAACTCAACTCTGCTGTTGTTACACAAAAGCAGCCGTATACAATACGTAAATGAATGAGTGTGGCTATGTTCCAATAAAACTTTATTCATGAATGTTGAAATTTTTAATTTCACCTAATTTTCACATGCCACAAAATATTATACTTCTTTTAAAATGTAAAAACCATTCTTAGCTCATGAGTCATACAAAAACAGGCAGAGGGCCAGATCTGACCCATGGGCCATAGTTTACCAGCCCCTGATCTAGGAGGTGGGCACATGGGTGTTCACTTTACCATTGTTTCAACTTTTTTATATATTTAAAGTATTTGCATAATCAAACATTGGATTTAAAAAAAGCTAGCAAGATACAACAGTTATTTTCTTAAAAGTTTCTTGTAAGTGTTATATTCCTGCATTTATCTTTTTATATATCCATAATTTTTAGTCATGCATGTTGAAACCCACATTTGCTACATAAGTATTTATAACTGAGATACACTTTCTGTGAATTTCATTCTTCATTATTCTAAAGAACCCATCTTGGTCTTGCTTACTGCTTTCCTACCTAAATTCATCCTCTAAAATTTATAGAAAACTTCAACAACTCAACAGCAAAAGGACAAACAACCCAATTATAAAATGGGCAAAGGACATGAACAGAATCTTCACCAAAGAGGACATCCAAGCAGCCAACAAACACGTCAAAAGATGCTCACGATCATCAACCGTTAGAGAGATTCGAATCAAAGCCACAATGAGATACCATCTCCCCCCATCTAAAATGGCACTGATAAAACAAAACAAACAAACAAACAAGAAAAGATAACAAAGTTGGCAAGGACATGGTTAGATTGGAACAATTATCTATTGCTGGTGGAACTGTAAAATGGTACAACCACTGTGGAAAACAGTATGGCACTTCCTCAAAAAACTAGAAATAAAACTACCTTATGATCCAGCAATTCCACTCCAGTGTGTATGCCCTAGAGACCTATTAGGAGTGACATGAACAGACATATGTACATCTATGTTCATTGCAGC
>NW_004444064.1:7461748-7486839 GCF_000243295.1 Trichechus manatus latirostris
TAGAAATCAAGGACAAGATGGTCGGAAGCATGACCACCAGGAGGAGAGACAGGACAGGGGGAGGACCAGGAGGGCCCAGATACCAACAAAACATGACAGAAAAAAGGGCAAGATGTTTCCATTGGGGGAAATTGGGTGAGGAGTACAAGAGACCTCTCTGTGTTGTTACTTACAACTAGTATGAATCTACAATTATCTCCAAATCATTAACTGCCCATCACACCTCCCAGCCCCAACCCCACTCTGAGCTCATGACCTCACCCCTCCTGGCCCAAGCTCCCTAACCAATTTCTACCCCTCCACCTGGCACAGACCTTCCCCGGTGAATCCAGAGTTTCTGTATCTCCACTTATTTCCCTTCTTTACCCATGTCTTCTCCATTCCGGAGGTGAAGGTGCCCCCTCTGCTCTTGGGGATCCCACTTCCACCAGGATTATGCCCCTGGCCCATTACACGTCTTCAGTACCCGTTCCCTCAATCCCTCTCTCCTTCTCCTCGTCTGTCTTGCTGGCCCTGTCGGCTCCTTCCCACTACCTACAAACCTGCTAGAAGAAACCTTTGCTTTAGACAAGTCGCTCTCATCAACAGCTGGCTTTGCTCTACCGTCCAGTGCCAAATCTCCCTCCAGGCCAATCCGTTCCTGGGCCTGATTCCTCCCTTACCCCCTCACTCCTAGCCCAGACTGTGGAATGGTGCCCTCCTCAGTTGGCCACTGTGCTCCCAAGTCCAGCTGGTGGATTTGGTGGCTGTTTCTCTGCTCTCGCCCTTGCTGGCATCTCTGCAGCCTTCACACCAAACCCTCCTTCCTCTCACCTTTTCCCACCACCTCTGAGGTGCCTGACCATCCCGTCTCCACTCCCACCTGCTTCTTCCATGGTCTCTTCTTTCCCCCATCCCCTCCTCTCAGGGGTCTCCTTAAATCTTTATTTCTTCATCTGGAAAATAAATTGGGGATAATAGATACGAGACTGTTGGAGTGACGAAATTAGAGCCCTAAGAATTTTGAAGGGGCTCTGTTAGGTAGTGCTTGTGCAAACAGAAGTCTGTGAGGAGGGTGGTAGTTAAACAGCATGCTTCCGTCACGGCCACTGGGCTCTGTGTGCACGCGCGCTTGTGTGTGTGTGTGGGCATGTATGTGTGCGTGTGTTCCATGTATGTGTCTGTGTGTTTGGCTATGTGTATGCCTGTTTGTGTGTGTGTGTGGGAGAGACCATGCATGTTTGTGTTTGTGTGTGCCTCTGTGTGTATGTTTGTGTGTGTGACTGTGTGTGTGCCTGTTCGCGTGCATGTGTGTGACTGTGCATGTTTGTGTTTGTGTGTGTGTATGTCTGTGTGTGTGTGTACATGTTTGTGTGTGTTTGTGTGTATGTGTGTATGCCTGTTTGTGTGGGCATGTGTCTGACTGTCCATGTTTGTGTTTGTGTGTGAGTATGGCTGTGTGTATGTGTTTGTGTGTGTGACTGTGTGTATGCCTGTGTGTGTGTGTGTGTGTGTAAGACTGTGCATGTCTGTGTGTGTGTGTGTGTGTGTGTGTGTGCATGCACATATCTGTAAGCAACAGAGTGAAAATAAACAAACAAACCATAGACCGTAGCCCTGAGTTGCTGCCTCCTCAAACCTGTTGCCTCTCTGACTGGAGGCAGTTTTAATGATGTTTGCAAAGTCATTGAAAACTCTGGTGAAGTTCCCAGCCAGAGCTGTTCCAAGGACAGTTCTTGCCCCTAGCTTATTGTCCTGAATTTCTTCAGATTATCAGAGAATGCGGTTCCAAAGTAATTTGGTTACGCTCAGAAAAAGACTTTTGGTGAATTCTGCAGGAATTCTGCTAGGAGGGCGGGAGGGGCTGAGGAGGACTGAGGGATGGGTCCTTTGTGACTGCTGTGGTGTCTTTTTCTCCTCGGTCCCTCCTTCCTGCCACCCTTAGGTCAGTACATTCTTCTGGAGAACGTTCAGTGGCTAACACTAATTTAAAGTCTCCAGCTCTGAGAACCATTACAAATAAACCCAATACTTCACCTATTAATTCCGGTAAAGGAGAGCAGGGTGAGAACTCCTACCTGTTGGGCATTTTACCCGCTTGTCACAGTCCAGGATGCAGGTCTTATCACCCATGTTCTGCTGCTGTGAGTGTAGGCTGGAAGGTTAATGCTGTGCCCCCAGCCACACAACTTGGAGGAGGCCACAAGCCCACTGAGTCCTCGTACCTCAGTTGTCCTGCTCCCCCCACCACCCACTGTGCTCACAGAATACATGGGTGCAGGTGGTAATGTTGAATTCTGTCTCCAGGGTGGCCTCCCCTGATGTAAAACTCCACAACAGCCTCCTAGGATGTAGGTATTTTCACCTTGTGGGGGCTTGGGCTAGCCCAGGACAGCAACCCCACCTCATGGGGGGCTGATACGTGGGATTCCCTGATGCACTCTCATGGCCAGAAGACCTCACCTGCCAGGAACCTAGCCCCTTTCAGAATTATATAGGATAGACTATGATAGATGGATACGTAGATAGACAGATAGACAGACAGAAGGACGGATGGACGGACGGATGGATGGACAGACAGATAGACAGATAGATAGATAGATTAGATAGACAGATAGATATATAGACAGATTAGATAGATAAATGGTTAATGTTATGTGTCAACTTGGTTAGGCCTGATTCTCAGTGTTTGGAAACATTATGTAATCATCCTCCGTTTTGTGATCTGATATGAGCAGCCAATCAGTTGGAAGAGGAGTTTTCTTGGGGGCGTGGTCTGCATCCAATACATATGAATGTTCTGAAAAAGCTCACACTCTCTCTCAAACCTGCATTCATCTCGTCATTGTCTGACCTCTGGTTCTTGGGATGTGAGAAACCTTCAGCCTGCTACTTGACCTGCAGATTTTGGATTTGCCAGCTCCCACAACCCCAGGAGCCAGCAGCCTGCTGC
Source organism: Trichechus manatus latirostris (assembly GCF_000243295.1). Classification (NCBI taxonomy): domain Eukaryota; kingdom Metazoa; phylum Chordata; class Mammalia; order Sirenia; family Trichechidae; genus Trichechus; species Trichechus manatus. Next base: position 7,464,681 of record NW_004444064.1, read on the forward strand.
CTGACCTGAAGACCTTGGGTTCTTCAGCCGCTACAACCACGTGAGTGAGCAGAAGCCTCCAACCTGTTGCCTGACCCACAGTTTTGGGGCTTGCCAGCCCCCACAATTGCGTGAGCCATTTGCTTGAAGTAAATCTCTCTATATATATTTATAGGGCCCCAGTGGCACAGTGGTTAAGAGCATGAAGTGCAACAAGATGAGTTTGGAGAGGATGAAGACAATGATATGGTGGTAAATGTTTAACAACAGCTCTCAGCAAAAAAAAGATGCATGTATATGCAGACATGCTTAAGTTTCTTTTAAATTTTAGTGGTATAAAGGCTGTAGAGCATGTAATTCACAAATAAAAATAAAATATACAATAAATTTTACTGTGAATTCCATATAGCCTATTGATCTCACCCAGAATGCTTTGATGATTTTTGCCCAACTATGTATCCATAGCCAACCTATTGTAGCAATTCAACCATAATTCGGCAACTTTTTGCGTTATTCACAATGTAAGTTACAAACAAGACAAGCCTTTAGCTTAATCTACACTAGTATCATTTACTCCATCACGTTCTTAAGTTCTAGACAATCAACAAAACAGTAAATCAAGCCCTGGTTTCTCCCATTTGCTGGCTTCTGTGGGATGGCTGATTTCAAGCCATCAACGTGACTTGAATGTCGCTGAGCAGAGCTGAAAACAATGTGCAGTACGATAGGATATAGAGTGTTTCCATCACACAAACGCTATAGACGTCAATAACTTCAAGAGCATAGATAAGATAATATGTCCTAAAATAATTAGGGATCAATGAGTTTTGTGCTTTGTTACCTTGGATTTAATACAATTTACTTAATTGTAAATTAATAGCTTCTGATTATTAATAACAGCTTTTTAACACTCGGCTCTAGTGAGTCCATCTGAGCTGCTCCACCACCCCTGGAGGTTGGGATTCATTATGGAGAACCCCCCACCCCCACAGTCTAAGATACAGTGTGAAAGGACAGGGCTGACACAGTCAGATTCATGCTTTGGGAAGTTCACTCTGGCTGCTGTGGGAGGGTCAGCCGGGCTGGAGCAAGACTGCAGGAGGAGAGCAGCTAGGGAGAAATGAAGCCCTGAGCCTGGAAAGTGGTAGCAGAGGGAAAGAGAGAGAGACAGAGATAGAGGATAGAGATAAAAGGAGAGAGATGACAGAGAAATAAGAGAGAGATGAAAGACATAGATAAATAGATAAAAGACAGATAAGAGTTTGAGAAGGAGAGAGGAGATTGAGAGAGAGAGGTGATAGAAATAGCGGTGGAAAGAGAGAGAGATGACAAAGATAAGAGATAGACTGAGATGGCGAGAGATATATAAAGATATATAAAGAGATTATAGAGTTCTCTAGATAGACAAACTGACAGACAGACAGATAGACAGATAAGAGATTGAGAGAAAGAGAGATGACAGAGGTAGAGAGGGAGGGAGAGATGATAAAGGTTGACAGGCTGAGACAGGGAAAAAGAAATGACAGAGATGGATGGATGGATGGATGGAAGGATGGATGGATGGATGGATGGATGGGTGGATGGATGGATGGGTGGCTGGGTGGGTGGGTGGATGGATGGATAGAGGGATAGATAGGATAGATAGATAGATGATAGACAAATAGATGATAGATAGACAGATAAATAGATAGATAAGAGATAGAGAAACTGGGAGAGAGAGAGAGAGGATCAGAGGGATGGAAGATGGAAGGCAGGCTCCGCAGCCAGGCAGAGCAAATGTGCAGAGACAGTGAGGGAGGGAAAGAGGGAGGCAGATTAGAGACCTCTGACTCCCTGCAGTAAGAAATCCTGGAGGAGCAGGAGGAAAGGGGGGTGAGAAGGAAGGGCGAGGAGGCAGAGGGCGCAGGGAAAGATGTGGACCATCAGATGCAGTGTCCAGTGGCAGTCAAGTGTGTAAACGTGGAAGCTTAGAGAGACAGCTGTGCTGAAGCAGAAAGAAGATAACATTTCTCTACCTTATTAGAATCTCTGAATAGCAAACTCATGAGTATGACAGGGAAATAAACTGTGGTAGGCAGGATAAAGCCTCCCCCTCAAAAGATGTCCATGTCCTAATCCCTGGAACCTATGAATGTTGCATCACATGGCAAAGGGTAATTCATGTAGCAGATGGAATTAAGGTGGCTGATTGGCTGCTCTTAAATTAGGGACAGTATCCTGGGTTAATGAGTCCCTGGGTGGTGCCAATGGCTCACATGCTTGGCTGCTTATCAGAAGGTTGGCAGTTTCAGCCCACCCAGAAGCACCTTGGAAGAAAGGCCTGGTGATCTACTTTAAAAAAAAAATCAGCCACTAAAAACCTTATGGAGCACAGTTCTACTCTGCACACATGGGGTCACCATGAGTAGAGTTGACTGGACAGCAACTGGGTTATCCAGGTGGGCACAATGTAATCACGAGGGAAGTAGGAGAGTCAGCGTCAGCATGATATAACACAAGAAGGACTGGATCATCATCGCTGGCTTTGAAAATGGAGGCGGGGGCCACGAGCCAAACAACAGAGCAGCCTCTAGAAGCTGGAAAGGGCAAGGAAATGGATCCCCTCTGGAGCCTCCAGAAGGGACGCAGCCCAGTGAGACCCATGTTGGACTTCTGACCTCCAGGATTGTAGGATAAGAAATTTGTGTTGTCTTAAGCCACTATATTTGTGGTCACTTGTTTCAGCAGCAACAGGAAGCAAATACACAAACCCTCTATATTTATTGCTGGAGAAAAACATCATGTTTGGTAAAGCAGAGGGTCAGAGAAGGTGAGGGAAGCCTTCCAGGAGAGGGATTGACACAAGAGCTGCAACAATGAGCTCAGCAATACCAACAATTGTGAGGATGGCACAGGACCAGATAACACTTCTTTCTGTTATACATAGGGTTGCTATGAGTCAGAGGCAACTCAATGACACCTAATAATAACTACAATTTTTAACCACCATCCCTGGGCTGTGTAACAGTTGGGAGACCTGGGTGAATCGACTCAGCCCAGTACTGTGAGCGGTTACTTAGCTTCACTGTCTTTGTTATTTACCATTGAGTCAATTCCGACTCACGGTGACCCCACGTGTGTAGAGTTGAACTGCGCCACGACGTTCTCAATGGTTGTGATCTTCCAGAAGCAGATCACCAGGCCTGTCTTAGAAGGCACCTCTGGGTGGGTTTGAACAGCCAACCTTTCAGCAAGTAGTCGAGTGCTTACCGTTTGTGCCATTGTGGTATTTACCTCATCAGGTTTGTATGAAGATTACGTAAGATCATACACGGGAAATGTCTACTCCAGGGTCTGGGATTCCATAGACGTACTCCACAAATAAGAGCTACGATCCTTATCACCGCTACAGAAGTGAACGGCATGAAGGGCTGAGTCCTTATCAAGCCAGCTCCTCTTGGAAGACTAAGTTCTGTTTTTCCAGAAGCAGCAGTGGTTGAAAACAGCCCCCATCTTCAGGACAATGATGACTGTGCATGGTGCCTCACGAGATGCTGCCCTTGTAATCTGCTTAATTCCTGGCGGTCCCGGCACAGAACCGGCGAGGCTGTTGGTGTTTTTGTTTGTGCCTTTGTCCTTCAGTGACCTGGGAGAAAGCTATCTTTGGGTGCTCTGCCCTTCAGACAGGTCACAAAGCAGGAAATGCCCCTTTTCTCGGCCACAGCTGCACAGGGGATATCGGTGCCCCCGCCCCTAGTCCACAGAGCTGGTATCTTGAGGTTCAAGGTGAATTGGCCTTGAATGCATGGTGTAAACCCCTAGGAAGAGCCTCCAGATGCTTCTTTCCAGCCTTGCATTGACTCCCACCCAAGAGAAGGCGAGGAAAGGAAAGGCAGTTATAACTGCCCTTGAGGTCCAGAGGCGGAGGGGGATGTGGACAATCAGAACTAAGGTTCACAAATCACCTGCTAGGAGAATGAGGATATCACCTTTGGGGTTGAGGCTCTCCTTTCTACTCTGCCTCTCGGCCCCTTCACCTCCCACCCAAGGTCTGGTGTCTCCCAACTGCTCCTCTCCCCAGCCTAACCCACCCCCAGGCAGATCAAGAGCCAGAGGGTGGCCTTTAGTGGGACATAAGCTGGAAACCTTGTCTCCTGTCCCAACTCTGGTCTGGAATGGCTCTCCCTTCCCCAGGGGAAAGTTTAGGCCCTAGAGGAAAATGAAGGCTTTCTTTGGTGAGGCCATCTGGAGCATTCCTAGCATAGGTCAGACTGTGGGTCGGGCAACGGATGGACTGTCCAGGGGAGCAGGGTTTGAGGCATGTTCACAGGGTCCAGCAGCACAGTGTCCATGTCATCAAAAGTCACAGGGGACCCACGGCTGCAGTCTCACCGAGGGCAAAGATGCTCCCTGCAGAAAAGAAGAGTCACACCACCTTGGTCCTGCCTGTGGGACAGGTAGCCATGGCTGTGTGGGGGATTCTAATTACAAGGCAGTCAGGGAGAGAAACCTCAAACTGCCACTTCTCAAAGCACCCTGAGTGTATGTGGTATGTCGTGGGCAAGAGTGAGTTCAGGACTCCTTGATAACATGTCACACATTATGGGGTTCAGGGTACTTCCTAGATGGCACAAATAGTTCAGTGCTTGGATATGAACTGAAAGGTTGGAGATTCAAGACCACCCAGAGGCACCTTGGAAGAAAGGCCTGGCAGTCTACTTCCAAAAAGTCAATCACTGAAAACTCTATGGAGCACCGCTCTACTCTGACACACAAAGGGTTTCCATGAGTTGGAATCAACTCAAGAGCAGTTGATTTGGTGTTGGTGTGGTTTTGGGCTGGAGTCTCCCCCTTGTCTGCTCTCCTTAATTGTTATTCCCACCACCCCTTGGCAGGTACCATGTTCTGACGTGAATTCTAACTTCATGTCTCTATCATCCTCCCTACTTGATCAAAAGTTCTTTGGGGACAGGGCTGTGTGTCTCATTCCTTTTTCTCCCAGAATGTCTATATTTGCATTGTATATATTAGGTGCTCAGTAAATATTTACTAGAAAAACAGTATCTCTACGATTGACTCCACAATGCTGAGGTAGCAACCCCCCTGCATAGCCTGAGGTCCTTTCTGCCCAGTGCTTGAATGCATAAATCACCATGGTTACCAATGAGCTCATTTCTGCTGGGCTACAAGTGATTTCTGCTACTTTAAAAAGAATATTTATAAACGCTTTCAGAGATGTGTAAAATACGATGCAGCCAAAAATGACTTAGGAAAGCCTCTTCCCAATTTCACTCTTGTCTCCTCCAGTAGGCACTGAGTTTTTACACAGCTAAAAGCAAGGAAATCCTGAGCAGAAGTACCCCTTGGTTCCTTAGTCAACTCTGTCCGTGTCTCTGGTTGGGGCAACCTCCCCACCCACCAGGATGTGTCTTTATGAAAATTCAGTACTTAGTGGGACATTCAACAGGCACCATCAAACACTTGCTCTCTTCCCTTCTGTGCCATAAGTTCTCTGTGCAGTAAAGGGTTAACACCGCTGACCTAAGCTGCTCAAACCCTGCATGTTCTAAAGCTGGAATTGGCCCGTTCTTGCCCCTAGGAGATAACCTCTAATCTTTTGAAATATCCTGGCTAATAAGAGTTTGCACACCTGGGACGTTGGACCGTGCACATAGCCTAAGCTCTCAGTGTGGCTTATGGCTGGGACCCTGGGCCATGCTGTATCAGGTTGACCTCTAGGGACTGGAGACTGAGTAGTTAACATTAGCCATGAAGGTGTTCCATGCCTAGGGGTTCAACCCCCAATAAAAACCCTGGACAGTGAGGCTTGGGTGAGCTTCCCTGGTTGGCAATACTTCACGCATGTTATCGCACATGTTGCTGGGAGAATTAAGCGCTATTGATACAATTCTACTGGGAGAAGACAACTGAAATCTCATGGCTGGTTGCCTTGGACTCTGCCCTGTACATCTTTTTCCTTGGTTGAACTTAATCTGTATCCTTTTGCCATGATGAACCATAAACTCTGTGTTCTGTGAGTCCTTCTAGCAAATCATCAAGACTGAGGCTGGTCTTGGGGACTTCTGACTCATCGTCCCCCTCCCAAAAATGATCCTGACTGATGCCTCATTTGGAACAGGATTAAGATGATTCCTGCCCCTTTATGAGAGAAAGGGATTTGTTACCTTCAAAGGTAACAACAAGGTCTCTGTGTAGCACAAACGGTTTGTGCTTGATTACAGCCAAGAAAACCCAATGGAGCAGTTCTACCCTGACACACACGAGGCTGCCATGAGTTGGAATTGACTTCATGGCAACTAGTTTGTTGGCTTGTTTGGTTTGGTTTAAGGTAACAACAGAGTAGGTCAAGTAGCTGTACGGTGGTGAGGAGAAGGACAGACTACTCCAGTCTCCACTGCCTCCTCTCCCCTCTGCCAAGACTCTTTGAGGTTCCGGGCAGATTTGGACCAGCGCGAATCCCCATGATCATTCCCAAGGAGGGTATCCTGTGTTTAAGGCTTATCCTGAGCAGCCTGGTGCTGGCTCTGATAACAGTTGGGTCTTGCTCCCAATCCTGGGTTTCCATTAAGCTCCTCCTTGGTACCAGTCATATAGGCATTGAGGACTGGGTTAGAAGCCTGACCCCACCAATGTTTACGAACAATCTTGGGCATATTACTCCCCCTTTCTTATGGATTTAATGGCATTGACCCAAAATATGTGTTAAAGTGTCCTGCCCCTGTACCTGTAGATGTGATCCTGTTTGGAATAGGGGTTCTTTTGTTGTGTTAATGAAGTCATACTCAAGTGGGTGGGTCCTGAACCTAATCACTTGTGAGTTATAGCAAGAGCAGAATAGACACAGAAACACACCTACAGAAAAGACAGCGTATGAAGACAGACACACGTGCCGGATGCATCTACAAGCTCAGGAACTTCAAGGAGTGCCAGGATACTAGAAGCTGAGATAGATGAACGAGGACCTCCCCTCCATCACACCCTGAATTCAGACATCTAGCCTCCTGAACTGTGAGACAATAAGTTCCTCTTCTTTAAAGCTACTCACTCACGGTATTTTTTGTTATGGTAGCACTTGGTACTAAGACACCCTCTCTGTGCTCAGTGTCTCCGGCTGAAGAATGAGGATGATGGTTTCTGACTCAAAGGATTAAGTGGTACCACCTATGTGAAGTGCACACTACAGTACACAGCACATAGTAAAATTCAATACGCCCATGTCAGAGACGAGAGTGCCAGTCCTGTACCCTAATCACCAAGCCTGGCATCTGATGCCTTGCTGTCTCTGGAGGGTGTCCCCAAGATACTTGCCCACCTGTCCTGTAAGGTGAGGTGGCCTTGATGCTGCATGCACCCTCACCGCACCCACTGCAGTGCCATTATGCTCCCTCCATCTTGAGATTGGAATGATCTTCTGTGCTGTGGCCATTCCCACTGAAGACTGAGATCTGCTTGCTGAAGGGGACATCTGCCCAGCACCTACAGCTAGGACATCCCCAGGGTCCTTCCTGATACGGTCTCTTCCAGCTGTGGTTAACCAAGCTACCTATAACTGTGTCCTAAGTCACAACAACTGGTGTGATTGGGCTGAACTCAGAGGAGGGCAGTGCCACAAGACGGCTCAGGCTCTGGGCAAGGAGGCCTGAGCTGGGATCACGATGTCACCTAGGTACTTAATCTCTGCAATCCCCTGATTGTCCATCTGCAGGATGGAGATAGTAACAGCTCCTACACCACAGAGTTGTTGGGGGCATGATTGAAATAAGTGTGTGAACTTCCTAACCCAGCCTCTAGCACAAAGTATGTAGCCTATGAATATCTATGTGGCTATCAAAGTCCTATAGGGCGCCAGTTATGTGACCTTGATTAGGTCCCATAACAGGTCTTAGCATCCATTTCCTCATCTATGACACTGGCAAAATGCCAATTATCTATAAGGTTTTTGTGAGGATCCAATGACATAATGTAAGTAAAGGTCTGCCTTAGTTTCCTAGTGCTGCTGTAACAAGAAATACCACAAGTGGATGGCTTTAAAGAACAGAAATTTATTGCCTCACAGTTCAGGAGACCAGAAGTCCAAATTCAGGGCATGGCTCTAGGGGAGGGTCCTTTCTAGTCTATTTCAGTTTCTAGTAGCTGCTGACAATCCTTGGCATTTCTGGGCTTGTAGATGCATCTGTCTCCATCATCTTTCTTCCTCTTCCCGTTTGGGAGTCTCTGTGTCTATCCAGGTCCTTTGATAACTCAGAAGTCATTAGGTTTAGTATCCACCCTGCACTAATATGACCTCATTAGACAACAAAAGGAAAACCCTTATTTCCAAACAGGGTCATATTGACAGGTGTCCATTACAAAAAGCCTGTTACTGTTGAGTTGATTCTGACTCATGGCAACCGTGTAGAACAGAGTAGAACTGCCCCATAGGGTTTCCAAGGAGCAGCTGGTGGATTTGAACTGCTGACCAAAAGGTTCTTAACCACTGTGCCACCAGGGCTCCTTTATAGACATAGGGGTTAGGATTTCAATACATAATTTGGGAGGCCGGGCACAATCCAATCCATAACAAGGTCTCAAAAGTCTGAAGTGCTATGCAAACAACCAATTGTGTTGCACTTTACATATTTACACGGTGTCTTAGTCATCTAGTGCTGCTACAACAGAAATCCCACAAGTGGATGGGTTTAACAAAGAGAAGTTTGTTTCCTCACAGTAAAGTAGGCTAAAAGTCCAAATTCAGAGCATCAGCTCCAGGGGAAGCCCTTCTCTCTCTGTCAGCCTTCTCATCAATGTTCCCCTGGACTAGGAGCTTCTCTGCTCAGGGATCCAGTCCATAGGACGCGCTCTGCTCCCAGCACTGCTTTCTTGATGGTATGAGGTCCTCCTGTCTCTCTGCTCACTTCTATCTTTTATATCTCAAGAGATTGCCTCAGGACACAATCCAGTCTTGTAGGTTGAGTCCTGCCCCACTAACACAACTGCCCCCCATCCTCCCTCATTAACATGATAGAGGCAGGATTTACAACATACAGGAAAATCACACAATACCAAGAATCATGGCCCAGCCAAATTGATACACACTTTTGGGGGGACATAATTCAATCCATGACACATGGATTGGCCAGGCAGTTGGCTTTTAGTTTAGAATGGGCCAGTGTTCTTTCCAGAAGCATGAATAAACCTAGAAGAGCAGCAGAAGCGCTGGAGACAGATGTGGAGTCCGCGGTAGCCCAGTGGATGTACCAAAGGACCAGGCAGTGTGGTTAAAATGACGTCAACGCAGGAACCACAGAACCAGGCAAAGATACTGAAACATCCATCGGACTGTAAAAGTTGTGACCCCTCCAGATGGGAAGGACTTGAAAATAATTTAGATCTAGATCAGGGAAGAAGTTGTTGTTAGTTACCATCGAGTCGATTCTGATTCATGGTGACCCCATGCGTGCAGAGTAGACCGACTCCATAGGATTTTCTAGACTGTGACCTTTCAGAAGCAGATGGCCAGGCCTTTCTTCCATGGTGCCTCTGAGTGGGTTCAAACTGCCAATCTTTTGGCCAGTAGTTGAGTGCTTAACCATTTACACCACCCAGGGAAGAAGCAGAGAAGTTGAATCTAATCAGTGGTGAAGGCACCACAGAGAAGAGCAAATCAGAGGGAAGGATTGGAAAAGGATTTGTCTTGAACCCGGGGATGTGGCCTGGGAGAACAGCTACTCTGTAGGACGTGGAGTCCTGCATCTATCAGTGTGACTCTTACAAAAGGTCTGGTCAGTGAAGTGATAGAATCATATGGAATATCTGCAATCTCGGGCCAAAATCTCTCACACCTAGAGAGGGGAGCCTCGTTCCTTTTTGATGTGGAGAAATTGTTTCCATGGTGGAGAAGGCTGTTTAACTCCAGGAAGTCTTAGGATCAAATGCAGATAAAGTACATCAAACTGATTGTATTAATACTTTCCTATTAAGTTTAAGAATTGTCTGTATGTTTATTTTACAATCAAATTTAAATATGTTTAAATTGCGATGAAAACACACCAAAATGCATGCATAATTTTAAATGTTTGTAATGTTTATGAGAATGAAGCGTATTAGGGGTTCCAATAGAATAGTTTTGTGATTCTAGTTTAAAATGTGCCAATCCTTTTGGGCTAATGGTTTCGAGTTGAAAGATATAAGAGAAATTTAACTTTCATAACTAATGGTACATATAACTACCATGTACATTTTCTGTCTCTGGAGGCTTACAGGCAGGCTTTAAACCAAACAAAACCAAAAGTATTGCCGTCGAGTCGATTCCGACTCATAGCGACCATATAGGACAATAAAAAATTTCCCCATAGAGTTTCCAAAGAGCACCTGGTGGATTCGAACTGCCCAGCTTTTGGTTGGCAGCTGTAGCGGTTAACCACTGCGCCACCAGGCTTTAGTACCACTTTAATATGTGCTGGTGTAGGGGGTGGGGCTTGCCTAATTATGTAAAAAACCAAGAAATCGGTCGGCGCCACGTTTAAGTGTTGAGAGGCATTCATATCAAGGGATACATCCTGGAAGAGTGATTTTATGAAACTTTTGTGACTTTGGGCTTCTGTACCGTGAGATAAGGCTTGTAAGTACATTTACTACGTCCTGTGTGTTAGCGGGAGGGTACGGTTTCCGTGATTCAATAATATTCAAACTGATGAATTATTTCCAGGCTCAGAACACTGTAATAGCGCGTTCTTGACGTACTTCGTTCCCCGTAGTACAGATAACTGCCATTTTTATTTTTCATCTCTTGGCATTCTAAATAGCAAGATAAGATTTGTAAGTTTATTTTTTATTTCCTTGTGTTGTTGGGAAGGTACAGTTTCCAGAATTAGGCAGTATTCAAGTGAATAAGTTAGTTTATGGCTCGAAGCAGCGTTAAGTGCGCTTTCTTGATGTACTCCGTTCCATATTGATTTTTCACCTCTCGGCCTTCTGAAGAGTTTTACAATGTGGAACTGTACCCACGGGAGTAGATGTGACCAACTGTCCTTCAGGTCCACTCTCATTAGACAGCTTAGCGTGGGCCGGGAAGACAAAAGCAGAGGAAGACTCTCATACCTTGTCGGGAACAAGCAAGGATCCAGCGGGGTGCCAGATGAACTCTGGCTGGTACAGGTTGAAGGCATTTACCTGTCAAGTCGACCAGAAGGCGTTGCAGAGAATGCAGCGCTAAGAAGCAGCAGAATGGAACAACAGCCATGCATGCAGCCAGTGCAGGGCGCCTTGATGAGTTACCCCATGTTTTCAGAATTTTCATTAAAAAATAAAATAAAATCTCTCAGAAAAAAACAATTTTCTCCCTGCCTCATTCCAAATATCCCACCTCCAGAGGGACATATGTGTCCCACATAATATTTCTTAAAATCCATAATACATAACAAAAAATTACCAACTCAATGATTCAGCATTCATCCAATTACAAACAAAATAATTCGCTGACATTAGGGTTAAATCTGTAAAACAGGATCAGAATGTTTATTTACTGTTACCTTGCCATGTTGATAAGTTATAAGCGTTTATTAGCTTTACTAGAGTCTTTTAAAGTACTTGGGAAAATACTGCTTGTTGGATGAGACAATTGAAGTGCCTTAAAAAGAAAATCAAAGGCATGCATTTATAAATGCAGTTTAAAATGGCTGAGAGAATTCAATTAACTAGGTTGTAAATAGGACTGATTCTTTAAGGGGGTTTTGGTCGTTTGAGTTCATCCAACATTAATCAAAGGCCTCCTTAAAAGTGATTGTTAAGGTCAGATATGTGTATACCAATGTCCACTGCAGCATTATTCACAATAACCAAGACAACCCACGTGTCCATCAACAGATGAATGGACAAGCAAAACGTGGTCTCTCCATACATGGACTATTACTCTGTCATGAAGAGAAATGAAATTCTCATACACGCTACAATGTGGATGGACCTTGAGAACATTATGCTGAGTGAAATCTCAGACCCAAAAGGACAAACATTGTATGATCCCACTTATATGAAGTATCTGGAGTAGGCAAATGCATAGAGACAGAAAATAGATTAGTGGTTGCCAAGGGCTTGGCGGGGGCAGGAAATGGGAGTTATTGCTTAAGGGGTATACAGTTTCTGTTTGGGGTGATAAAAATGTTTTGGAAATAGATAATGGTGATGGTTGTGCAACATGCCACTGAATTGTATATTTAAATGTGGTTAAAATGACAAATTTTATGTATATCTATTTTACCACAATAAAAAGAATGATGGTTAAAAGGTACCAAATGTATGCAAATTTTTTTTTAAAACATAGAAGAAAGGCCTGGCAATCTGCTTCCATAAAGATTACAGCCAAGAAAAAGAAAAGACAAAAGATCCACACATTAATTTTACTTGAGAAAAACTAATTGTTGTTTTTTAAATTAGTCTTAATCTTAGCAAATTGCATATTAAATTATAAAGCGTCAAGTCATGGTGAAGATGTTTTCTGGGCACAGTGCCTTGGGTCACACTAGGTGGATCCTGGTAGAAAGGGAGAAAAATGTGGAACAGAATTTCAAATTCTCAAAGAGTACACCTCCTGGACCTGTGGAGGCTGGAGGAAATCTCCAAGACTATTGCTTTGAGATGTTATTTAAACTTTGAACCAAAACTATCCACTGAAGTCACCTTTTAACTCACAAAGTAGAGAAGGTCACCTTTGAGTACTTTTCAAAAATGATCTATATGAGACCAGATGTACAACAGTTGCTCTAAAGCTTGGATGAGACCGTGCTGGCGGGGTGGAGTAGGGCAGTGAGACTCAGTTAATAGGAATGGAACAACCGGAACAGAAATGCTGAGAATGTTGGCGCAATGCGAAGAACGTAACCCACGTCACTGAACTTTCCACGTAGACGTCGCTGAACGGGAACCTGCTTTGCTGTGTATACTCTCACCAAAAAGACAATCAAATATTTTTAAAAAATTAATCTTAATAAATTACATATTAAATTATGAAGCCTCAAGTCACCGTGAAGGTGTTTTCTGGGTACACTGCCTCTGGGGACAACAAGGTCTCCCCCAACAGGGTGGGGTCAGCTCGGGCAGGTGGGCAGAGCTTTGCAGCCAGAGGAGGAGGATGGTAAAGCTGGCTGCAGCCTTGATCCTGGGGCTGCCAGGAGCTTCTGCCATCCAAGATGTGGTGAAAGCCACGTGAAATTGTGCACTACAGATTAGTCAGTAAGCACAGGTCAGCCCGTGCATACCTTGTTTATTGGGTAATTGGTCCCTGGACCTGGGGCATCTGACTGCCTATCATGAGAAGTGGCCCTTTGAGGATGGAGGGCTTGTATTAGAAGTTGGATTTGGTCACCAGAGACACTGATGGGTGGGGAAGATCAGTTAAACGTAGATCCTCTTGACCCCAATAAAGTCAAAGGGGAAAAAAGCACATGAGGCCTGTGCCTGGGCTGACCGACCCAAACAAGGCCGAGAAGGCTTGGGGATGTTGGGGAGATACAGCTGGCCAACTCCAGGCCAGTCCAGGTTACAGTGCGGGGGACGAGGAGAGCCAGAGGGAAGCCACCCACCATGGAGACGCTGGCATCCTGGAGGGTGCGGGCAGAAAGCAGGCTCCTCCACCTTCAGCCAGGACTGCTCACCTCCCGATCAGGGCTCCCCCATGCGGCCAGGTGACAGGTGGTCCCAGGAGGCTGACAGCCCACACAGACAGAGCCCTGGGGGCCGTGGTTGGGAGGGTCTGTCCCACAGCCCCAGCCCCGCTCGGGCCATGCCAGGTGATGAGGCTCTACCCTGGAGGGGGGTGGGGTCCCACCCAGCCCACCTGGGCCAGGCCTGTGCTCACCCTCCATCCCTTCTTGTATGTTCTCAACCGCCCCCAGAGCAGCCCACAGCTCTGCAGAGATGCTTGGAGGTTGCAGCTGGACCAAGGTGGAGGCAGAGCCCCCTTCACCCGTAGTGAAGCAGCAGAGAGGCCGCCAACAGAAAGCCCACAGAACGACATTTCCCCAGCCCTTCCCTCACAAGCCGATGAGCTGGGCTGTTCTTTACAACAATCTTCACACGCAGGTATCACGGCACACAGAGCCCCAACAGTATGCACACAGCCTATTTCATGGCACATGGAGCCTCAGCAAAGGGGTAGAACAAGCCCAGGTCACATGACAAGGGCGGGAGGGAACCCACTTTGTGTGACTCCTGGCGCAGACCTCTTCTGTTATCCTACTTTTCAGGAGGGCCAGGGACATGGGGGTGGAAGGGGCTTGGGGGTAAACAGCAAGAATGTAATACTCCTGGTTAAGAGCTTGGCTGCTAACCAGAAGGTCAGCAGTTCGAATCCACCAGCCGCTCCTTGGAAACCCTATGGGGCAGCTCTATTCTGTCCCGTAGGATCGCTATGAGTAGGAATCCACTTGACGGCAGTGGGTTTGGTTTTGAGTTCTCAGGGCAAAGCAAGGCATCAGATTAAAGGGGCCCAGTCACTGCTGAACAAAAGACTAGGGGAAAAAAAAAAAAACTCCCATTGCTATCGAGTTGGTTTCAACTCATAGTGACCCTATAGGACAGAGTAGAACCGCTCCATAGGGTTTCCAAGGAGCGCCTGGTGGATTCGAACTGCTGAACTTTTGGTTAGCAGCCATAGCTCTATAACCTCTGCACCACCAGGGTTTCCAAGGTTAGAAAGCACTTGTTTAATCCTGCTTACTTGATATCTTTAAATATTACCTTTTGCCCACTTTATTGTTTTTGTTGTTTATTGGGCTACATGGTGGGACTCAGTTACCCCCTAAAACAGACCAAGGGCCTGTCCATGCATTGGAGGGCTCTGTTTGAGTCCCCCCTCCCCCCCGTAGGTCGCCCCCATTCATACCCCATGGCCGCAGCAGGCCCCTTTGCAGTGGTTCCTACCGGGCTGCGTGGGTCCCCACCCTCTTTCTGGGCCACTTTGTCGGGCAGACCTTTTTCCCCCAGAAATGAAGGGGGAGGGGAAAGAAGGCGTCTCCCCTCCCTTGGGGAATTAAAATGCACACTGGCTGTGCCCACACAGACAAGTTTTCATGCAGTACATCCAAACATCTCATTGTTCCCCAAAGATGATGGGGTCAGTCCCTCCCTGAAAGACAAGTGTCATTGTCTGAACTATTTACAGGGCCTGGCAGGGTGCCACTCCAGCTGACACATGCCCCTCGCCGTGAAATCCTGCGGAACAATGTTAGATTCTCCTTTGCTTGTTGGCAAAAGACAGAAATCAGGATCAAAAAGCAGCCAAGGGCAGATGTTGCAGAAACAATTGAGACGCGGACTCTGGTTTGCTGTGCCATCTAGTGGCAGGCATAGGGTGGTGCAGCTGGACCAGTGTACGCCTCTACACACAGGTGATTCCCCAGCCCTCACAGGTGAATCCAGCACCCTGAGCCTTTTAGCAGAAGGAGTCACAGCCTCAGATCCTGGGTGGGGAAGGACTCGAGGGCCCAGGTGGTGTCTAGATGGGAGAACCACCAGGCAGGAAGTGGGAGGCGAGAGGAGACCAAGTGTCATGGATTGAATTGTGTCCCCTGTTGCTTGGATCACAATCAACCCCCATGGAAGCTTGTTGCTGTGGTTGTTAGGTGCCGTCGAGTCGGTTCTGACCCATAGCAACCCTGTGTACAACAGAATGAAACACTGCCCAGTCTTGCACCATCCCCACAATCATTGTTATGCTTGAGCCCATTGTTGCAGCCTCTGTGTCAAGCAGCAGTTAAGAAATCAAAAGACGTATTGTGTTGCGCAAATCTGCTGCAAAAGACCTCTTTAAAGTGTTAAAAAGCAAAGGTGTCACTTTGAGAATTAAGGTGCACCTGACCCAAGCTATGGAATTTTCAATCACGTCACATGCATGTGAAAGCTGGACAATCAATAAGGAAGACCAAAGAACTGATGCCTTTGAGTTGTGGTGTTGGCGAAGAATATTGACTATACCACAGACTGCCAGAAGAATGAACAAATCTGTCTTGGAAGAAGTACAGCCAGAATGCTCCTTAGAAGCGAGGATGGGGAGACTTCATCTCATGTACTTTGGACATGTTATCAGCAGGGACCAGTCCCTGGAGAAGGACATTATGCTTTGTGAAGTAGAGGGTCAGCGAACGAGAGGAAGACCCTCAATGAGATGGACTGACACAGTGGCTGCAACAATGGGCTCAAACATAGCACGATTGTGAGGATGGCGCAGGACTGGGCAGTGTTTTGTTCTGTTGTACACAGGGTTGCTATGAATTGGAACCAACTCAATGGCACCTAAAAACAACAATAAAAGTTATGCTGAAGTCTTAACCCCTGAGAGGGTGACCTTGCTTGGGGAAATAGGGTTTTACTTTGCAGATGTTATCAGTTAAATTAAGGAAGTCATACCAGAGTAAGATGGGTCCTAATCCTAATCCCTTTTGAGTGGTGTCTTATAAAAGAGAAGGACAGACACAGAGACAGCACCACACACAGGGAGAAGACAGCATGTGAGGATCTGTCTAGAAGCCAAGAAATGCTAAGAAATGCCCAGGGCTACAGAAGATGGAAGAGGCAAGGAAGGATTTTCTCCTAGAGCCCGCAGAAGGAGAGCATGGCTCTGCTATGTCCTGAATTTGGTCTCCTAGCCTCCAGAACTGTGAGAAAATAAGTTTCTGTTGTTTAAAGCCACCCAATTAGTGGCATTTTGTTACTGCAAACATAGGAAACTAAGTATTTATACTTTTCAGTATTTCAGAAAACACAAATGAGTGGAAAGGGCATATTTATTGAGATGACATGAAAAGTATTGTCATGGATTGAATTGTGTCCCCCCAAAATATCTGTCAACTTGGCTAGGTCATGATTCCCAGTATTGTATGATTGTCTACCATTTTGTCATCTGATGTGATTTCCGTGTGTGTTGTAAATCCTATCACTATGGTGTAATGAGATAGATTAGTGGTAGTTATATTGATGAGATCTACTAGATAGTGTCTTAAGCCAGTCTCTTTTGAGGTATAAAAGAGAGAAGCGAGCAGAGAGACACGGGGATCTCATACCACCAAGAAAGCAGTGCCGGGAGCAGAGCGTGCCGTTTGGACCTGAGGTTCCTGTGCAGAGAAGCTCCCAGACCAAGGGAAGACTGATGCATCACAAGGACCTTCCTCCAGAGCCAGCGCCCTGAACTCGGACTTCTAGTCTACCGGACTATGCGAGAATAAACTTCTCTTTGTTAAAGCCATCCACTTGTGATAGTTCTGTTATGGCGGCACTAGATGACCACGACAAGTATAGATGGAGTGAGATTTTAACGTGTACATCAACTACTTTTATCTGAACCCCAAAGGGCCACACAGTCAGGGAACGCAACACCTGGGTTTATGGAGTGTTCTCAGCAAAAGCAAGTGGCAGGTGCTGAGCTTACAGAGGAACACAGTGATGCGGCCCAGGAAGCACCAGTGGTGCCCAGCACAGCACCTGGCCGTCGGCAGATGCAGAGTGAGCATGTCTGTGTCGTCAGTGGTCAAACAGTGTCCTGCATGGTCACATTTTGGTGTTAAATGCCATTTATTTTACTTGTTTAAAATTGCTTATCCACACATATTACATATTTTAATTCCTTACTACCTCTGAGAATATCCAATAAACCAAAGTGCCTCTATTTCCCAAATATTCTGCACAATGACAATCCATTGCAACCAACAAATTTAAGCTCATGAGTTAAAAACAAAGACCATGTTATCATTCTTTCTAAGGTCATCAAGGGGGAAAAAATAAAAACCTCTACTTTTGGGTGTCAGTTATCTAACACTATTCTAATTTGTTTTAAGTGAAATAAATGGTAGATTGGGGAAAATTCTAGACTAAAATAGATTCTTCACCCATTTCCTCGTTAATTCATTTTATGACCTTAAATAAATAGTCTACTCCTTCTCTGGTTTCTCATCTGTGTAATGGTACGTTCCTTGTGGTAGGAATATATTTTTAAAAAAAATGTCTGTGATGTCTGTGAAAATACTTGGAAAAATATAAAAGAGAGTTATAGGTATATTATTTCTGTTTGTCATAAAGATGTTCATATTAATCAAGTGCCTTTTGAATCACTGGGGTGTAAATAAGAACAAAATGCTGGAAAGATGGAAGAAAAGTTTCCCACCAACTTTTAAAGATTATATTCATCTACTTAAAAATATTAGCAAAATATTTATAAGACTGTTCTATTTTTAAAAGAACTTCAAGTGCCCTGTCAATTAACTTTGCCAGGGTGAGACAGCATGTGTCTGACAGAGTGTTGGGTGATGGATGTGCGTGGTGAGTGAGCCCCTGAAGGATCCTGGGGACCCATTTGGATATTAACGCTGGAGAGCTCTGGGGTTGGGAGGCAATTCAGTGGTGGTGGAGCCGTGCTTGCGTTGGGTTGGATGATCCTCGTGTCCGTCACTTCTGGAGCTCCAAGCTCTCCTGTACTGTGTCCGCTTCTCCAACCCTTCCTCTCACCTGCTCATGGGCATGGCTTGTCTGGGACCAACATGTGACAGCGGGCTTCCTGGGGGTAGACTGGGCTGTGTTTTCATCATCCTTGGGGCTCATCCAAGCACTGACACACCGCAAAAGACAGAGGGCGCTGTCGAGCATGCGTGATGAATTGCTAACTGAGCCGACGTCACCGCTACCTGAATGGGGAATGAGGTTGGCATGTCAGTGTACACACAGCAAGCAGCAGATAGGGAAAACCCATGAGTGGGGCTCGTGGAGGGCTCCTCCAGCCCCAAGGACATGACTTCCGTGCTTACTGGGGAATGAGAGATGGTGTCCCAAAAGCAAGGGCAGCGCCTCCCAGAATGCCAGTAGGACAGGTGCAGAAAGGAGCAGAGGTGGAGAGCAGCACCTGGATGCCCTGCTGCAGCTACGGGCTCAGAGCCCGGCTCAGGCTGGGCCGCACTGTCTTCCCCATCCACGCGAGACTTTGGGTAGCATTTGGGGACAACAAGAACACAATTTGCCCACAAGCCCTCCTGGCTGTGAAATGCAACTCTGATTTTACTATTATTATTATTATTCGTCTTCAAAAACCTTTATAAACATAACAATCCTGGCATGTCCCACTAAAGGTTCATACTAACAATAAGCCAGTTGCCCTTGAGTCAACCCCGACTTATATGCCAGAGTAGAACTGTGCTCCATAGGGTTTTCAATGGCTGCTTTTTCGGAAGTAGATTGCCAGGCCTTTCTTCTCAGGTGCCTGTGGGTGGACTTGAACAGACAGCCTTTTGTTTAACAGCCAAGTGCGTTAACTATTTGTACCACCCAGGGACTCCATGTGAACAATACTGCACCCCGAAATGAATGTCATTGGTCTATGATGAAATGTATTCTTGCCAGAAGGAAAAAAAAATCCACATGCCCCTTTGACAGGTCAGAAAAGCGTCTTCATACACAAAGGTTAGGATATTTAAAATAACTATTGCTGAGTAAAGAATGGAGGAGAACTGGTGGCACAGTGGTTAAAGCACTCAGCTGTGAACTGAAAGGTTGGCAGTTCAAACTCACCAGCTGCTCTCTGGGAGAAAGATGTGGCAGTCTCCTTCCATAAAGATTTACAGCCTTGGAAACACTATGGGGCAGTTCTACTCTGTCCTATAGGGTTGCTATGAGTTGAAATCAACTTGACAGCAGTGGGTTTGGTTATTTTTGGGGGGTTGAGTAAAGAACTGCTGCGTTATTGTATCCACATCACATCCTCAACGAAAGAAATGATGAACCCTGTTGCCTCCCAGGTTGGGGGACACTGGACCAGTAATAACAATCTGAATTTATTCAACATTTAGGATGTGCCAGGTACCACATAAGTGCCTTTCCTGCGATTTCTCACTAGAGTCTCACAGCCACTCCATGAGGTGGGTATTGCTATCACCCACTCCTTTGTATGGATGAGGAGACCAAGGCACCGAGAGGTTCAGGACCTCAGCATGGAGATGCAGAGCTTGAACCTGGAGCATTGCTCTACCCCCCACTGCACTGCCTCTGGTCCTGGGTAGCCGTGGTTGTATAAATTGATAGAACCCTATCGCTCATCCCTCACTGATCATTTCCCGCCTTCTGACTGCTCCCGGTTGCTTTTTTGGGAGGGGAGGATGCATCCCCAGTGAGCACCCACAAAATGCTAACACACACAAATCTGTCCCCACCAAAGCTCGCTTTTCCTTCCTCCCAGGCAGCCATGGTGAACTAGCCCTTCACACCTGTCTCGCTCCTTACCCTCCTTCAGTGCGACCGTGACCTTTCATTCATAGAACACCTGGTAGCTGAAGTTGTCAGACTGGATTTTGAAGTTGTACCTCCCGGTCATCCTCTGGTAGCGCATGAGCAGGAGGGCAGCTATGCCTGTCACCAAGGCAAAGGCGGCCACCACAATGAGGACCACGTAGCCCACTCCCAGGCCTGGCTGTCCACCTGCAGAGTCACCTGTGGGGATGTGACAGGTACAAGGTAAGATGTCTGCTAAACCAGGAGGAACTTGTTTCCACTGGCCCAGACCCAACTGGAGTTCCTGCAATGGGAAGACTGTGGTGAGGATAAAGCCGGATGCTTAGAGCAGGGCCCAGAACAGAGCAAGCTCTCCATGGTGTAGTTACTTTTGAACATTATGATTACCCTCTGGACACATTGGATCTGGAGCACATGGGTAGTGAGGACCCCGGAGTGTGCCCATGTATCCGTCAGCTAGCAGAGATGGGGGAGGCAGGTGCCTGAAGCCCAGGAGTGCACCCAACCATGCCAGCTCAGCCCACCCTACAGTTCTTAGGCTAAGCACTGACCAAGAGTATGAGATCATTGTGGGAGAAACAGGTCCTCCCTATAGGAGGAGGAGAGCTTGGCCAGATTTCTGGCACAGAGACACAGGCTGAGCTTGAACACATCCTACAACATGGAGGGGTGGGGTCTTCCAGCAGGAAAGCATTGCAAGAGGGGCAAAATAAACACAGGGGAGTGTACACCCAAAAGAACTGAAAGAAAACAGATACTTTTATGAAAATGTTCATTACAGCACTATTCACAATAGCCAAATGGTGGAAACAACCCAAGTGTCCATCAACAGACAACTGGATAAACCAAATGTAGTACATCCATACAAGGCAATATTAATCAGCAATGAAAAGAAATGAAGTACGAATACATGTACAACATGGATGAACCTTGAAAACATCACGCTGGCTGAAATAAGTCAGACACAAAAGGTCACATGTGTGATTCTATGCACATGAAATATCCAGAATAGGCAAATACATAGAGACAGAAGCAGATTGGTGGATGCAGGGACTGGGGAAGAGAGAAATGGGGAGTGACAGCTTAATGGCTACACGGTCTCCTTTTGGTGTGGTAAAAGTGTTTTGGAAGCAGATAGAGGTGGTGATCGCAAAGCACCGTGAATGTACTAAGTGCCACTGAATTGTTCACTTTAAAATGGTTAACTTTCTGTGATGTGAATTTCACTTCATTTTAAAAAATAATAAAAACAGGAGAAAACCGTGTTGTCTGAGAAAGATAGAAGCTTCCAGCCCCTCTAATCTTCCCTCCGTCACCCCAGGGAAAGACCTGAACACCTGCCGCAGAAATAATCCTAGCCTCATGGAAATAAGTGTGTGTGACATGGTTCGAGAGCATCTATCCAACTGTTGCCATGGAATCAACTCCAACTCCTAGAGACCCTATATGTGTCAGAATAGGACTATGCTCATAGGGTTTTCTATGGCTGGGTTTTCAGAAGTAGATCACCAATCTTTTCTTCCAAGGCACCTGGGTGAACTCAAACCTCCAAACTTTCCTAAGACAGACTAGGAAAAAGGTCTCACCATCTGCTTCCAAAAATTAGCCATAGAAAACCTTATGAACATCACGTTTGGTAAAGGAGAGGGTCGGCAAAAAAGAGGAAGGCCCTCAATAAAAACTGGATTGACACATCGGCTGTGACAATGGACTCAAACATAGCAAAGATTGTGAGGATTCAGGGCCAGGCTTTTGTTCTGTTATATAGAAGGTCGCTATGAGTAAGAGCTGACTTGATGACACCTAACAACAATAATCCAACGAGTAGTTAAGTGGATGGCTGGATGACTTGGTGGATGAGTGGATGGATGGATGGACGGATGGACGGACGGATGGATGGATGGATGGATGGGTGGATGGATGGATGGATGGATGGGTT
>NW_004444064.1:7486939-7498812 GCF_000243295.1 Trichechus manatus latirostris
GATGTGGCCTCTGATCCAGAGCAGAAATGTCCTCTACAGTATCCCAGTTGGGGGCACGGGCTAGCCTGGCTTAGGACTTCCAGTAACAAGGAAGTCCCCTCCTCAAGACAAGTTTTTTATATTTTGAGCTGCAATCTGCCTTTTAGTAACTCCCTCCTGCCTGGGCCTGGGCCCCAAGTCTGTGTTCCTCAAAGGCAAAGACACAAAGATGCTGAGGTCCTCATGCCTGCCACCTGGACAGCTCAGGGATGATGGATGGATGGATGGATGGATGGATGGGTGGATGGATGGATGGATGGATGGGTGGGTGGGTGGGTGGGTGGATGAGCAGATGGATGGATGAGCAGATGGGTGGATGAGTGAATGGATAAATAAATGGGTGGGTGGATGGATGAATGAGGGGATGGATGGATGAATGGGTGGATGGGTGAATGGAGGAATGGTTTAGTGAATTGATGGGTGGATGGATGGATGGATAAGTGGATGGATGAGTGAATGAATGAATAGGATTCAGAAGTTTCAGTAATTTTCCCAAGACCACACAGCTCATAAGTGTCATATCCTATATTCAAATTCAGGTCTCCTAACTCCAAGTCCAGCACTTTTCCCACTCTCATTCTGACACTGCCTGTAAACTCTATGAATAGATGAGAGTGTATTTTAAAGGCATTCTATTTCATGTCAGGTGCCCAGGCCAACGACTTCACCCCAGTAATTTGAGAAAATGAAGAGGGCAGGAGAGCATGTGGTCCTAGGACCTAGACCAGCAGTTGCCTGAGGACCCATCAAAGTATACGGGCCTGAGACCCAACTCCAGAGACTCGGAGGTAGTAGATCTGGTGTGTGGCCTGGGACCTGTGTCTATTTTTAAAACTTCCCAGATGATTTGCATAAGAATCAGGAGTTGAGAGTCATCACTTGAAAAGGCCCCCCTCCACCTGGTTCCTCGGGTTGTCCCCAAGTCCTGATCAACACTCAGTCCCAGCTCATATCCTGGAACCAAACTCCAGGAGTTCTTGTTCAGGAAAGTAGAGAGAGATGAGGAGCGTCATTAGGTTAGGAAGAAAAACAACAAGAAGAGAAAACCAACCAGAATTAGGTTAATTTGCAAGAAGAACAAGGAAGTTTATTTACTTCCCACGTAAAACATGGAGGTCAGAGCCCAGGCCTGGCCTGGCAGCTCTGCTCCATAGAGTCCCTGGGAACCTTGCTCTTCTCAGCTCGCTGTGTCCATCCTTAGGGTGTGGCTGTATCCTCATGGCTCAAGATGACAGTGGTCACAGCCATCTCCTCTGCATATCAGGCAGCAGGAAGTGGGGAGCAACAAAGGAAAAGGGGGCAAAGGATGGGCACCAGATGCTTTTTTAAGGAGGGTGCCCCAAAGTTTTCATGGGACATTCCTGTTTGCATCTCATTGGCCAGAGCCAATGAAACAGCTTTTTCACATATGGCTGCACTTAGCAGCCAGGGAGGCTGGGATTTAGGGTTTTTATTCCAGGCAGCCGTGCACTAGCTAAAAAGTAGGGGGTCTGCTACTGTGGGAGCAGAGGAGAGCACGTATTGTGAGACAACTAGAAGTTTCTGTCTTAACATCCAAAGCACACAATTTCTGGAGAATTGATTTTAAATTTTGAAAATACACGAAATGTAATTGGCTGATGAAAGTTTTATACTTAGAGAAATCATCAATGCCATTTTTTGCATCTTTTAATTTCATAGAGCCTTGAATGAAACACAGGGACCCGTGGTGGTTCAATGGTAGAATTCTCGCCTTCCGTAAGGGAGACCCAGGTTCAATTACCAGCCAATGCACCTCATGCAGAGCCACCACCCATCTGTCAGTGGAGGTTTGTGTGTTGCTGTGATGCTGAATAGGTTTGAAAACCCTGTGGAGCACAGATCTACTCTGATACACATGGGATCACCATGAGTCGGAGTTGACTCGACGGGAAATGGAATTGGTTTTTGAGTGAAATGGCTTTTTCACGTGCTTGCATGCACACGCACACACGCACACACACACACAGTTTGACTCTGCCTGGTTACAGCTTCAGTCCTTTCCTTCCCTTACCAATCCACTCAGTGTATCCATCCAGTGTCAGAAAACTTCAATGGTTTGGTTTCATGCTATGCGGTTCAAAATGGCACATTTAAACTTGTGCTTGACCTCTCAAAGCCTTGGCGTCCTCATCTATAAATGAGGTAATAATAGATCCTACTTCACAGGTTGTTGAAAGAAGTTGCATTCTGCACCTGAAGGACTTAGCACAGGGCCTGGCACCTGGGTAGGCTCGCCGTAAATGTTACTCTCATCATTTTTACTATCAGGAGTGTTTTAGGAAAATCTTAAGTGTTCCATTGTTACAAAGCAGTAGCTTTTTGGTTTGAAATGGAGTTGGTTCCATCTTGTCTTTAGTTCTCTATACCAAGTCTTCAACTCACCTTCAGACCGAACGAGGGGCCCCCAGGATGTCAGGTGTGTAGCAGGTGTCTCACTACTTCTCAGTGACCGGAAATTATTGCAGTTCTGTTTTTTTTTTAAAGGAGAGAAGCTGCATGTTAGTTGACAACGTTTGTGAGACATCAGATCACCATCAGGGGTGAAAATCTGATTCTAAAGGTTTATCCTGCTGGGGAAATCAAGTCACTGGATAGATAAGTGTTGACAGAGGTATAGAGCGTGGGGGAGGCCAGGCCCACAGGTTCTGCCCAGGTAGGATGACACTGGAGCAGCCATGGTGGGTGGGCTGGCCATCAGGAGACAGGAGGGACTGAAGAAAGTGACGTACACACAGAAGTAAGAGGTAGAAAGCCCCACGACACGTCTTCAAGTACTAATGCTGGCCCCTTTGGTCCCTCTGGAGGCAACATCTCAGTTCCAACTCTCAGAAGCTACGCAGCAGTCATTTTCTCCTTTGAACACCTCTGCCTTCCCAAAAGGCTGCCTGGCTCCATGACATTCTGGAATCTGCTTACTATATACTCATCTCAAAGGAACTTGGAGAGAAATGTGTCACACTCATGCTATAAAGAATGTGAGACATTCTGACTATAAAATTCTGTGATCTTATTAAAATTTAATTGGGGGGTGCTGAGGATATAACAGGAGACCCTGGGTAGCACAAACAGTTAATGCACTCAGCTATTGACTGTGAGGTTGGAGGTTCGGACTCACCCAGAGGAACCTCAGAAGAAAGGCCTCACAATCTGCTTGAGAAAATTCAGCCATTGAAAACCCTATGGATCACAGTTCTACTCTGACACACATGGGGTCACCATAAGTTGAAATTAGTTTGATAGCAATGAGTTTGGTTGGTTTTTTTTGGAGGACATACATTCAAATTAAATTTCTCATAAGGAAAACTACAATATCGCTTTCTGTGAGCAAGAGTTACCCCTTCTGAGAAGCTAAGTAAAGCCAAATAACTTATTACCTATTATTTAAGTAGAGGAAGACTTTGAATTTCGTATCTTGAAAGAGTTTATTTAGCCACTTCCATTTTTAGTTATTGTACTGTTGTTAAGTTGTTAGGTGCCATCAAGTCAATTCCCACGCATAGCAACCTTACGTATAACGGAACTAAATGATGCCTCACATCGTTACTGTTTGAGCCCATATGTTGCAGCCACCATGTCAATCCATCCAGTTGAGGGTCTTCCTCTTTTTTGCTGACCCTCTACTTTACCAAGCATGATGTCTCACAGTCCTTGCTTCTAAGGAGCATTCCTGCCATACTTCTTCCAAGACAGATTTATTCATTTCTCTGACAGGAATTCTTTGCCAACGCCATAATTCAAAGGCATCAATTCTTCAGTCTTCCTTATTAATTATCCAGCTTTCGCATGCATATGAGGTGATTGAAAATCCATGGCTTGAATCAGGTGCACCTTAGTCCTCAAAGTGACATATTTTCTTTTTAACACTTTAAAGAGGTCTTTTGCAGCAGATTTACCCAATGCAATACGTCATTTGATTTCTTGACTGCTGCTTCCATGGGTATTGATTGTGGATCCAGGTAAAATGAAATCCTTGACAACTTCAGTATTTTCTCCATTTATCATGATGTTGTTTATTGGTTCATTTGTGAGGATTTTTGTTTTCTTTATGTTGAGATGTAATCCATACTGAAGGCTATGGTCTTTGATCTTCATCAGTAAATGCTTCAAGTCCTCTTCACTTGCAACCAGCAAGGTTGTGTCATTTGCATATTGCAGGTTGTTAATGAATCTTCCTCCAATCCTGATGCCATATTCTTCTTCATATAGTACAGTTCCTAAGATTATTTGATCAGCATACAGAATGAATAAGTATAGTGAAAGGATACAACCCCGACATACATCTTTCCTGATTTTAAACCATGCAGTATCCTCCTGTTTTGTCCAAATGACTGCCTCTTGGTCTGCATACAGATTCTGCATGAGCACAATTAAGCATTCTGGAATTCCCATTCTTTGCCGTGTTATCCATAATTTGTTATTATCCACACAGACAAATGACTTTTCATAGTCAATAAAACACAGATAAATATTTTTCTGATATTTTCTGCTTTCAGCCAAGATCCATCTGACATCAGCAATGATATCCCTTGTTCCACGTCCTATTCTGAATTCGGCTTAAATTTCTGGTAGTTTCCTGTTGATGTACTGCTGCAGCCGTTATTGAATTTTCTTTAGCAAAATTTTATTCGCCTGTGATAGTAATGATATTGTTTGATAATTTCTACATACTGTTGTATCACCTGTCTTTGAAATGGGCACATATATGGATCTCTTCCAGTCGCTTGGCCAGGTAGCTGTCTTCCAGATTTCTTGGCATGAACAAGTGAGTACTTCCAGCATTACATCCGTTTGTTGAAGCATCTCAGTTGATATTCTGTCAATTCCTGGAGCTCCAGTGATTGTACTAATAATCATAAATTGCACAATATACATTTTGATAAAATTTGTGCTCAAGTACAAGGGTAATTTTTAATGTCTTAATGATTGGTACTGCTCACTTGCATGATTTCGGAAGATGTAATTGTGAATACATGCTGTCAGAATTTGTAAAATTTGGAGATTGGCTTTTCACCTAGATTTACTTTTTAAAAAGCAACATGTAATCATTGATGCACTTAAACTAGTTGCCACTGAGTTAATTCTGACTCATGGCGACCCCATGTGTGTCAGAGTAGAATTGTGTTCCATAGGGTTTTCAATGACTGATTTTTCAGAAGTAGATTGCCAGGGCTTTCTTCCAAGGCAACTCTGGGTGGATTTAAACTACCAACCTTTTGGATAGTAGTCGAATGTGTTAACCATTTGCACCACCCGGCGACTCCTAAGATGCTTCTAAAAACCAAAAAACGAACTCAATGCCTTCGAGTCAATTCCAACTCATAACGACCCTATAGGACAGAGTAGAACTGCTCCATAAGGTTTCCAAGGAGCAGTTGGTGGATTTGAACTCCCGACCTTTCGGTTAGCAGCCAAATGCTCAACCATTGCGCTATGAGGTCCCCAAGATGCTTTTAGGGCTCAAATTAAAGCATATATGATTGTAAGGAAGTTGTGCCAAAGCATTCTGTAGAAGGAGACAGGGGTATTGTCCCAGCTTATTTGTAGAAGCAGAAATCAATTAAGTTGTATTTTAGGGTAAAACTTTTATCAACATATTTACTTCTTCCCCATTTCAAGCCACAAGTCAAATATTTTTTCTCTTAATAGATATTGTTGTTGTTTTTAGTTGCCATTGAGTCAGCTCTGACCATTGTGACCCCATGTACAACAGAACGAAAAGTTGCCTGGTCCTGTGCCATCTTCAGAATTCTTGGTGTGCTCGAGTCCATTGTTGTGACCTCTGTATTTTGATCGCTTTCCAACTTAAGGGGCTCGTCTTCCAGCATTACATTGGACAATATTCTGTTGTGATCCATAGGGCTATCATTGGCTAATTTTGAGAAGTAGAGCATCAAGCCTTTCTTCCTAGTCTGTCTTAGTCTGGAAGCTCTGCTGAAATCTGTCCACCATAAGTCACCCTGCTGGTATTTGAAATACTGGTGGCATAGCTTCCAGCATCACAGCAACAAGTAAGGCACCACAATACAACAAACTGACAAACAGATGGCAGTCTTAATAGGTACATCTATAATATTTTTCATTTGTTTTTTTATGAAATCAATTAATTCTTGTGCTATTTTTATATAGGTAAATATAATTTAGGAGTCCCTGGGTAGCACAGACGGTTAAGTGCTCAACTACTAACTAAACAGTTGGCATCTCCAAAAAAAGGCCTGGTGATCTACTTTCTGAGAAATCAGCCATTGAAAACCCTATGGAGCATAGTTCTGGTCTGTAATACATGCAGTCACCCTGAGTCAGAGTTGACTTGACTGCAACTGGAAAAATACAGTAACTTAGTCCATTTTAAGCTTTTTTTAAAAAAATGCATTGACACCCTTTGAGATATTTTAAGGCTAAAATCTGATCTTTTTGATTACCACAAAAATCCATTCAGAAGGAGGATATCAGCTGTCCACTCTTCACAATGGACTCAGTCACCTATCAGCTCTCCTCAGATATTTGTTTGCAGGTGTGTTCCATTTTACAGATGTTTTGATTCTCAGTGTATGTGCTGTATGGAGTCCCTGGGTGATGCAAATGGTTAATGTACTCAGCTTCTAATTGAAAGATTGGTGGTCACCCAGAGGAGTATTGGCAGAAGGGCCTTGTGATCTATTTACAAAAAATCAGCCATTGAAACCCCATGGGAGATGGCCCAAGATGGCAGCTTAGTCAGACACACCATGCTGTCCTCCTACAGCAGAAACCTGAAAAACCAAGTGAAACAGATACAGATGACAATCCTGGAACCCTGAGCATCAAAAGAAAGGATGAAGAACTGGGTAGAACACCAATGGGAAGGAGAAACTAAATGAAAACAGCAAACAAGGAGAGTTACAGATCAGAGGTGCCCTTCCAGCTGGCCCAGCACAGCATGGCCATCTTGAGACAAATCAAGCAATGACCCCAGGTGAGGACCAAAGAAAGACAACTTCATGGAATTCCCAATAGGAGACAGAGAAACTGTAGACAAACCTGGAGTGAAGCAAGTGAGCAGGACATGAACTGGATTTAAGAAGGGAAAGTACATGAAGGTGGGCAAGAGCTCCAGGTATCCTGTAGACCACAGAGCAGGGAGGGAGCCAGGAACCAGAGACAGGACCACTCACCAGCAGTGGTCGCTGACCATTAGGGTGGGTGGTACACACAGAGTAGTAGATCCATAGAGTGTCAGAAGGAGGTTCCCCACCCAACCAGAGTCCAGGCAGCTCCTCTCTTGTATTTGGTCAGGGCATGGGGTCCTGATTACTGGCTGCAGCCTACAGGGAGTGCCCTGGCACCCATGCCTGGTGACCAGAGGAGCACACTCCCTCTCCTTCCTTCCCAGTGACCAGTGGCATGAGCCCCCAACACCCTGCCTGCCCAGGGATCATATGAACCTCCTCTTCCCCCCCACCCCACCCCCACGACTGGCAATGTACATCCACTTCACCCACCACCACCCCTGCTGCCCACTCCTGTGCCGCTGGACCGGTGGCAGCACACACCAACCACACCCACCTCCTCTACCCCCCACCGCCACCATCCTGCCCACCTGGCAATAGGTGGCAAGTGCTTCTGTGCTCCCAGACTGGTGATTAGTGGAGCACACTTGCCCTGACTGCCTGTATTTATCAAAACAAAACAAAATAAAAAATCAGAAGAAAAAACAAACATAAATCAATAAAAACTATATAAATAAATAACACATTAATGCCTCGGAGACAGCAGACAATAAATCATGTGAAGAAATAGGATAAAATGGCTCAAACAAGTGAGCAAAATAGAGGGAACAAAAACATTTCTGAGGAAGAAATGATTATAGAACTACCTGAGAAGGAATTCAAAAGACTTATATTTAGGATCCTCAAAAAGATTAAGGAGAACACAGAAAAAAACCTAGAAGAATTCAGGAAAACAATACAAGAACAAAATGACAGACTCAATAGACAAGTAGAAACTATACAAAAACAGCAGTTAGAAATTCAGAAGATTAGCAATAAAATATAAGAAATAGATAACACCATGGAAGGACACAGAAGTAGAATTGAATCAATAGAAGAAAGAATCCATGAAATAGAGGACAAATCCATTGACACTGATTTGTTTGAGGTAGAATCAGAAAAAAAATGAAGAAAAATGAAGAAAGCCTAAGAGTTATGTGGGACACCATCAAGATAAATAATTTACATGTAATAGGAATTTCGGAAGAAGAGGAGAAAAAAAGTGCAGATAAAATTTTTGAAGCTATGTTGGCAGAAAACTTCCCAAATATCATGAAAGATGAGGAAGTTCCAATCCAAGAAGCCCAAGGAACCCCATACAAGATAGACTCCAAAAGAAATTCACCAAGACATACTGTAATCAAACTTTTCAAAAACAAAGAATTCTGAATGCAGCTAGTGAGAAACAAAATATCACTTACAAAGGGGCACCAATAAGACTTAGTGCTGATTTCTTATCAGAAACCATACAGGCAAGAAGGCAATGGAATAACATATATAAAATCCTAAAAGAAAAGAATTGCCAACCAAGAATCATATATCCAGCAAAACTGTCTTTCAAAAATGATGATGAAACTAAGACATTCTCAGATAAACAGAAATTAAGGGAATTTGTAAAATCCAGACCAGCCTTACAAGAAATATTAAAGGGAGTCCTTCAGATAGAGAACCAACGACATCAGACAATAACCTGAGAGAAAATCATGCAATAGCATCACCCAGAAACCAACCCAGATAAAGCTTTCACAAAAGTAAAATAAAGCTACAAAACTGACTACAGGGAACCAGAGATGTTAAACTGTAAACAATGACAACTTCAAAACAAAAAGGGGAAATAAAAAGTGTAGTTACAGAACTTCCAAATGGAGAGGAAGTCTAGGCAATTTCAAAATATAACAGATTGTTTTAAATTTAAGAGGATAAAGGTAAACTTCAGGGTAACCACAAAGAAAATTGATAAATCTACTCACCAAAAGGAGCCCTGGTGGTGCACTGGTTAAGAGCTCTGCTATTAACCAAAAGGTCAGCAGTTCGAATCCACCAGCTGCTCCTTGGAAACCCTATGAGGCAGTTCTACCCTGTCCAATAAGATCACTATAAGTCAGAATTGACTCGATGACAATGGGTTTGGGCTTTTTTGTTTGTTTGTTTTGTTTTACTTGCCAAAGTAAAGAAGAAGAAAATCAAAAAGAATCAGTAAACACAAAAACAACAATGACTGATAGGAAATGAAAATCCATACATGAAAAGGACACAGCACAAAATATTAAGAGGAACAAAGAAACTGTTAACACCACAAAAAAGTATAGAAATATGTGTACTGACTGTTTAATGAGAAACTATTCATTCTGTAAACCTCCACCTAAAGTACAATAAAAATAAATAAATAAATTCATTATAAAAAAAGTATAACAAAATGACAGCAATGAATTTATACTTGTCATTAATCTCACGGAATGTAAATGAATTAAATACACCAGTCAAAAGACAGAGAGTAGCATAATGGATAAAAAAAAATATGACTCACCAATATGCTGCCTACAAGAAACACATCTTAGACACAATAACATAAATAGTCAAAAATCAAAAGATAGTAAAAAAATATATTAAGCAAACAGTAATCAAAAAAGAGCAAGAGTAGCATAATAATTTTGGATAAAATAGACTCTAAGTCAAAATCCATTATAAGAAACAAAGGGCATTATATAATGATTAAAGACTCAATTCACCAAGAATATAACAATAATAAATATTTATGCACCCAACACCAGAGGTCCAAAATACATAAACACTAATAGAATTGAAAAGAAAAATAGACAGTTCTGCAATAATAAAGAAGACTTTAACACGCCACTTTTGACGATGGACAGAACAACCAGAAAGAAATTCAGTAAAGATACATGAGATCTAAATAACACAATCAACCATCTTAACCTCATAGACAAATACAGAACACACCTCCCATCAGCAGCACAGTACACATTCTTCTCCAACGCAAACGGATCATTTTCCAGAATAGACCATATTCTAGGCCACAAGCCGAGCCTCAATAAATTCAAAAACATCAACATAACATAAAGCATCTTCTCAGACCATGATGCTATAAAACTAGAAATCAGTAACAGAAAGAGCAAGGGAAAAAAATTAAATTCATGGTAACTGAATAACACCTTACTTAAAAACTATTTGTGTCATAGAAAAAAATAAAAAATACTTAGAATTAAATGAGAGTGAAGATACAACATACCAAAACCTCTGGGACACAGCAAAAGTAGTGCTCAGAGGAAAATTTACAGCAATAAATGCACACATCAAAAAAGAAGGGGGGGGCCAAAATGGCAGAGTAGTCAGACACTTCAGGTGGACCCTCTTACAACAAACAAAAAACAAGTGATTTGATTATATACGGCAATTTGGGAGCCCTGAACATCAAAGGCAGAGTTGAGGAACCGGATTCAGTGGCAGGGAGAGGGAGAGATTGTGCGGAAGCAGCGAGGAGTTGCCAGACCTGACCCAGAGAGAGCCTGAGCTCTTCAGGCCTGAGCAGGTCGTGGGTGAGCAGTGAAGCAGGCAAGTGGTGGTGCTTGGGAGGTGCATTTTCTGTACTGGGAAAGACACAGCCCAAGAGAGTCTACACGGCCACCCAGAACCAGTGAGAAGCAGCCATCATCAGCAAAAGTTAAGTACTTGCGTACAGCTTACCATGGAGATCAAAAACACCCCCCTTAGGGAAAAACCTCTCTTCCATTTACCACCCGCCCCCCCGCTCCCTGCTCTGCACTCGGTCCTGGACCAGCTTCAGCAATTGCCGAGTCCCCTGGGTTGGAAGTAGGATCTGTCACACACCCGGAGCAATTCTCCCTACCTTGGAGAGTGAACAAATTAACAAACAGGGGAAAAAATAAACAGTGGCTCCCCTAATCCAGGAACACAGGGTAGGCACAGCTCCTTTGCCTAGGCATAGGCATAAGGGATCCACGGACTCTGAGTGTCTCTCGCCCTGCATAGACTTTTGTGGGCCCATCTCAACAGCATAGGCCCTCATTACCGCAGTACAACAGGGTATATACCAGAACTCTAACTTCAACTGTTTCAGCTGTGAAGTGGCAGGTTCTTGACATTTGACACTGCCCTGCACATTAAGCAGGGCCTTCACCTACCCACATCAGGGTCCTGAGGACTGGTGGCTCCACCTACACCACCAAGCCACCTGTGATAGAGGCCCATGAATAAGAGGTGCCCCCCAGTCCTTACATCCAACAGCATTAGGTGCTCATAGTCCAGCTACAAAACTTACCCACCTACATGCTTAGGGAACAGGGACAAGCCTTCCTCCTGGCTACTCAGGGGCAGCCATCATCCCCCTGCCTTGCTCAGAGTGTGTACCCCTGCTGCAGCGAGATGCCTGTGCCTACACCAATCATCCATGCCTGTCTAGGACTGTAAGTGAGAGCTTACACCACACACTTGGTGGATATCTACCTCGGCACCTGAGCTGAATCCATATAGGAGGAGTGGGTGGACTCCTGAGCTCACATACCTAGTGACAGATCTAACCACCTGGTGACAGGACAGTAGAGCTTCAAAGGTGCCAGTAATCAAACTAGCTCATACAAGCAGCCTATTCGGGCATATCAAAGCAAAACAAGAAGCTAGGACACAGTAAGCAAACATAAAATAAATAAATATAATAACTTACCGATGGCTCAGAGACAACAGTCAATATCAAATCACATAAAGAGGCAATCCATGATGGCTTCAGCAAGCTCCCAAAATAAAGAATCTAGA
>NW_004444064.1:7505001-7510958 GCF_000243295.1 Trichechus manatus latirostris
GTCTGGGGTCTTAAAAGCTTGCAAGTGGCCATCTAAGATGTATCAATTTGTCCCAGTCACCTGGAGTAAAGGAGAACGAAGAACACCGAAGACACAAGGAAAGTATTAGCCCAAGAGACAGAAAGGGTCACATAAACCAGAGACTTCATCAGCCTGAGACCAGAAGAACTAGATGGTGCCCGGCTACCACCAATGACGAACCCGCCCTGACAGGGAACACAACAGGAGTCCCGGATGGAGCAGAAGAAAGGTGGGGTGCAGAATACAAATTCTACTAAGAAGACCAGACTTCAGGGTCTGCCTGAGACTGGAGGAACCCTGGAAAGCATAGCCCCTGGATTTTCTATCAGCCCAGAACTAAAACAAATTCCTACCCTTCAGACACGGATTAGACTGGACTGTGGGACACAAAGTGATACTTGTGAGGAGTGCCTCTTAGCTCAAGTAGATACAAGAGACTAAATGGGCAGCTTCTGTCTGGAGGTGAATTGGGAAGGCAGAAAGGGTTAGGAGCTGGTTGAATGGACATGGGGAATCAGGAGTGGAAAGGAGGAGTGTGCTGTCACAGTATGGGGAGAGCAATTAGAGTCACATAACAATGTATGTATAAATTTTTGTATGGGAAAAAATAAAAAAATTAAACCTAAAAAAAAGAAGAAAGGTCCAAAATCAATAAGTTAACCAGAAGTAAATCCATCCACTTATAGTCACCTGATCTTCGACAAAGGCCCAAAGTTCATTTGATGGAGAAAAGACAGTCTTTTTAATAAGTGGTGCTGGCAAAACTGGATGTCCATCTGTAAAAAAATAAAACAGGTCCCATACCTCACACTATACACAAAAACTAATTCAAAATGGATCAAAGACCTAAATATAAAACCAAAAACTATAAAGATCATAGAAGAAAAAATAGGATCAATGCTAGAGACCCTAATACACAGCATAAATAGGATACAAACCATAACTAATGATACACAGACACCAGAAGATAAGCTAAATAACTGAGATCTTCTAAAAATTAAACACTTACACTCATCAAAAGACCACCGAAGAGTAAAAAGAGAACCTACAGACTGGGAAAAAAACTGGCTATGGCATATCCGATAAAGGTCTAATCTCTAAAATCTATAGGAAAATCCAGCACCTCTACAACACAAAGACGAATAATCCAATTAGAAAATGGGCGAAGGGTATGAACAGACACTTCAACAAAGAAGACATTCAGGTGGCTAACAGACACATGAGGAAATGCTCGCAATCACTAGCCATTAGAGAAATGCAAATCAAAAGTACAATGAGATACCATCCCACCCCAATGTTAGTGGCAAGAATCAAAAAAACAGAAAATAACAAATGTTGGAGAGGCTGTGGGGAGACTGGAACTCTTATGCCTTGCTGGTGGGAATGTAAAATGGTACAACCATTTTGGAAAACAATATGGTGCTTCCTTAAAAAAGCTAGAAATAGAAATACCATATGATTCAGCAATCCCACTCCTACGAATATATCCTAGAAAAATAAAAGCTGTCACACAAATAGACATATGCACACCCATGCTCTTTGCAGCGTTGTTCACAATAGCAAAAAGATAGAAACAACCTAAGTGCCCATCAACAGATGAATGGATAAACAAACTATGGTACATACACACAATGGAGAAATATGCAATGATAAAGAACAATGATGAATCTGCAAAACATCTCACAAGATGGATGAATCTGGAGGGCATTATGCTGAGTGAAATAAGTCAATCACAAAAGGACAAATACTGTATGAGACAACTACTATAAAAACTCATGAAAAGGTTTACACGCAGAAAGAAATAATCTTCGATGGTTACCAGGGAGGAGAGGGGTGAGAAGGGAAAAACACTGAATAGACAATAGATAAGTGGTAACTTTGGTGAAGGGTAAGACAGTACATAATACTGGGGAAGTCAGAACAACTTGTCCAAGGCAAGGTCATGGAAGCTTCATAGAATCATCCAAACTCCCTGAGGGACTGAATTACTGGGCTGAGGGCTGGGGACCATGGTCTCAGGGTACATCTAGCTCAACTGGCACAGCATAGTTTATAAAGAAAATGTTCTACATCCTACTTTGGTGAGTAGCATCTGGGGTCTCAAAAGCTTGTGAGCAGCCGTCTTAGATACTCTACTGGTCCCACCCCATCTGGAGCAAGGAAGAATGAAGAAAACCAAACTCACACAAGGGGAAGATTAGTCCAAAGGACTAATGGACCACAACCACCACAGGCTCCACCAGACTGAGTCCAGCACAACTAGATGGTGCCCGGCTACCACCACCAACTGCTGTGACAGGGATCACAATAGAGGGTCCCAGATAGAGCTGGAGAAAAATATAGAACAAAATTCTAACTCCCAGAAAGAGACCAAACTTACTGGCCTGACAGAAACTGGAGAAACTCCGAGAGTATCACCCTCAGACACCCTTTTAACTCAGTACTGAAGTCATTCCTGAGGTTCACCCTTCAGCTAAAGATTAAACAGGCCCATAAAAAAAATAAAAAACTAGACTAAATGGGCACTCCAGCCCAGGGGCAAGGATGAGAAGGCAAGATGGCACAGGAAAGCTGGTAACGGGGAACCCAAGGTCGAGAAAGAGAGAATGTTGACATGTCATAGGGTTGGCAACCAATGTCACAAAACTACATATGTACTAATAGTTTAATGAGAAATTAATTTGCTCTGTAAACCTTCATCTAAAGTACAGTAAAAAAAAAAAAAAGAAAAGAAAAAGAAAATATTCTACATCTTACTTTGGTGAGCAGTGTCTGGAGTCTTAAAAGCTTGCAAGTGGCCATCTAAGATTCATCTACGTGTCCCATCATGTTTGGAGCAAAGGAGAATGATGAAAGCCAAAGATGCAAGGAAAACAGTAGTCCAGAGGACTAATGGACCCCATGAGCCACAGCCTCCACCAGCCTGAGCCCAGAAGAACTAGATGGTGCCCGGCTACCACCACTGACGGCTCTGACAGGGATCACAACAGAGGGTCCAAGACAGAGTGGGAGAAAAATGTAGAACAAAATTCAAATTTACAAAAAAAGATCAGACTTACTGGTCTGACAGAGACTGGAGAAACCCCCCGAGACTATGGCTGCCGGACACCCTACTAACTCAGAACTGAAGCCCTTCCCGAAGTCCACCTTTCAGCCAAAGATTAGACAGGCCTATAAACCAAACAATAACACACGTGAGGAATGTGCTTCTTA
Source organism: Trichechus manatus latirostris (assembly GCF_000243295.1). Lineage (NCBI taxonomy): Eukaryota > Metazoa > Chordata > Mammalia > Sirenia > Trichechidae > Trichechus > Trichechus manatus. Next base: position 7,508,236 of record NW_004444064.1, read on the forward strand.
ATTCGATCAAGTATACGAGACCAAGTGGGCAACACCTGCCCAAAAGCAAAAACAAGAAGGCAGGAAGGGACCGGAAACCTGGACGAATGGACTAGGGGAACCCAGGATGGCAAGGGAAAGGGGGAGAGTGCTGATACATTACAGGGATTGCAAACAATGTCGCAAAACAGTTGGTGCATAAATTTTTGAATGAGAAACTAATTTGTGCTGTAAACTTTCACCTAAAATAAAATAAAATAATTTTAAAAAAGTAATAATGATGAGTCCACGAAACATAACATGGTTGAATCTAGAGGACATTATGCTGAGTGAAATAAGTCAATCACAAAAGGACAGTATTGCACGATACTACTTTTACAAAAAGTCAAGAATAGGTATACACAGAAAGCAATATTCTTTGATGTTTACCAGGGAAGGCGGGGAGGGGGAATCACTTACTAGATAGGAAAAAAACAAAAAACAAACCCATTGCTGTCATTTCCAACTCATAGCGACCCTATAGGACAGGGTAGAACTGCCCCATAGGATTTCCAAGGAGCACCTAGTAGATTTGAACTGCCGACCTTTTGGTTAGCGGCTGTAGCTCTTAACCACTATGCCACCAGGGTTTCCTACTAGATGGTAGACACATGTTAATTATGGTGATGGGAAAGACAGTCCACAAAAGTCAGCACAACTTGACTAAGGTAAATGAAGATGCTGAGAGGTACGAGAGAATAAAAGACAACTACGGGAAATGCTATAATATATACAATGTTGCAATAGCAGTAATAACAAGCAAAAAATCTGTGAGTGGTTACATAGGTAGATGTGTATGCTATATGCGTATGGGAAGGCATATGGGAGTATGTGTGTGCATATATAGATATGGAGCCCTGGTGGCACAGGGGTTAAGAGTTTGGCTGCTAACCGAAAAGATTGGCCGTTCGAATCCACCAGCCACTCCTTGGAAACCCTATGGGGCAGTTCTACTCTGTCCTATAGGGTCGCTATGAGTTAGAATTCACTTGACAGCAACAGGTTTGGTTTTTATATAGGTATATTTGTGGACACATATATATACATGTTTATATGTGTTGCGTATTTATTCACATACACAATGAAACACATAGGGGGCACAGTTAGGTATACTTCCTAGACATAACCAAACACTTTATGGGATTGATTTACTGGGTTTGAAGCCTCAGGACCATAGTCTCGTGGGACAAGTAGGTCAGTTGGTATAATTTAGTTCATAAGGATAATGTTCTACATCCTAGTTTGGTGAAGTAGCGTCTAGGGTCTTGAAAGCTTGCAAGTGGCCATCTAAGATACAACTATTGGTCTCTTCCTGTCTGCAGCAAAGGAGAGAGAAGTGAACTAAAGACTCAAGGAAAAAATTAGTTCACAGGACTAATGGCCCACGTGAATCACAGCCTTTTCTAGCCTGAGACCAGAAGAACTAGATGGCGCCCAGTTACTACCACCAACCGTTCTGACCAGGAACATAGTAGAAGGTCCTGTTTAGAAGGGGAGAAAAATGTAGAACAAAACTCAAATTCATAAAGAAAAGGCCGGACTTACTGCACTGATAGAAACGAGAGGAACTCCCAAGACAATTGCCCTAAAATACCCTTTTAACCTGGTACTGAATCTACTCCCGGAGGTCACCTTTCAGCCAAATAATAGATTGGCTTAAAAAATAAATATCACCTGTGAGGAATGTGCTCCTTTAAACAACAATTATACAAGACCAAATGGTCAACATTTGCCCAAAAGCAAAGATGAGAAGGCAAGGAGGGACAGGGAAACTGGAGGGATGGAAATGGGGCAGGTGGGGTGGAAATGGGGAGAGAGCTGACAGACACATTGCAGGGATAGCAACCAATGTCATGGAAAAATTTGTGCATGAATTGTTGAATGGGAATCTAACTTGCTGTGCAAATTTTCACCTAAAACACAATAAAATATTTTTAAAAAAGAAAGCCGTATGGGACACAGTTCTACTCTGACACTCATGAATCAGAATCAACTTGATAGCAACTGGTTGGTTTTTGTGGTTTTTTTTTTTTGTTTTTTTTTTGTTTTTGGTATGCACTCTATACAAATACAGGTATTCTAAATCTTTAAAAAAAAAAAAAGAAGAAGAATTTGGGAACCAGCAGCTCTGTGCAGATGCCAAGCATTATTGTGGCTTTTCACATTCTTATTATTTCTGGGGATGTCATGGGACCAGGTGCAGACTCATGGGCATTCCTGAGTTGTCAGTTTTCAGCTGTCTTCCGTTTCTTTCATCTCATTGTCTAGGAAGACGTACTGTTTGACAAGAAGGGACAACAACATCAACTGTCATTGTGTTTCTTCACTTATCCATGTCCTACTGATGCCGGGGGGTGCTGATCACCTGGGGAAACTGCAGGAGTTCTGTGTCACCTTACAGATGAACACAGGAAAAAAGATCCCTCAAAACAACAAAAGATAAACACACAGTCACTGAACCTCTGCCACAGACATGTGACAAAAAACACAGTCACTTCACATACTTGTCTCAAAACAGACAGGAGGTCTGGCGTATAAAGGATAGCTTTCAAGACTCAGGGTGGCAAACTAGATTCCAAATGCAGAGGTCTAAGACAATGAATCTCAAAAATGATTCATGATGAAGAGAACAGGATAGAAGGAAAAGATTAGTCCAAAGGACTAATGGACCACAGCTACCAAGGCCTCCACCGGACGGAGTCCAG
>NW_004444064.1:7511407-7554371 GCF_000243295.1 Trichechus manatus latirostris
GTATTTTCACCAAAAAAAAAGGTTGAGAAGTTAGAGAGTTGATATGTTGTGGGGTTGTTAACCAATGTCATAAAACAACGTGTACTACTGTTTCATGAGAAACTATTCATTCTGTAAGCCTTCACCTGAAGTACAATTTAAAAAAAATAATAAAAAAAAGTTTATAAAAAAAAATGATTCATAATCCCAGAGTCGATGTTGAACACGGGAAAAAAAAAATCTTATTAGATGTCACTTGTTGTTAGTTGCTGTCAAGCAGATTCCAACTCATGGCGACCCCATGTGTGCAGATCTGCTCCACAGGGTTGTCAAGGCCGTGACCTTTGGGAAGCAGATCGCTGGGTCTGTCTTCGAAGCACCTCTGGGTGGGTTTGAACCCCCAACCTTTCCACTAGTAGTCGAGTGCTTAACCATTTGTGCCACCCAGCTTGCCTAGTATTTGTAGATGTTCCGTAAATGTTACTAAAAATAATATTAAGTGAAAATATGAGTTTTACATCTAAAGAGTCATCAAATCACCTTGAGAAGAAGCACTACATCATTATCACAAATCAGTGCCAATTGTGATAACCACTTGAACAGTATGGCTTCAGGAAGGACTTGGTGTAGCCATCCATAAATCCAAAATGCCCCATCAACTCAGCTGCTCCTATTGGTCCTCCACCCAAAGACTGTCCACTGTGGCACATCAGTCCATGTCTCTTAGACGTGATGTCTGCAGGCCACAGGCCCTCCTCCCAGAAGTCAGGCCCCAGAGCACCCAAATCCTTGGCTTCTGATAACATAGGTACTTCCTGCATTACAATCAAACCAGCTGTCATCTCGTATATTCTGACTCATGGCAACCTAGTGTGTGTCAGAGTAGAACTGTGCTCCACAGGGTGCTCAATGGTTGATTATTTGAACGCAGATCTCCAGGACTTTCTTCCCAGGTGCCTCTGGGTGGACTCCCACCGTAACCGTTTGCACCTCCCAGGGACACCTCCACATAACAGTAAAGAGTGAGAATGGAAACCCAAACACCTACTATTCTGCATGTGGCTTCGGGTGATTCCATGCAGATTCGAAGTTTGCAGTGCAGATACACAATAGAGTTGTTGATGAAGGAGAAGATCTTCAGCTTAAACTGAGCCTTGTTGGAGTCCCCATTCTCGATGACGTTGGTGTACGTGTTGGGAATGGGGCAGCTGCAAAGAGAGGAGAGGGGACTCCTTAATTATAAACCAGCCCTCCTGTCCTGGGTCCCAGCTGGATTTACTCATAGCTCCACTTCACTATGCTCAAAGACTCCGTGGAAACCAGAAGAGACTGGTTACCCCATCAATTCCTGAGAGGGGGTGTCTCCTCTGGGACATAACCTCAAATCCCAGGTCCATCTCAGTATCTGCCTGGAAATGTTGAGGTCCCCATGCAGGCAGCACACCAGGGGAGGTGATGGTTCCTGGTGCCCACCTGAGTCCTACCTGTTGTTAATGAAGCTGAACATCACTGGGTCCCTGGCATTGCTCGATGGGGTTGCCCAGCACTCCGTCAGGACCACCTTAAGGTCACTTTTTTGTCTATAGAGCCCCACCTCGATCTTGACGTCGTCACTGGCAGACACACTATAATTTTGAGGTATAGGAGAATCTCCAATAAATAACTGCATTTCAGTGACAAAATTTCCAGCTCCATGGAGGTCCTCAATGATCGTATAAACCCTGTAAAAGGGGGTGATTTTTCAGGACATTTGTTTCTGTGACTCACCTTTCCCACTTCTCCAAAAAGCGACTCCAAGCCAAACCTACTGGCGTCAAGTCATTCCCACTCATAGCGACCCTATAGGACAGTAGAACTGCCCCATAGGTTTCCAAGGCTGTAATCTTTATGGAAGCAGACTGTCACATCTTTCTCCCACAGAGCAGCTGGTGGGTTTGAACCACCGACCTTTTGGTTAGCAGCTGAGCACTTTAACCGCTGTGCTAGCAGGGCTCCTAAAAAGCATCTCCAAAGTGGGGGAAGAAACAGTTGCCATTGAGTCGATTCTGACTCCTGGCAACCCCATGAGTGTCAGAGTAGAACTGTGCTCCACAGGGTTTTCAATGGCTGATTTTTTGGAAGTAGATCACCAGTCTTTCTTCTGAGGTGCCTCCAGGTGAACTCCAACGCCCAACCTTTCAGTTAGCAGCTGAGTGCGTTAACCGTTTGCACCACCCAGGGACCCCAACTCCAAAGAAGGGTCCTCTAAGTGTCATAACCACAAAGAAACCCGAAGTGAAGGTGCTAGAGAGAAACCCAGCTACGTAGAGGAGGCAGGGGTCAGCCCTCCCCAGGGTGGTGAGGAGCCCCCACTCACCCCCACTCTGGGGTGTAGCCCGATGATGCCAGGAGGTCATTTCGGAAGGCGCAGTGGATGGGGCTCAGAATCTTCAGGTAGTGGATGACACCCTCTGGGGACAGGTCATTGCGCAGCATGGTCCTCACCACCGTGTTCGTCATGTTCTGAACACAGAGGGCAGCGTGAGCGAGCGCCTGGGACCCAGGAGGCCACCCAGACATGCCTGGGACCACGGCTCTGGGTATGGAGGAGATTTCTTTTTTAAAGCTTGTTCCCCAAAGTTTAAAAACCCTGAGGATTTTTTTCTAACCTAAATCACCAAAGAGAACACAAGGTTTCCGTCTCTGCTTTAACTTGTTTCTTATTTACCAAAGGGAGACAGAAACTGCTAACTGTCCCTATGTCATGAGTAGAATTGTGTCACCCAAAAAGATACGCTGAAGTCCTAACCTCTATCCCTCTGAGTGTGATCTTGTTTGGAAATAGGGTCTCTCTTGGAAGACAGTATCAGTTAACATGAGGCCATACTGGAGTAGGGTATGTCCTAATCTCTTCTGAGCGGTCTCTTATAAAGGGGAGAACAGACATGGAGACAGTCATACAGGAGGGGACACCATGTGGCAATGTCAAAGAACACCCAGAAACACCTAGTTCCACCAGAAGCTGGAAGAGACAAGGAAGGATCCTCCCCTAGAGCCTTGGACATGCCCTGAATTTGGACTCCCAGCCTCCAGCACTTTGAACTATTGTAATAAATTTCTATCCTGTAAAGCCATCCACTTTGTGGTATTTTGTTATGACACTGTATTTCATTGTATTTATACAAATAAGTCTTCAGAGGACTCATAGTTTGACAAATGTCAAAAGCATCAAGAGCTTCTATGGATTCCAGAAACTTGGATATAACTCATAGGAGACAAACCCCCTTTGCTCTGAATGTACCCTGAAACCTGTTGTTGCGAGCTGCCATGGAGTCGGCCCCTGACTCATGGCGAACCCATGCACAATGGAACAAAACACCACTTGGTCCTTCTCCATCCCCATGATCAGTTGTAGATTGGACCGTTGGGATCCGTAGGGCTTACATTAGCTGATTTTCTGAAGTAGATCACCAGAACTTTCTTCCTACCTGTTGAGCATCACAGCAATGCCCATGTCTCTACTGACACATGGATGGTGGTTGTGTATGAGGTGCATTGGCCTGGAATTGAACCTGGGTCTCCAGCATGGAAGCAAGAATTCTACCACTAAACCACCAGGGCCCTCTGCCCTTATCCCAACTGAATTTAATTGGCAAACCAATTCAATTGTTGTCTAGCTCAGAACAAGAAAAGGAAAGGGCTGCCATCTGCCCAGTATCTGTTTCTGCCTGCCCATTCCTCCCCTCACCATCACCGCCACCTGAAGGAGGTGCTGACTCACATTTGGGAACTGCCTGGGTGTGTTGATCACCAAGCACCCTGAATACACTGGGTAGAAACCACCATCTTATTTTTAGATCTTGAACTCATGTTCTACAACATGAGTTGTAGAGCTCTGCCAGAGCCACTATTACAATGTGGACTTGCTTAGATCTGAGAACCCAGCCAAAGCTCTGCTCACATCAACACTTCAATGTACGTCTGCGGCTCATAACTACAGCTGCCAAGAAGTTGCTGTGCCACCTGCTTAGAGTTGCTCATGCTCTTCTCAAAATAGGCTGCTAGGTGAGAGTCTTAAGAAACTTCCAGAAATTACAGCAAAACCCAGTACTTATTTTTAAGTTATGTAAGTTTGAGGGGTGGGAGTAGGGTGAGCAATGGTTTGGGGTCACAGAAAATGTCCAGGTGGCCCTTCACCCCCCAAGACCCACCCCTAAGGATCTGAGCCCCTCCTGCCCCTCTCCCAGGAAGGTGAATTCACACTCAACTGAAGCGAGTCCAGGTACACAGCACAGGTGCCTCGCTCTGCAAAGACCCAAACACTAAAGTTTCTCTCTCAGCTCCCTAAACCACCCACAGCCCCGCTTCCTGTCAGCAGGCCGCAACTCAAAGTAGTCTCTTGATCCACAGCTACCATGTTGAGTGCCTCCCCAAGTGTGTCTCATCCATGAGAAAGCCCCTCATCTCCATCCCTCCTGGCCTCTGTGGCCTCCCTGCCTCCATGCCCCAAGGTGGACTTCCTACTCAGCCTCAGGGTCAGAATCTGAGCCTCCTGCTCAGGAAGTCTACCTGTTCCTATACTTTCAGCCCAGGCCAGGGCCTGAGGCCACCTGACCCCTGGAGGGAGTACGTCCAGAACTCTAACCAGATGCCCCTAGTGCCTGCACATGGAGTGTCTTAGGGTGATGGTCCCTCGAGGTCCTGGTAGAAAAGCCAGCTCCCTTGGGAGGCAGTCATGGGGGCGGTCAGAGCTCTGTCCTCAGAGACAAGGCTGACCTTGACCTTGACCCTTGTAGACCTTCTGAGCCCCCACGTCTCAAGGGTTAAACACAGATACAATACCTGCCATGGGGTTGTTAGGGACTAAATGCCATCATGCATGAAGAACACCCAGCCCATGCCAGGCCCATGGAGGGCTCGGGGTTCCATATCCCATCCACCCCTTTTAGGAATTGATTTCCCAGGGATGGAAGTCCAGCCCCCTGATTCCTGCCCAGCAGCTGGGAGCTCCTCTCTCTTGTTCAGTTTCCCTGATGTGGACAATCTTCCTGCCCCCTGCCACCTGAGCCGTGCTCTGCTCCCCTACTGGGACCCTTCCCACAATATCAGGGCTAACATTGGACCCCACACCCCACCCCTACCTGGAAGCCACCCCTTCTGTCTGTCCTCTCCTGGTGGGTGGCCAGCTCCAGGGCCCAGTGTCCCCAACCTGCCTTAACCATGTGGATGCCTGCTGCATCTGACCTCCCCTCCTGGCTTCCCAGCCTCCCTTATCTGCCCGCTGCAACACTCGGAGTTCTCACCCTCACCCCCAACTCTTTGGGCTGTCTTTCATGGAGCCCCAGTTCCCAGAAGGCTGCCTCCCCACTGGAAGCCAGCCTCTCATGTGATCCAATGACCCTTCCATGCACCTTCCTCACCAGAATGTGGACCCCAGTCGCCCAATGACCCCTCCACACCTCTTCCCACCAGACCACGGACCCCAGCTGCCTGCCAGCTGACCCCACATCCCCAAGCTGAATTAGCCACACTGTGTCACTGCCTCTCTATGAGCCTTATCCTAGGGGCACACATTTCTCCAGGACGACCACTCCAGGGCTCCTTCTGCCCCCTAGTGCCTAGCATGGGCTGAACTCTGGAAGATGCGCGACCGTCCACTGTGATATAGAGGTGCCTTTTGAAGAAGTGAGACCTGGAGCTATCAGCCCATCCCACCCCACGGGGTTCTACAGGGCAGCGGTGCCCACAGCAGGGTGAGTCACCAGAGAGGGTTAAGTGCCCAGAGCCCCTGGGTCAGAAGCTCGGGGGAGGCCCTCTGCACACTGAATTGAGAACACCACCGGGGGGGCAGAAACCTAGTGGTCAGCAAAGACCTGGAATAAGAAGAATGTTTGAGAGGACACAGCCCTCTGGCCCCATCACTCTGAGTAATGCCACCCTGCTTCTCCACCAACGCACACACACGCACACACACGCACACAAACCATACTTGCATGCACCAACATACCCATTCGTGCACATATAAATGCAACCATATATATATATACTCACATACACACACACTTACATATCAGCATAGATGTATTTATACACATTCACACACATACAAACCAACCCATACATACACACATCTATGCACATATACACACACATTCACACACTCATATATATATATACATTCCACATACATTCACACATATACACACTCAGATGCACGCACACACACAGACACATTCACACACACACATACATGCACACGCAGGCCCCTCAGCTCTCCTGTCCCTTTCCTGTCCCACTGGCTATCAATCCTGCCTGCTCACTAAGTCACTCTGGAAGATGTGTTAACCCCCTGGTGTGGCGCCTACCCAGGCATTTCCATCAGGATCCCTGCAGAGGGGACAGGCACCCCACTCCTGCCTGGTTCCAGGGTGCAGCCTGATTCCAGGTGAGACCTTAGCCCTGTCCTAACCCCTTTGCTGGGTCCCCTCCCCAAGAGACAGAGACCTTGGGGGTGCAGAATCTTCCCTGGCCCCCAGGTCGGATGGGAGCCCTCCCGTGAGCCCCACGTGCCCTCCTTCCCAGTCCTCACACTCTGCACGGCGGTCCCGCACTCGCTCCAGCCAGCTTCCAGGAGCACATGCGTGCTGTTGCTGCTGCTCACGTTGCAGGCTGGCTGGCCCAGGTACAAGGAGGACTCGGGGATGGACTCCTGCTGCAGGAAGCGTTTCTGGATAGCAATGGTCACCCTCTCGAGCTCACAGAGCACGCGGACCGCCCCCGTCAGGTTCATTCTTTGGGGCAGGCTCCTGGTGGTGGGGTTTGTACCTTGCACAAGGGGAGCCCTGCTTCCTGGGGAGGTGGGAGGCTGCTCTGGGTCGGGGGTCAGAGAGGACCCAGGGGCCTGAGTTGTGCTGCCAGTAGAGTCACCTGCAAGGTACAAGGAGACAAAGACAGACGGTGGGTCTGTGTTTTGGGTCAGCCACTAAGCTCAGCCTGTGGGCCAGGGGGTGAGTAGCAGATGGGGACACACTCTGCACCCTGCAATGGCCCAGACCTGGAATTGCACATCAAGCCACAACCATGTGCGCACACACACACACACACACACACACACATTCCACATTTCCATCAGCCAACAGGCCTGGCTTGGCTCCTCAGGGGCCACCACAGGCCACTGTAAGCCAGGGACCCAAAGGGCCTGTGATGGTTAATTTAATGTGGCAACATGGCTAGGCCATATGTTTCCTGGCTAAATGGCCAAACACTAGTCTGGTTGCTATTATGGAGAGTTACATGTGCTGCTATGGAGGAGTTACATGTGGCTAAATCACACAGCCTTGGGTAGAGCAAATACGTTCCGTAACGTAACCTAATGTAATTACTTTAAATGTAATGTAATGTAATCACTTTCCATAATGCAATCTAAGGTAATGCGATCAATCAATCAGTTAAAAAGGGAGTTCCCTAGGGTGTGTTCTGCCTCCTGACTATGAACAGGTATTTTGGCAGAACTCTTACACACACATGGGGAAGACAGACATCCTATGAGGATCTTCTACAAGCCGGAGAACCCCAAGGAACCAAGGAATACCTGAGGCTACAAACAAGGAAGGAATTGACATGGCTGAAACCCTAATGTGGACTTTTAGCCGCCAGAACTATAAGAAAATAAATATCTACTCTGTAAAAGCGCCCACTTGTGCTATATGTATCACAGCAGCACTGGTAAACTAAGACAGCCCCCCACCCAACCCCTCCAGCCTCTCCCAGGCTGGCTCTGGGTATGCTGAGCCCATGGAATTTGGCAAGGTGTCTGACCTCAGGGGCCTGAGTTCGAGTCTCTAAGATAGTGTCCATCATATCTACTCTTGAGATCCTGTGACCCACATTCCTGCCCCTGCTTCTTCCTTGTCCCCAGAGTACGCTTGGTTTCAAAGGTCAGAAGAACAACAAGGTGGTCAATGTGGTCATCTGACACATCCACAGATTCTCAGCGTCCGCTCCCTGCAGACACCAGTGCAGGCCTGGGGCAGGATGGTCTCCTGCTGGCCTTGTCCACGCCTTCCTTTCTCTCTGGATGGACCTCTGTTGTATAAACGATCCAAAGACAGCCTCTGCGGATCAGCCTCAGGTTACCTAGTTCTTCATAGCAAGCTGGGCTCGGTCGCCCAAAAAGCCGGCTGGTGCCAAACTCTAATTTTTACACATTCAGATGCTTTAAAAATAGCTCATATAAGCAGATTTTTAGCCACTTAGAGCCTGCCTGCTTTGCATATCCCATGAAACTGTGCCTAACATCTGATAGCTATAGATGAGGGAAACCCTGTAGTTATAACCCACTGCTGTCGGGTCAATTCCGACTCATAGTGACCCTGTAGGACAGAGTAGAACTGCCCATAGGGTTTCCAAGGCTGTAAATCTTTACAGAAGCAGACTGCCACATCTTTCTCCTGCAGAGCAGCTGGTGGGTTCCCGCCAATCTTTCAGTTAGCAGCCGAGTGCTTAACCACTGCGCCACCAGGGCTCCTTCCTGTAGTTATAAGGACCCCAAATTGCTGCTGCCCTTTGACCCAGAGGAGCCCTGGTGGTGCAGTGGTTAAGAGCTTGGCTGCTAACCTAAAGGTCAGCAGTTCGATTCCACCCGCCGCTCCTTGGAAACCCTGTAGAGCAGTTCTACTCTGTCCTATAGGGTCACTATGAGTCGGAATCGACTCGACGGCCATGGGTTTTTGTTTTTCTTCAACCCAGAGACCCCCCCGTGTTGCCACTGAGGAACACTGCCTAGACATGTAAGCCTCCGTCCACTCCCCTCCCCTTCCCTGGGTGTTCTCTTGCCTTCTTCCCCTTCTGATGCACCACCCCACCCTCCATGCCACTTGCCTTTGTAAGGTCTCTCCTGTGATGGACATCCCCTCATATGCAGCACCTGTCAATGCATCAGCCCCAGTACATACCTTGTGGTGTAACACTGCCATCTTGTGGTCATATCTTTGATCTTGATTAGCCCGGAAATCCAGGAACTCATTACAACCTCATCAAACGCGCTGCCTCTAGTTCACCCCGTCTCCAGGGTAAAGTCCAAACTGCTGTTCACAGAATTCATGTCCTTCCCATCTGGCCTTGTTCCGTCTCTCTCACCAGCCTACTCTCCACTCTCTGTCTCCCATCCCCTCCTCCAGGGACCCACACCCAGCCAGCCCACCCTGCTGTTGTTCACAGCTTTCTTTGTTCTCATCATTCCACCCGCCCCACGCCCACCACAGCCCTCTCTGCCAGGTGTTCTCTCAGCTATCCTCTCAGACCAGCTCGAAGACACCTCTTCCAGGAAGCCCTCCCTAAATGCACTCACTGAACTAGAACAACTGACACTCCTCTGAACCTCCTCTGTCTACCTTGAGCACAGTACATTTCGTATTCCCCGTGACACCAGATTTACTCGTACAGATGTCTGTCTCCCTTCAATGGACTGCAAACCCTGGAGGGCAAGGGTCATCTCAAGGTCAACACTGAGTCTCCTAAAAACCCGCTAGTCCCCTAAAGCCATGTTTAATGGGAAAATTGCTGAGTGCAGAGCAGCCGAGCAGAAATGTTTCCTATGTGTGGTGTGTCACACAAATTTTGCAAGATTAACTTCTAGCATTGAGGCATTCACAGCCTCAACCTGCCCAAGTCTGCGCACATATTCTCACCATGGGCATCTGAGCTAGCACTTGGAGATACAAGGCACCTCCCAGAAGGCTGATGATGTATGCAAGAATGAAGGAACACACAGACAGGGGCACATACAGATGCGTGTCCGCACACACAATTAAGAGACTTGCCCAGGTCATAAAAGTAAGCTGGTCTTATTTGGTAAACAAGCACTTTACAAATGAATGTGATGAAAGGAGCAGATTATCAGACAGTGTTCCAGGACAAGGATGATGACAGCCTTACCTTCGCAGGGTCTTCCAGGATACTCTACCCAGAAGTCAGGGGCCCCTCCTGTGCAGCTGCACTTGAAAGACCCAAGTGTATTAAGACACGAGGTCCCCGGCACACAGTTGTCCTCATTCCTTTCACACTCATCATAATCTGCGTGACATTTAGGAAACATAGCAGAAGACCATCACTGCGGGCGTGAGGGTTCTAGTGCACGAGGTGCGTGCTCTTGGGTCCATACGTACATCCTTGGGGGGCAAGTACACCTCAGGGAGAAAGGATGAGACCCATGGAGTCAGACCAAACCACAGTAAAGGTCATGGGTTCTGGAGAGACTGAGGGAGAGAGCAGCACCCTGGTTGTCCACTGGGGATGGAGGTGAGCTGGTGAGAGGAAGTCTGCAGAGGCTGGTCCCGCCATTGGTGACCAACTCTGGTGGGAGGACTCCTGGTCCCAGACTGGGAGTGAACGCAAGACCTACCCCAAACAGAAGGCCCTCACAGCAACTTGCCTTGTCTTTCATCTTTATGTTCAGCTAGCTAGCGTATCAACAGCAATGCCAGTTAGTGCAGAAAATGGATAAAAGTCAGAAAAGCATGGCAAAGCATATAAATCCAGCCTTCAGGCCACCACCCAGATATAACAATGCTCACATGTTGATGTATTTCCTTCTAGTATTTTAAAAAATATGGATTACGACGTAGCCAAGGATATGTTTTATATACAAACATGAGTCCTGCTTCTTCTCTTATCTTTGTATTGGCCATATTTTCTATCTCAATAAACCTCATTTTTCATAATTGTGTAACAGTTCATGGTATGGATATACCATAATTTACTAATATCTTCCTCTATTACAAGACTGGAGTCCCTGGGCGGTGCCAACCATTAATGCACTCGACAGCTAAATGAAAGGTTGGAAGTTCAAGTCCACCTAGAGGTGCCTCAAGAAAGGTCTGGCGGTCTACTTCTGAAAAATCAGCCACTGAAAACTCTGTGGAGAACAATTCTATTCTGAAATACTTGAGGTTGCTATGAGTTGGAGTTGACTCGACGACAACTGCTTTTTACTACAGGACTATCGGTTATTTCCATTTCTTTTGTTTTTAAAGTAACACTGAAGAGAAATGTCTTTGTATATAAACTATGGTCCACACTGAGATCTGTTTCCGTAGGAAAAAGTCCTAGAAGTGATATTCCAAAGTTAAAGTGGGTGAACATTTTTAAAGCTCTTGACAAAGAATGCCAAATCAGTTTCCAGGAAGTTTTAGCAATTTCTAGGAAATTTCTGTTTCTACCCGCAATGTATGCAAGTGCCTGACCTATCATATTTCATCAATATTGTTTAAAAAAAAAAACTTTACTATAAGATGGGCAAAAAGAACAAATCCTTTTAATGTGTCTGTCTTTGATTATCACATCTTTATTAGTCATTTGTGTTTCTTCTTTTATTGTCAGTTTGGGTCATTTGCACATTAATTTGTCAGGTTTTTAGTATTTTATTATCAATTTGTATAATGTTTTTATGTACTTAGGATATTAATCCTTCATCAAACTGTTTGAAAGTTTGTTTTTTTTTTAATTCTTGCTTGCTTTACAATGATGCTTTTATTTTATTTAATATAAAAGATTTACAGTTTTATGTAGTCAAATATTTCAGCCTTTTCCTTTGTGGGCTTGTTTTTCCTCTGATTTTAAACTTGGAAAATCCTTCTCATTTCAAAAAATTAGAAAAATATTAATTTACAATTTCTTCTTTTTTTCATACTGTTAACTATGAACTATTTATAATTTATTTTCAAGTGTGAGATGAGAAAAGAGTCTAGATTGCCTTTTGCTCCTTATTTTTCTTTTCAATTCTTTTTATTAGGACCTCCTTAGACATTATGCTTGTGGGGACACCTGGCTGCAGAGAAGGGCAAGTGTGCCCTCAGCCCTTTGAAACAGGTGACAACCGAGGACTGGGAGTGGGGTTGGGGCTCTGTAGAAAGGAGCAACACCCCCGGGAATCTTTGCAGGTCCACCTGAAGATGTCTTGAACCCTTAAATCCTTAAATAATCCATCATAGTAGCAACAAGGGAGATGAGGTGGGCCTACGTTTTCATCTAATTCAGGGAAAAAAACACAAAATGAGATACGTGGGAACAGCGTTTTTCAAAAACAAAGAGATGGTGGTCCATCCATACAATGGAATACTACTCAGCAGTAAAAAGTTTTGATACAACAACTTGGATGAGTCTCAAGGGAATTATGCTCAGTGAAAAAAGCCAATCTCAAAAAATACATACTGAATGATCCCATTTATATAACATCCTTGAAATAAAAAATTATAGAGGTAGAGAAAAGATTAGTGGTTACCAGAACTTAGGGGCTGGGGAAGGGTGAAAGGAGGTGGTTGTGGCTTTGTATAAAGGATACCAGGTGGTGGAACACTTTTGTATCTTGACTTTGGTGGTGGTCCCACCAATCTACCTGTGATAGACTTGCATAGAACTATGTACACACGCACAAGGAGCCTTGGTGGCCCAAACGGTTAAGCGCTCAGTTGCTAATCAAAAGGTTTGAATCCACCCAGTGGCTGCATGGGAGAAAAGACTTGGTGATCTGCTCCTGTAAAGATTGCAGTCTAGGAGACCCTATGAGGCATTTCTACTACGTCACATGGGGTCGTTACGAGTCAGAATTGACTCGACAGCAGCCAACAACAACAACACACGTACACACACATGAACACACGTGTGCACAAATAAGTGCTTATAAAATTAGTGAAATCTGAATAAGTTCTGTGGATTGTATCAATGTTAGTTTTCTCGTTTTGACTTTGTATACCATTATGCAAGATGTCCCTATTGGGGGAAACCAGGTAAAGGGTGTATAGGACATCCCTGTGCATTTTTTTTCAACTTTCTGTGCCTCTATAATTATTTCAAAATTAAAAGTTTTTTAAAAAATTATTAATTAATTTAAAAAGGGAAAAAGGGCCATAACTGGCCTTTCCTTGCTCTGGCCCTAGAGCCCTGCTGAGGTCTTTGTGGGTCCAGGTTTCCATGTACCTTGGATGAAGGTGTCACCTCTGACCACCTTCAGCAGAGACATGTTCTGTAAGGCAGCAAGGAACGTGTCTGACACCTCCCGGACATCCACGTCTGCGAAGATCAGCAGGTTGAACGCCACCACGACACTGCCGTTGCTGACGCTGGTGACTTCCATCTTAATTCCACCCTCGTCCATGAGCCGAAGCATGCGGGCTGGTAAGGCATTCCGCACCTTTAGGGAGACAGGCTACGTGAGGGGCGTTGCCCTTGTCTTCCGGCACCCTGAGCAAAAGGTAGAAGTCAAGGTCGGCTCTGGGGTCCAGTCCTGTCTGCTGTGTCCCTGAGGCCAGCACAAATGCCTGGGTGTTTCTATGATAGTGAGGAGGGCGTGTCCCCAACATGACCAGCAAATAGTTACAGAAAGTTTTCTTTCTGCAGGTGGAGAATGGGGCCAGGTGCAAAGACAGGGACCCTACCCTCGAGGGCATACAACTCAGTAGGGGGCTCACCATCCCATTTAGAATCTGCTGCTCTCAGCTCAGTCCCCAGGTGGTATAAGCTATTAATGCGCTAGGCTGCTAACTGAAAGCTGCTGGTTCGAGTACACCCAGAGATGCCACGAGGTACTTCTAAGAAATCAGCCATTGAAAACCCCATGGAGCACAGTTCTACTCTTACACACATGGGGTCACCATGATTCGGGGTTGATTTGACATAAATTGCTTTATTCCTTTTTTTAAACTCCCAACTCAGAGTCATGGAGGGCAGAGGGCTGAATGAGTGGTCATGGGGAGTGAGACCACCATTTTATGTTTTTTCTGGAACAATCTTTTGCTACTGATACTGCAGAACATTATCTCCTTGCATTTTTTCTCCCTGTATTTTCCAAAACTGTTTCCCTGTGAATATTTCTAACATCCCTATTCGGACAGGCAGTTCTTGCCCCTAAAAGCCTTATTTTACATTGTATAACTTTGGACAGAATCATACATCACACATTATATTATTCTATGGCCAAAACGCCCAGAAAGACACGGTTAGAATGGGTTTCAGATATTCAGTATAACTCAAATCTTCCATGGGAAAGCGCAGCCCCAAGGTCTATCTTTGCAGGGAAATTCCATCCTTATCTGAACGTGTGTGAAGCAGTGTCTTGAAGCTCGGGCTCACAGATTCCTTCCTGGGCCTTAGGTTGGCCCAGCATGAACAAAGCCGTGCCACCCACCTAAGGCTGCAGACCCCAGAGACCCTGAACTGCCTTCAGTGGTTGGTGCCAAACTGAGTCTCCTTCATTACCAGCGAACACTCAGCTCCTTTCTCTTTCTCTCTCTCTCTCTTTTTCTGGAACTTCCAGGCAGGGATCTGTCATGGCCTTGGATTAATGTCACTTTCAGTTGCATTTCAAACAAATCTCAAAGCAAAGTTCCAGGATCCTTATTAGGAAGTGATTAAGAAGTAGGCACTTCATTAACCACTACCTCTCCAAACTGGTTTTAATGTCCTATACATATTAGTCACATGATTATTTGCCATCCTTAAATTCTAGACAAACAAAAAATAACTATCCCCAAAAATGGACAAAGAGGGAAATGGTTTAAAGAGGAGAGATCAACCAAGAAAACTGAGGCGGATACTTGTACACCAATGTTTACTTCAGCACTATTCACGATAGTCTAAATGTGGACACAACCCAGGTGTCCATCAACAGCTAAATGCATAAACCAACTGTGGTACATACATACAATGGACTATCATTATAATGATAGAATAATTAGATATAATATCTATAATATAATTATTATAATATAATACAAGGTAATAGAATAGAATAATATCAGCCACAAAGAGAAATAAAATACCAATATATGATACCACATGGATGAACCTTGGAAACATACAATGTGTCCACCACCATTGCCAACATGCCTCCATTGTATCACACTCTGCCACTAGACAGCGCTGTTAAACTCACTCTATTCCGGGTCTTAAAACTTGAACTCCCAATTTGAGGAAAAGCTAAAATTAATGCGATTTCCACTATGTAAATAAGATCATTAGATTATGACAAGTGTATCTTCTATTCTTCAGAGGGTAATCTAACCTCTATCAAAAAGAATATTGAGATTGCTGCCCTTTACAAATCCTAACAATATCCTTTCCCAAAGAATGCTAAGGGGATGGTTAGAGGAAGCACAAGAAAGAATAGGAACAATTTTTTGTTATGGAGGGAGATTACAGAAGCATTATCCATAATAGTCAGAAGTGGAAACCACCTAAACTTCTATCAGTGGGTGAATGGATAAACAAAAGGGGCTACACCCGTACAATGGAATATTTATTACTCAGCCATAAAAAGGAATGAAGTTCCGATACACTGCAACATGGGTGAACCATGAAAACAGGATGCTGAGTGAAATAAGTCAGACACGAAAGGACAAATACTGTATGACTCCACTGATATGAAACGTCCAGGATGGGTAAATCCATAAAGACAGAAAGTAGATTTGTAGTTGTCAGGGGCTTGGAGGAGGGAGAAATCGGAAGTGACTGCTAATGGGTACGGGTGTCTTTTGGGATGATGAAAATGTTCTAAAATTGACTGTGGGAATGGTTGCACAACTCTGTGAATAAACTAAAGGCCACTGAATTGTACGCTTTAAAAGCAAATTTTATGGTATGTGAAATACACCTCATTTTTTTTTAAGTTTTTTTAAAAAGGCAAGGGAGAGGCTTTCTGCTCCACCCAAAAAACCCAAACCCGTTGCCATCAAGTCCATTCCGACTCATAGCGACTCTGAAGGACAGAGTAGAACTGCCCCATAGGGTTTCCAAGGCTGTCATTTTTACAGAAGCAGACTGCCACATCTTTCTCCCACAGAGCGGCTGGCGGGTTCCAACCACCAACTTTTCGGCGGAGCTCTTTAACCACTGGGCCACCAAGGCTCCTTTTCTGCTCCACAGGGCCCCGTAGTCGATAAAGAAGTTTCACTGGAAAGAAGTCCATGCAAAGCAAAGGGCCACAGAGAACAAAGACACTCCAGTCTACCAGAGTGTCAGCCACTGGGAGAGGTGAACACGCCCGAGCTTCCATTAGAAGTGAGGATGCTATCATGGACTCACGGCCTAAGTCCTTGTTGGATGAAACTAGAATTCTAGTTCCCTCTCCCTTACCATCCCTCTCATCCCAAAAGGAAATAAGCATTGCCATCACCAACTTACCATCCTAAAGAAGAGTTCTAGGAAGTCCTGGTACTCTGTGCTGCTCACATTGCTAAAGTATTCTGAATACTTGACATTAGCTATTCGGGCTTCTCCACTGAGCCTCTGGGCCACTGTGGGTAGAGAAGAAAAACATTTGCAATGACTATGTAAGGTGACAGACTACCATTTCAATATTAATAATAGTGTTTTTCCATTTGGCAATGAGAAACATTAAACCAAGGCTTCCCTGGGCCCTTGAGCTCACAGACACAGCACCCAGACTCCGAGGACCCAGGAACAAAGCCTGAAGACAGCAGGCACTGTCTGCGGTGTGCACCCCCTTGGAGAACACAGCTGTAAAATCTTGGGCAGCTTACTCTGCAACATCACGCACGTGCTTGCTACTCAGGGAAGTTATAGCTGAAGAACATATCCAGATTACAAATGCTATTGGGGAGAAAAGAGGACTTTTACTTGAATACCTACCTATGGACAAGGATCAGCTTTAGCTCACTGGCATCTACATTTGATTTATCGTTCCATTCTAGGACTGTCCCTTCTTCTGTGTGGCTCAAGCCCTGGTGGGCTGATCACAGATTGTCTGTCTGACTGCCTACCTGTCCAACTGTCTATCATTGCTCTTCCTGAGAGCCAAGTGCAGGTCCGCTGAGAGTGAGGGGGTGGTAGGGGATGGATACAGCTCGACAAAGACCCTATACCCATTCCCAGGCTGCAGAAGTGTGAGGACACGGATGAATGGGCATTTGCAACCCCTGTGGGCAAAGTCTGGAGCACTTGGCTAAGGTACATTTTCACCCACAGGCTGCCCCACACCTTGTCCTGAAATGAGCCAGGTTGTGTGCTATGGATTGAATTGTGTCCCCCAAAATATATGTCTTGGAGTCCTGGCCCCCATACCTGTGGATGGGATCCTGTTTGGAAATAGGGGTTTTCTTTTATGTTAATGCAGTCAGACCAGTGTAGGGTGGGTCCTAAAACTAATCACTTCTGAGTTATAAAAAGAGCAGAATAGACACTGAGACACACACACAGGGAAAGACAAATGCCACATGAGCACCATCTATAAGCCGAGATTGCCAAGGATTGCTGGCAGATAGTGGAAACTGAGAGAGAGGCCCCCAGAGGGAATCAACACACCGAGACCCTGATTTGGACTTTTAGCTTCCAGAACTATGAGAAATACATTGCTGTTCTTTAAAGCCACCCATCTGTGGTACTTCTGTTATAGCAGCACTAGGTGACTAAGACATGTCTGGCAGTTGCACACCAGCTGAGTGTGAAGTGAACCAGATACATACTACCCTGAGAAGAAGACAGAAACCCAGCAGGCCTCAAACAAATCCAGCTCTTTTAAAATTTCAACCCACCTAAGATGTTTTTAATGCATTTCTTTCCTTCCCTTTAAGTACAAGCGGTGACAGGTGCTTCTGGAACACGTTACCTGTCCTCACTTTTAAGTGCACCTTGGCACTTTCTTTTCCACATGCTTTGTCCACTATCGCAACCACATACAAGATGCCAGGCTCCAACCCCGACAGCGTCAGACTTGTGTTCTGGGTCTCCAGGTCCAGGCTGAGGTTTTGCATAGAAGTCAGTGTGAGCTGGAAAGTGGGGTACAGGGTGAGATCTGCCTCCCACACCATGTGGAAGCTGGTGCTGGTCACATTGGAGACTGTGACCCTTTTGATGGGGACAGGAACTGGGAAGTGGAACAAAAAAGCGGAATTAAAATCTATCAAACTATTCCAAGAAGAAAGGTAAAGAAAAACCTCCCCTAATACTGGAAATCAAATGTTGATGCTGGTGGGCCATGGCCTCCAAAGTCATAACCTAAAGGCTAGGCTTTTAAACTTGTTATCAATTAGAGACAATTTACAAAATGCTCAATCAGTGGATGTCAGTGTCCTGATTCTGCCTCATCTTTCCCTGAGCCCAGACATCAAATACTAGCCCCAGGCTTTTGTCCATCAGGTAAAGGTGACAATGGTAGCAGCATTTTCTATTTGCAAACATTGTCCATGAAACAGAGGAGCCGAACACGACAGATGAAGGCATAGGGGCTGATACAGTGATTTCTCAGACCTTGTCTCAAATCTCTCATGAGGTTCCCATCCTTGGTTTTTTAAATGCAAAATCCTCTCAGGAGAGTTTCTTTCCTCCTCGCTAGGAGACTCTGTCCCAAAGAAAAGCTCTCTGTCTCAGATGGCTAATGTTCAGAGCTGCTCAGGTGACACGACCTCTCCAAGTACAGAGGATGCCAGGAGAGAAGTGGTGTCAGTGCACGGACTTCCTGCTTTGACCCCACACTGGGGCCGTGGAGGTCTCAGGTGACACTGTCCAGCAGGTCCTGGGACATCCTGTCATGCCTAGGCCCCCTAGAACAGCAGCTCTGACCCTCAGGATGAGAATAAAGGGTTCAGGATTTGGTTTGGTTTCAGGAGGTGATTCAAACACATCCCTGAGGTTCCTGGACTTCCCGAAATAAAGTCCTCCTGGGCAGGTTCTGGATGGCTCCCCGGAGGGGCTGGATACCTTCAAAGCCCTGGATCTACATCAACTGAGGAAGGGGCTAATGTGGCACAGAGCCATCCTTGCAGGGGGACCCGGGGGCCTTGCTGCCCTGCTAGGTGGGCTTCAGCATTCAGTCCTGGGACTGTTCAGTGGCAGCAATGCACTAATGGAGATCACATCTAACAGCTGGTTTAATTTGGAGGCAGACTGGGCGGGACTGCTCAGCCAGCTCACAGCAGAGGTGCAGCACAGTCTCCACGGGAGCCCTCAAGGTCCTGGCCCGTGCTCCCCAGACCTGACATGTGTCCCTGAGGTGTCACCATGGCCTCAGTGACGGATAAACCCTCTCCACCCAATGAAGAACTGCTGCGGGTGCATGCTGCTGGGGGTGGGCACAGAACTGCTGGGGGTGCACACACTGCTGGAGGTGCAGAGATGCTGGGGGTACATGACACTGTTAAGGGTTCATGACATTGCTGGGGGTGCATGACATCACTGGGGTACACAGCACTGCTGGGGTATACTCCAGTACTTACGCACCTCACATGATCCAAAGGTTCTTCTAGATGCCTGACTTCCTGTCCAGGCTGTTTGCAAACGGGGGACCATGACATGGGGGGAAAGGCTGGAGAGACAGTGAGGTGTCCTCATCCTAACTAAACCGGCAACCTGCCTCTCTGCACCTTGGCTTACTCATCCAAATGTGAGAAAGGCCCCTGAATATTTCTAAAAGGTCCTTAGACTACACCTGTATGGATCTTTGCTGTTTGAATTGCAAAGACGGTGTGGTTGCAACTGCCCTCCGACTGTTTCCTGCACTGAGAGCCCAGGATGCACCCTTCAAACCACTCACCGCAGGTGGGGGTCTTTGGAGAAGCAGAGCTGGGGGTCGATGGCAGGTCCGGGGAGCTGGAGGGCCCAGGGTGCAAGTTCCATGGCCACGTGGTACTCAGAGGTGCTGATGGCGTGTCCTGCGTTGGGGCGCTGGGGTGCCACTCTATGTGGCCTGTAGGGCCCATGGTAGGGGCAAGCCAGGAGCTGGGCTCCACAGTCGAATTTTGCAGTAACTGCCCAGTGGGGTCCAGTGGGCCATCTGTGGCCCCCAGAAGGGAGCCATGGGTTGGCCCAGAAGCCCTGGTGCCAACCGCCCCACCTGTCCTCCACTGGCCTGTTGCCAGGCCTGGGGCCCCACTGGGCACCTCCTCCTCTACTCCACTCCCTGTGCTGTTTCTGTCCTGCCCAACTATGCTGCTGTCATCCCCTCTTCTGAGTGGGGGTCCAAAGGTCCAGGCCTGGTCTACTGCCGGGGTGTTCCACAGGTTCCTGGGGCTGTGTGACGAGGCAGGGGTTCCAAACGTGGACCTGCCTGCAGTTACCGTGGTACCATTAGCAGATGCCTCTGTTCCAAGAGCTGGGGCCGTCACCCCTGTTGACGGAGGCAGCATGCCTTCTGTGGGGTTCTCCATCTCACCTGCCAAGACACATGACTCTCAGACATCTGATCTACCAGGTGTACTCTTGGGCATCTGGTCTACCCAGTGACAGCAATCAGAGGCCTCCCAAGTAAGGGTGTCCTATCTGAGAGGAAAACACAGGCCATCCAGCAAGAGGGCACCTGTGTTTTCCAGGTGGACCCAAAGTGGGGACATGGGTGAGTTTTTAATGGAGCCCATGTTTGTGGTCTGCCCAAAGCTCTCATGGGAGGCAAGGCAGGTGCCCCACTTTATAAATGACTAAGCTAAGATCACAAAATGAGAACCACCTCAGGGCTGCAGAAGCAGGACCCTATGGCAGGGCTCAGTTCTCACAGGCCTCAGATCAATCCTCAGATCTATTGGGGAAATGGAACAATTTGTGCTCAGGTGGGATTTGGTGGGGTTCACTCTCATCAGCTTACTGAAGTTTTGGATGAATAGTAAAAAGATAAGAGAAGAGAAACTGTTGGGATATACACACTATACACAATTTTTTTTTTTTTTTTTTAAAGAAAAGAGTTATTCTCCACAGGGATTAATTCTCTATTGCTTCTTCCAGCTAGAGATGCCTTTGCTGGGAATGGCAAATGGTCTCCACTCCCCACGGCCAGCAGTATCCAGGGCAGACTTGACCAATCGAGTACAGGCATTTAAGACTGGGTGTGGCCTCCTTATGCTTCTCAACTTAGCACCACAGGAAGCCCTGACCAACTGATCAGAATTGGTTCCAAAAAAGACTGTGGCAGAGATGCATCAAGACTGGGGCTCAGGAGACCTCACATCTAGGCACTTATCCCTCACCTGGGCTCCAAGCCCTCTTAAGCTTGTGGCCACCTGGAGAGGGATCCCACTATCAGGGCCACATCATGACCTCCATGAGCCTCTTCCTACATAAAAAAAGTCTTAAAAATTATATTTTAAAATTGCATTGAGATAAATAGAATCCAGGCTAGATTCACTGTTATATATTGATCATTATTATTAAATTGGAGCCCTGGGTGATGCAAACGGGTAGCATGCTTGGCTTCTAATCGAAAAGTTAGAGGTTTGAGTCCACCCAGAGGCACCTCAGAAGAAAGGCCTGGCAATCTACTGAAAGAAAAATCAGCCACAGAAAATGCTATAGGGCACAGCTCTACTCTGACACACACGGGGGCGCCATGAGTCAGAATCAGCTCGGTGGCAACTGGAAAATTGTTATATTAATTTCTTTCTTTTGGTTTTAAAAGAAATTAAAATCCAAACATTTCCATGGGCTCCTGAAAGTGCTGTGGGCCCCAGGCACTGTGCCCTCTGTGTCTGGGGGAGAAGTCAAGCCCTGACCCCACAGATCCCCAAGGCTCCAGGCACCCACCCTCACAAGCCCGTCCTGCCCGGGAGGGGTTGGTGTCCCTCGCCGTTTGGCACCGGCAGGTGTAGGAGCCCTCGAGGTTGAGGCACTGGGCGGTGGCCGAGCAGTCGTTGTCCCAGATGTCCGCACACTCGTCCCAATCTACCAAGGGGGAGAGAGACAGGCGGAAGTCTGGTTAGAAAATGGAGCCATGAGTTTCCTCCTCTCGACTGGACTTTGCAGGGAAGGGCCAGGAGCAGACAGGCTGAAGGAAGAAGCAGGGACTCAGGCAAGCACCTCTAGTCTCCAGCACCCCGGAGGAAGGGCCTGCATGAGATTCCCCTCCGTAAAAACCTGTATTTGAACCCAGGGAGTAAGCAAGCAGCCAGACGTTGCCTCATTGGGGGGTGTCGTGGTTGGCTTTGTGTGTCAATGTGGCTAGGATATGGTGCCCAGTTATTCGGTCAAACACTAGCTTAGTTGCTGCTCTGAAGGAATTTACCTGTGATTAACATTTAAGTCAGTTGACCTTAAGTACAGCAGGTCACCCTCTATAATGTAGATGGGGCTCATTTAATCAGCAGAAGGCCTTGGGAGCAAAAACTGGCGTTTCTGCCTCAAGACTAAATAAACTTCCTGCCGGAGTTTCCAGCCCACCATCTGACTTATGAATTTTAGACTTTCCAGCCCCCATAATTGTGTGAGCAAAGTCCTTAAAATAGTCTCTAAGTCTATATCTATCTATCCATCCATCCATCCATTATCTTTCTATCTACCTATCTGTCTGTCTGTCTGTCTATCTAGCTAGTTATCATATTGGTTCTGTTTATCTGGAGAACCTTAACTAAGACAAGGGGCAAAGACCAGGGGAAGTTGATTTTTTTTTTTTGGTAGTACAGTAAAACCTGTGAAAGCCAGAACCTGCGTAAGGCAGAAACCTGGCAGAGAAGTGGAAAATTCTATTTTCCACTGAAATGAGCAATAGAAAAGCGTTAAGACTGCACCTGTCAAAGGTGGAAAACTTCATTTGCTCCCAAAAGTGTGATTATGTTCCTCTCTTGTTTATTCTTTGTTCCTAGACCCAAAACATTGGGATTTTTCTTCATTCTTTTTAATGTGCCGACAGCCCTCTAATCCTTGGCGTTTTGACCAAGAAATAGAAAAAAATATTTGACTCAGGAAGTGTCAGGTTAAGTATAACATGAACTTTGGGCGTAAGTTGAGAGTGTCCACTTGTCTCAACAAGTACAGGAATGACCCTTGAATGCCCTCTTGCCATGTCCTGGAAATTATTCTAAGAGCCCAAAGACCCCATAGGATGATGTCATCAGGAAGCCATGGCCCTTCTGACTGGGGCAACGAAGTGTGTTAATTAACCCCCCATTCAAGTAAATACCCCCATCTCCCCTCCCCCAGTCTCTGCCCACCTAATCGCTCACCCCCTCCCTGTGCCCAAGCAAACCCCACATTTTCTAACCATCTGTCAGCCAGGACTGGCATGAGGGCAAGTTGTGACACAGAAAATTCATCAGGAACCCCTTCCCCTTCTCTTTCTCTCTCCTCTTCTCTGCCAGTTTCCCTGGTGACCTTCACCTCCATCCCCTTGCCTGCACTAAGAATGGGACGGTCTACTGTATGTTGGAGCCCTAGTGGCGCAGTGGTTAAGAGCTCGGCTGTTAACCAAAAGGCTGGTAGTTCAAATCCACCAGCTGCTCCTTGGAAACCCTATGGGGCAAGTCTACTGTGTCTTATAGGGTCGCTATGAGTCGGCATTGACTCCAAGGCCACGGGTTTGGTTGTTTCTCTTTGTTTTTCTGATGTTGTCATTTGACTGAACAATAAATACTATGCTGTCGTTGTTGTTATTATTGTTCTTAGTTACTGTCCAGTCAGCTCTGACTCAAAACAGCCTTATGTATAACAGAACGAACACTGCCCGATCCCGCACCATCTTCATAATTGTTGGTGTGTTTGAGCCCATGGTTGTGGCTATTGCATCAAGTCAACTCATGGAGGATTTCCTCGTTTTTGCTGACCCTCTACTTTACCAACTGTGATGCCCTTTTCTTGTGATTGGTCTTTTCTGATGACATGTCCAAACTAAGCAAGTCCAAGTTTCACCATCCTTGCTTCTAAGGAACATTCTGGTTCTGTTTCTTCTAAGACTGATGTGTCCCTCCTTTCTGCAGTCCAAGGTACAGTCAATATTCTTCACCAATACCACAGCTGGAATGCATCAATTCTTCTTCTGTCTTTCTTACTGTGCTATATGCAATAAACATGTAATCAAACCTTAAGGAATAGGTATTCCAGATGTGGAGGAGACAGGGTGCGGGGGTGCGGGGAGTTTTCCCACACCCCTACAATTCCATCCTGCAGCCCAAAGCCAGTTCTGGGGTCAACACCTGTCCTGCGCCCCCACAGGGGAGCAGGGCGGCTGGCAGGGTTGAGATGCCACCTGAGGGTGGGAGGTGTTTGTTGGCTGGGGAAGGACTTAGAACAGAGCTGCTTCTGCTGGTGGCGTAAAATGGGGCACACGAGGGGTCTTGATTCTGTGTGGAGTGCCCTGAACCAAGGCCAGTGAGGGTCCAGGCGGCTGTGAGCCCTACTACACATGCTTCATAAAAGCTGCTGTCAGAGGTGCCCTCAGGAGCTCACAGGATGCCAGAATGCTTAGACCAGGCTGGAATTTAAATCAAGATACAGGACTCATTCAGTTTAGTCCAGAGTCCCTGGGTGGTGCAAACAGTTAACAAACTGCTAACGGAAAGGTTGGAAGTTCGAGTCCACCCAGAGGTGCCTCAGAAGAAAGGCCTGGTGATCTACTTCTGAACGATCAGCCACTGAAAACCCTATGCAGCACAGTTCTACTCTGACGTATATGGAGTCACCATGAGTTGGAGTTAAGTTGATGGCAACTGGGTTTTTTTGTTGTTGTTGTTTATTTCTGTTTTCAGTTTTGTTCAGAGAAAACTGCAGCGGATTACAATCAGAGACTCATTTGTGATTTTCAGTTTTGCTTCATTCGATCTTAACAAAATCAGCTTTTCCCCAGGACCAGCAAGCTCATCAGCTGTTGCAACAGTTGCCCCACAGTGGACGCAGGACCCAGGGACGTCCCTCTGCCTCTGGGCCTGTCCAGCTCTATCCCTGGTTTTCCCGTAATGCTGCTTCACCCCCTATCCCCAGCCTGCAGGGGGCGCACAGCTGTGCACAGACCAGGCTGGACAGGGAGACGGGCTGGAGGAGAGCAGGAGGCCCAGAACCTGGGCTCACACCACCCTACTGAGCAGCTGATGTCTTTTTTGATGTGCGGTGTCACCTGGCCCTCACCCCCCTCAAGCAGAAGGCAAACAAGCAAGCTCAGAGGACGCCCCTGCCGGCTTTATTTAGTCTTACATGAAAGCCCATCCAGAGGAAGGAGACAGATGTACGAGCAGGAAGAGCTTCTGAACCAGCCTTCTGCACCCTCCTGGGCCGGCAGGACAAGCCCCAGGCAGTAGCCCTGAGCAGGGGGCTGCACTCCACTCCTCCCTGGCCCGCTGTTGGGAAGAAGGTGGCCCAGCTCCAGGAGCCACAGTGCCCACCTGAGCTGGCCCCACCAAGAGCAATGAGCTCGGAGGGCGGGGGGAGGCCCCAGAGACAGGTATGGAGTCCAGGGTGAGCCTGAGCTCCTGAGCCCCCCATCCGAGAAAGCGGCAGGTTCCTCGTAGGCCCCAGGCTATCTTTTGGGACCCCAGGGTGCCCTAGGAGGTAAAGCCCTGGGAAAAGCCTCAGTCTCTCTTGGGGTGGAAGGGTCTGCCCAAGGAGAAATACAGGTACTGAGAGTACCTGGTTCTAGAACATCTCCACAGCAAGTTAGACAAAAGGCAGCACCATCAAGATTGGGGAAGAAAGCCTGTTGAGGTGAGTTAGCTTGACACCAGGTGAGGAAAACAAGGATAGCCCCAGGGCTAGGCATCTTCTCCTGGTCTCCAGGGTGATACGGAGGACGGGGTGTGGCCAACCAGCTACTTTGGAGGCCCTAACAGCAACAACACAAAACTCAGAGGACCCTGCACACAGAATAACGTTGTCATCAGAGTCTTGCTCCTTGGGCTGTACAGAACATTAAAACACAAAGTCCCATAGAGATGTTCATAGAAGCCCAAGCAATTATCTTCACCTTAGAACAAAGGAATGTTGTGACATCTCCTGAGAGCAGACTTTAAGAAGGAGAAGGGATGGGGATAGTGGTGTAGGAGACGCATTTAAAAAGAGGTGTCATGGATTGAATTGTGTCCCCCCCAAATATCTGTCAACTTGGCTAGGTCATGATTCCCAGTATTGTATGATTGTCTACCATTTTGTCATCTGATGTGATTTCCCTGTGTGTTGTATATTCTATCACTATGATGTAAAAAGATGGATTAGTGGCAATTGTACCGATGAGGTCTACAAGATCAGATAGTGTCTTAAGCCAATCTCTTTTGAGATATAAAAGAGAGAAGCGAGCTGAGAGACACGGGGACCTCATACCACCAAGAAAGCAGTGCCAGGAGCAGAGCACGTCCTTTGGACCTGAGGTTCCTGCGCTGAAATGCTCCCAGACCAAGGGAAGACTCATGACAAGCCCTTCCTCCAGAGCCAACAGAGAGAGAAAGCCTTATCCTGGAGACTGTGCCCTGAATTCAGACTTGCAGCCTACTGGACTGTGAGAGAATAAACCTCTTTGTTAAAGCCATCCACTTGTGGTATTTCTGTTATAGCAGCACTACAGAAATAAGACAAGAGGGATGTGAGGGGAAGAGGGAGTAGGAGCCCCATGAGAAGGAAGATCCAGGGGACCCAGGGGACACTGAAGGACCTCTCTGGCCTGAGAACGTATCCTGAATATAGATGTTCATCCTAGAGAAACGTGCGTAAGGGTTGGAGGTGACCATCTCATGTGCACCCTTGCTATGTCCTGGGTCTGCACTAAATCCCACTCAAGTATTATTACGTGATAATTATCATGAATTATATTATCTACTCAACCACCCTACAAGATGCGATGTTGTGATAATCTTCGCGTTTTACAGATGAGGAAACTGACGTTCAGGGAGGTGAGGTAATTAGCCAGGGTCCCACAGCCAGCAAGTATCAGAGCTGGGATTGCACTTGTTCTGTCTCATTCCAGAGCCTGTGAGCCCACCACCTCTTCCTGTGGGGTGACAGAGTAAGGAGGATAGGGCCAAGGTACAGGGCAGAATCTGGGCCTCCCAGTGCAACGGGCATGCCTTCCGGGGGGAAGACCACAAGCATGGGCCCAGACAAACGACCAGCCCGGGAAACTACAGACCTTCAAAGAGTGGGCCTGGGGAAGAGATGAGGTCACGAAAACGTGATGCCCCCATTTCAGCCCCCTACCATCGGCCTCTACTTTCAGGGATTCAGACGTATTGACACACTGGCAGGGAGTGCTCCAAAATAACCCAAGAGGTGCCGATGATGCCAGCAAGATTACTTCTGCCTGAACAACAGAACAAAGACTTTCCTCGGGCTGTGGGGACCATGGTCTCGGGGAACATCTAGCTCAACCGGCATAAGACAGTTTATAAAGAAAAAATGCTACATTCTATCTTGGTGAGTAGCGTCTGGGGTCTTAAAAGCCTGTGAGCAGCCATCTAAGATACTCCACTGGTCTCACCCCTTTGGGAGCAAGGGAGAATGAAGAAAACAAGATACAAGGAAAAGATTAGTCCGAAGGACTAAGGGACCACAACTACCACAGCCTCCAGCAGACTGAGTCCAGTACAACTAGATGGTGCCCAGCTACCACCACTGACTTCTCTGACAGGGATCACAACAGAGGGTCCCGGACAGAGCTGAAGAAAAATGTAGAACAAAATTCTAACACACAATAAAAGACCAGACTTACTGGCCTGACAGAGACTGGAGAAACCCCATGACTATGGCCCCCAGACACCCTTTTAGCTCAGTAATGAAGTCACTCCAGAGGTTCACCGTTCAGCCAAAGATTAGACAACCCCATAAAACAAAATGAGACTACTGGGGCACAACAGTCCAGAGATAAGGACTAGAAGTCAGGAGGGGATAGGAAAGCTGGTAATAGGGAACCCAAGGTTGAGAAGGGATAATGTTAACATGTCGGGGTGTTGTTAACCATTGTCATAAAATAATACGTGTACTAACTGTTTAATGAGAAACTATTTGTTCTGTAAACCTTCATCTAAAGTACAATAAAAAATTAAAAAAATAAAAAACAAAGCTTCCTCTGAAGAGGTTTTTGAGTAGCGGTTTGCAGCCTTGTGCAGAATGGCATGAGAGAGCTGTTCTCTATTTCCTCGATCCCAAAGGCAAAGAGGGCTCCCTTCAGAAGACGAGGAGGCTTTTCCCACGTGGGGACCCAGGCCTGTGCTGCCTCCCCTTGCTGGGGGCTGGAGTCCCAGTGGTCAGCTCCTAGGCACTGGTGTCCAGAGAAGCGATCAGTCACTGGTCAGAAGACACTGTGTGGGGAAGTCACCTCCCCACCAACAAACAGCCCAAGGCCTCCGTATCACTGGGCCAAACATGCCAATTCCCAGGCCCAGGGAGGTTCTTCTATAACAACACTCAACCCTAAAATATTACATAAATGCTCCTTTTTGTCTGGAACTCTGTGGGACAAGAGCTGGCTCAAGGTGCTTAGCACCTTCCTAGGGGGCTTCTGGAACTTCATGGGGGGTGGAAGGGGTGGGATACTTAAAAATGATTTATTGGATTTAGGGCTCCACCTAACCTAGGTCAATCTCATCTCGAGATCCTCACCTTAATTATGTCTGCAAAGACCTTGATTCCAAAGAAGTTCACTGCTATGGATTGAACTGTGTCCCCCAAAAAGATAGGTTGAAGTCTTAAGCCCTGTACCTGTGCATGAGACTTTGTCTGGAGATAAACTCTTTGAAGATGCTATTAGCTAACATGAGGTCCTACTGGAGTAGGGTGGGTCCTAATCCCACCTGAGTGGTGTCCCTTATAAAGGAGGAGAAGAGACACAGGGACAGAGGGACAGCACCCATGTGAAGACAGATTTATGCTGTAGCTACAAGACAAGGAACACCTGGGGCCACGAGAAGCTAGGAGCAACAAGACTTCCACTAGAGCCTTCAGAGAGAGTGTGGCTCTGCCAACACCCTAAACTGGACTTCTGGCCTCCAGAACTGCAAGAGAATACATTTCTGTTCTTACAAGCCTTCTAGTTGGTGGTATTTTGTTACAGCAGCCCTAGGACGCTAATACAGTACACTTAGAGGTTCTGGGTGGATGTGTCATTTTGGAGCCACGTTTATTCAGCCCACTACATCCCTCCTGCCACTGTCCTCATTTGGCAGAGACCTGGAACAGTCTAAGCCCTGCTCCATGGGGACATGGCTGGGAGCGGTGAGCAGGCTGGGCTGGTCCGCTGAAGACGGCTCAGGTTTGGGCTGAGGTGGGCCCTTGGGCATTTGCTGAGGACTCACCTGCAGGACCCTCACCTCCTGCCCAGCCCCTAGCCTGGCAGCTTAGCCAGATGGGGTCCTACTAGGTGCAAAGGGCCACTTTGGCACCTCCCCCAAGGGGCACTGAGTGAACAGGGCAACCCCCAGGCTGAGCTGGCAAGTGTTTTCCAGGTGGGTCTTCAAAATGCATACATGCCAGAGCCTTCCCTGCACTCCTGGGGTTTGGCAGGTAGGTTGGGCCAGCGAATCAGCACTCATCTGAGCACAAAGAAGGTGACCGAGCTCACTCTAGGACCCAGTGCCTGCTAAGGGTACCCTAGAGGGACACCCATTCCACTGATGAAGCCCAAAACTGATGTAGAGATTGCCAGTGCCCTCACTGCCACATAGAAACTTTATCCCTGCATTTGAGTAGCAAACTCTTCCTAAAATGTCAGTACTCAGTCTCTCTCTCTCTGCTTCCCTACCTACCCCCGTCTTTCTCCTGCTTCTGTGACTTCCGAGCACTTCCTACCTCAAGGCAGCTCCAAGTAAATACTGTATGGGCTACTGAAATAGAGTCACACATTAGCACAAGACACAGGTAGGCACCCAGAGTCTACCTCCTCTTGGGATCCTCCAGCCAGGGTTTCTTCCTGTGTCCTGGGCCTACGAAAGCCAAGAGTTATTGCTCCATAGGGAGTAAGCTCTGTCCCAGCTCTCTGGGTACCTTTTCCTAAGGGGAGCAACCAGGTGTGAAATGCAAGTGCAATGCAGTTATGCTCTGTGTTTCAGGCCTCCGGGGTAGGTCTCCCAGTTCCAGTGGAGAACACAGGTCAAGGATTTATATTTCGTTTACTTTATTTATCTTTTCGGGATAAAGTCAGTTTTGACCCAAAATACTGTAGCCCAGAAGATGGAGGGGCATCACGGTGCCACATTCGAGGCTTGGGGAGGAGAACCTACCTTGCACTAGTGTCCCCTGTTGGTCGACTTGGAACGCTGTGCTCATGAACAGAGGCGGAAGCATGGGAGACAGCGTGGAAATATACACTGGAAACTCAGGATCTTGTATTGTGAGTCTGAGCTTCACAACCACACTTCCGGCTCGAAGTGATACAATCTCCACCCGCAGTTTCCCTCTTCTGTACAAGTCAGAAACAGCCGGAGGGAAAGATTTTTCAACCTATCCAAGAAGAAGCAACAGCAATTCAGATAGAACATTTATTTCCATCAACATCTTCAAAAGCATTGACTAAGGACCCACGTGTGACTGATGGAGGGTGCACAGGATCCATTTGCCCTTTTGAGATCAAGAGGAGCTACCCAGCAACCAACTTATGAAGGGTAAGCAGAGATGCCCTCCTGATTCACTACTCCCCAGTTGGGCTCTCCCTGGAATTGCCTGGCCTGGCCTGGTGTTTGTTGGAGAATGTGCAATGACCACTGCAATCAAGCTCCCAGCAATGGAGCATTAGATGAAGAAGCCCGTCTAGGTGCTATGAACATTACTGTGAAAGTAATTTGTATGTGTGTGTGAGAGAGACAGAGACACACCATTGGATGGATGGATGGATGGATGGGTGGGTGAATGGATGGATGGATGGATGGATGGATGGATGGATGGATGGATGGGTGGATGGATAAATGGATGGACTGACAAACAGGGACCATCAAGGAGCAATCCCTGTGACTATTTGGAGTTATCCTCCCCCACACACACCCATACTGGGCTGTATCCCCCATGAAACACACAGGCAGAACTAGGTGCTCAGGGTCACTCATGCCCCTGCAAAGAAGACATCAGTCTTGCCTCCTGCCTTCCTACCACTCTGTTCCTGTGCACACAATTGAACCAACACAGAGAAGGAGAGGGAATTCTCTAAGAAAGTTCAAAAACTGATTCCCTTGAAGATGAATGTTGGGGGACAACTCTCTATGGATCTTGTGACTTTCTCCACATCTTTCTGCACATCTTGACATGAACTACCCTTTTGTTCCAGAATATCTTTTCAAGGATGTCAGAAGACACAATGTAATGTCTCACTCAAGAGCAAAGGGCAGTTCTGTTTATTGTCCAGTATAATAAAGATACCATTCCTGGGTGGTGCAAACGGTTAACATACTCAGCTCCTAACCAAAAGGTTGGAGATTCAAGTCCATCAGAGGCACATCAGAATAAAGGCCTGGTGATCTACTTCCAAAAAAATCAGCCATTGAAAACCCCATGGAGCATAGTTCTACTCTGACACACATGGGGTTTCCATGAGTCAAAATCGACTTGATAGCAACTGATGTTTATAATGAAGATAATGACTCCCTCTGGAGCAAAGTTTAGGTAGATTTGCTAGCAGTCCACTATAAAAGATTTGAGTTCCTAAGCTTGGGGTTCCTCAGCTGCAACACAGCCCGTTGCATGTGTATCATCCATCTGAGCCCTTCCATGTCTCCCCCATGGGATGTAGGGGCAAGAGGAGCTGATGTGAACATGAAGCTCACGCCACCTGTTGAGATGTGAGTGATAAAGTCCTTTGTCTCCGACCCAGGAGTCTTGTGTCTTCTGCCAGCATCTGTGAAGCTGTGGCAGGCTGACTTGTTAGCTTGCAATAAGGGTAAACACTCAGACCTTCCACAGTTCTTCAGTTTAGTAAGTCACTCTTTCCTCCAATTCATCACCAATGTGTAGATAATATTTAACACTGGCCTGATTCTTCTAGACTGTGTGCTGATGTCTCCCTTCAACCACAAGGGAGAAATGGAAGGTGTGATCATTGGTAAATGCTTCATTAATGAAACTACACCAAAGCAGGAAGATCGATCACCCAGATCCCACAGATGGGAGGTTCAACAGAAAATTCAGGTGTACAATCAAGTAGTGCAGCCCATTTGAATCAAAGGAACATATTTCAAAGATAGATTGCCCCAATCCAAAATCTAGATTAAATAACCCATAAAAAAAATCACTTGTACGTAATTACTGTGCAATTTGGGTTTAGCCTCCCCTGAAGCTGTGATAAAGTGTAATTTTGCCAGTCACAGAGAAGGGATTGGGCAGGTGTTGCTGGCTTGTGTTTGGTGTTCTTGCTCAGAACACCCAAGAAAAGTCCCATGTGTCTGTGCTTTGTTTTTACCTCCTGCAGCAATTGTCTAGAAAAGTCCTTGTATTCTTCACTGCTGCGGTTGAGTAGCTTGTCCGTGAAGTTGCGGTTGATAATCCTTATTGTGACTTCGAATACCCGGGCATCTGAGACAGACAGTAATACAAATTATATGAAATCATTTCATCAAAAGTCACACACTTTTCCAACAATATTTTCCATAAAACCTATCCTGTTGAGGGGAAACTTAAAAAAAAAAAAAAAGATTGACGTATGAGTCTTTGACTTAGTTATCTAGTGCCGCTGTAACAGAAATACCAAAGTGAGTGGCTTTAATGGACAGAAATTTGTTGTCTCACAGTTCAGGAGGCTGGAAGTCCAAATTCAGGGCGTGACTCTAGGGGGAGGTCCTTCTTTGTCTCTTTCAGCTTCTAGTAGCTGCCAACAATCTTTGGTGTTCCTGAGCTTGTAGATTCATCCATGGGTCTGCACCACTTCTGCTCTGTTTATAAGACACCACTGAGAAGGGATTAGGTTGAGGACCCATTCTACTCTGCTATGACCTAATTAACAAAACAAAAAAATTCTTATTTCCAAACATGGTCACATTTACAAGTTCAGGAGTTAGGATTTCAACACATGCTTTTGGGGACACAATTCGATCCACGACAGTCTTAGATTGGGGTAGTCAAATTGGGAGAAATCTATAATTGGGATCAACTCAACAGCAACTGGTCTTGGAAATGAGTTGGGAGGTGAGCTTGATGCATTCACAGGGTGCAGAGAAAGCGGCACAGCAGGGATCCCTAGAGCTCAAGCTTGACCTTCACACATGCGTAACCTTCAGGTAAGTAACCCCCTCTCTGGTCTCAGATTCCTCAATGGGAAAGGAGTGCAGCTTGCACTTACTCCCTAAGGATTTTGAAACTAAAATGAGAGAATGAGATGGAGCCTGCTGAATCAGTAGAAGCATCATGCAAATTCAAGAGCTTGCGTTTTGCATGACTAGGTCCTTGGAGGACCCTCTGGGGACCTGTCCTGCCTGCTATGACCATTTAGCATGGGGTCAACCCCAAATCAGTTCATAAAGAATGTAGAGCCATCTCACTGAAGGCCTGCTCCTCCCCTTCTTCATTTAATGCCACCAGTCCCTGCCATTAGTGCTAATCTCTATGCAAGAGACAGACCTCAGGGGTAGCATCTTTTATGCAGTGATTTCTGTCTCTGCTCCCTCTGCTGAGCCACCGAGCCTGGACCCTCCAGGCTGGGGCCCGCACGTGTTCTAGATCGAGGATGCATGTATCTGGAACACTTGGACCAGAATGTTTTAGCACTCTACCGCCCCCCTGCCCCCATCACACACACACTCACACCCTGAAGCCACAGGTCCCTACTGGGGAAGAACTTCCACCACCCATGCCTAACTGGGCAGCAGTCAGTACACCATCCAGGTACCACCCGTGACCAGAGGGCAGGATGAGTCATGGGATAGAGATGGGCCAGGTCAGCTGCTTTCCAGAAACTAGAGTTCATGTGTGTGTGTAGTGTTTGCTTGAGGGAAGTTTCCTCATGGCACAAATGAGTGTACATTGTATTATTAACTCCTCATGTGCATCACCTGGGAAATGAGGCATGCTTCATGAATATGTTAATGTGAGGTTCAGCTCTTTGGTTTGGAACGTTATGCAAACCCAGCTATGTTGGGATCAAGATGACAAAGGATCTCTAAATGCATGCAAATTGCTACCTTATTACACCTTTTGCCTCACCCTACCTGCATGGCATAGTGGTTAAGAGTCTGGCGCTAACCAAAAGTTCAGCAGTTCAAATCCACCAGGCGCTCCTTGGAAGCCCTACGGGACAGTTCTACTCTGCCCTCTAGGGTCTCTAGGCTCACTGTGAATCAGAATCAACTTGACGGCAATGAGTTTGGTGTGATTTTGACCTGCATGTTACACCTGTTGCCATCAAGTCAATTCTGACTCATGGTGACCCCACATGTTTCAGACTAGAACTGCTCCATAGGGTTTTCAATGGCTGTAATCTTATGGAGGTCTAGATATCCAGGCATGTCTTCTGAGGCGCCTTTCAGTGGATTCAAATTGATAACCAACCTTTTAGTTAGTAGCTGAGCCAAACCATTTGCACTACCTAGGGGCCTGAATATGTTATAAGTCCTTTAAAATGGGACAGGCTCTCCACAGATGCCATATCTAGTCCCCACAGATGTCAGAGTAAGCCCCAACCATAACAAGACATGGGGAAGCTACAGGAGCCTGTGACGGCCAAGACTAGGGCCCACTCTCAAAAGGAGCGCCGGAGCTCTTGCACTGCTCCCATGAGGAACTGTGGGGCCTGCACAATTACTTCCTGTGCCCTCATTATAGGAAGAACAAAGATTTGAAGCTCTGAGAACAACAGAACCGTGGTAGAGACTGTTAAGGGTTGAATTGGGTCCCCCCGATAGGTATGCTAGAAACCCTGGTGGTGCAGTGGTTAAGAGCTACGGCTGCTAGCAAAGGTTGGCAGTTCGAATCCACCAGGTGCTCCTTGGAAACTCTATAGGGCAGTTCTACTCTGTCCTATAGGGTTGCTATGAGTCGGAATCGACTCGACAGCAACGGGTTTGGTTTTTTTTCGTTTTTTTTAAAGGTATGTTGAAGTTGTAACCCGCAATAGCTGTCAACTTGACCGTGTTTGGAAGTAAGGTCTTCGCAGATGTTATCAGTTAGGTTTAACATAAGATTGTGTTAGAGCAGGGTGAGCCCTGGTGGGTCAGTGGTTAAGAACTCAACTGCTAACCAAAAGGTTGGCAGTTCGAATCCACCAGCCATTCCTTCGAAACTCTATGGGGCAGTTCTACTCTGTCCTACAGGGTTGCTATGAGTCAGAATTGACTTGATGGCAAGGGGTTTGGTGTTTTGGTTAGAGTGGGTCTTAATCCCCTCTTGTTGGTGTCCTTATGAAAGAGGAGAAGAGACACAGAGACACAGACAGAGGAGGAGGCTATGTGATGATGCATCCCCAGGCCAAGGAAGGTCTGAAGCTACCAAAAGCTGGGGGAGAGGCGTGGAACAGATTCTCCTCAGAGCCTCAGAGGAATCAACATGGCTGACCCTGATCCCAGACTTCCAACCTTCAGACCTGTGAGACAATAAATGCCTGCTGTTTAAACCCACCCACTCTAGGGTGTTTTGTCATGGCAGCTCTAGGACATAAGACAGAAAGACAAACTCGAGAGGCAGCAGGTGGCTTTTTGCCCATTGACCGTACCTGTTCTGACAGTCAGCGCAGCAGTGACGTCAGCCCCACACTCCTGGTAGCTGGTCTTCACCCCATACAGTACTCCAGCCTCCAGCCCCACCACCTCGAGGGACATCCCTCTGGTCCTGGCACTTCTGACTAATTCATCGCCCTTGAAAACCTGGACTTGGAAAGTATGGTTCTGGATAGAATTTAAACTCCAAGACACTTGAAAACTTCTGCTGGTGACATTGAAGACCATGTAGTTCCTGATTGGAGGACAATCTATAAAAGCACAAAATGAGGATAATTCGTAAAACATCAGAAAGGATTGCTTTATCTTCTGAAGTAGGTAATACAGCTTTGCTTTATTTACCAGAAAAATCAAACCAGTTGTCTTCAAGTCTGCTACGACTCATGAAGACCCCACTGTGTGCGGAGCAGACCTGTGCTCCATAAGGTTTTCAAGGCTATGAAAATTGCCAGCCCTGACTTCCCAGAAACTTCTGGGTGGGTTCGAATTACCAACCTTTCAGTTAGTAGCGGAGTGCTTAACCATTTGCACCACTCAGCACTCCTTTACTTTATTTAGTTCTACCCTATTTATTGATAAGGAAACCCTGGTGGCGTAGTGGTTAAGAGCTACGGCTACTAACCAAAAGGTCGGCAGTTCGAATCCACCAGGCTCTCCTTGGAAACCCTATAGTGCAGTTCTACTCTGCCTTATAGGGTCGCTATGAGTCAGAATCAACTTGACGGCAACAGGTTTGGTTTTCTTTATTTATTGATAAAGTTAATGAATGCAGAACTACACCCATTAATTCAAAAAAAAAGGTAATTTTGGTAGGTATCTTAGGGTTGCATTAAGGGGATTGGGACATTTGAGATGAAATGAGGAGACGCAAAAAAAGTCTAAGGTTTAAAATCTCAACTTCTCTATCACAGAGTCAAGTTAGAAAGGCAACTAACCCAAGTTTGACACTGTGCCTACACTGTGACTAACACTGTGTTGTGTTTGTTGTAATCCAGAGTCTATGGTTACAAGGTTGATAAAAACTAGGGATCATTGATAGAGTCATCACACAGAATCACACAGAAATATTTTATAGTGTTGGTTGCTCTGATTCATGACAAGAACTGAATCATTTGCACAAGCAACTTCTGCACTCAGCTAATTCATCATGATGAGGCAATGGCCCCACTGGGATGCAGGGCTCAGAAGTCAGCTGAGGTTTCTGTATTCCCTCACTCATGTTTTCATATCAAAATTCAAGCTTTAGGGAGCAAAACTCTATATAGTCTCATCGTTGTTGTTGTGAGTTGCCATTGACTCGGCCCCAGTCTCATGGAGACCCCATGCACAATGAAATTAAACTGTTGTGATCCATAGGATTTTCACTGGCTGATTTTTTGGAAGTAGATCTCCAGGCTTTCTTCCTAGTCCTAGTCGGGAAGCTCCACTGAAATCTGTTCAGCATAATAGCAACACACAAGCCTCCACTGACAGATAAGTGGTGGCTTCACATGAGGTACATTTTCCAGGAATCAAACCCAGGTCTCCCACATGGAAGGTGAGAATTCTACCACTGAACCACCACTGCCAATCATATATTCTAGTACTTGAATAGAATTAAAGCTCTTTTTTAGGAAAATATTCCGGCTCTACCATAGGTGCCTGAACTATATGAATTCTATAAAAGAGCTTAGTGACCCTCAGTCTAAGTGCCATAACTTTTACATCAGAATGTAGTTCTATTTTAAAAAATGAGGAATTTGATTATTATTATTATTTGCAAAACCACAGTCAAAAAAGACAATGAAAAATTCATGAAGAAATAGACTTCCAGCCTGACGACGACGTGAGGAGCTCTGCTGACCTACTCCCTACTAGTGAAAGTTATAAACAAACAAAACCATTTAAAGCCTCTGGAAGTGGTACTGAGGGAAAACAACAAATGAAGAAATACCTATTCAAGAACATCTATGAAAATTTGTTAAGAAAGGTGATAATCTGTGGTATTTGAACCAAGGCTGTTCCCCTCCCCTCAAAGCTCAGCAAGGTGTAGACTCTACTCCAAACTGCTGCAGCCAAGAACACAGGGCACCCTCTCCCCCACAGCTTCCAGTTGAAGGGCTTTCTTCCCAGGAGGAGCAGGACATCAGTGTTTGTTATCCTCTCCCCAGCAGTTTGCCGCTGAGGCTAAGTCCTGGTTGAGTGTAGTCAAGAGGTGGGAACTCCCTTCTTCTACCCAATTCACACTCACAGAACAAAGGCTCTACTTTGGGTGCTGTATGCTGAGAATACTGAAGCCCCAACAGCCCTTCACTTGGCTTGTGATGAGTGGTTCCATACCAGGAAAGGCAAGCTGAGATGACCCAAGGCTACTAAGCCACCTCCACCAAGGGCTCAGCTCTTAGAGCGGGGTTGTCATTCAGGGAGAAGTTTGCCATTGTCGTCTCCCCTAGTTCCATAATCCTGGTTCAGAGAATCTACCTAGGGGGAGAAGCAGGCTGTAAAACAGCTTCTAATCTCTTCCCAAAGAAACTGACTTCATTTACTACAGAGCATGGAGAAGTCCAAGCCTAAGGGCACTCTCAAAAACAGTGGAGGCTGTGGTGAAGGGAACTGGGAGGAGATTTATGTATTTAATAAAGATATAGTCTAGACTGTAGCTGGCTGGTTTACAGGAAAGAACTAGGAAACAAGACAGCTGAAAGGAGTCCACCTGGAGTCAGACGAATACCAAACACTGACCTCAGAGACTAGTCTGTTGAAGGAGTCACAATTTAATTAGATTAATTTGTAGAAGAATTATTCTACAAGGTATTGTTAAAAAACAATAGGGCAATTGGCCAGCAGTTAGTGGACTGTAACAGCTGGGTGTGGTCAGGGAAAGAGAGAAAGAGAGACTTATCAGTACCATTGTTGTCCCAAGGCAACTATGGACGTACCCAGAGCAGGACCTCCCCAAGGAGCAACAGCAGAGAATTAACAATGTAGGGAGGAAATAAAATTCACTAAAATAATCCAGCCAGTTACTAAACAAATGAACAAGCAAAAAACAATAACATTCCCAGAGGAAAAGGGAGAACCAGTACCCAGAGTTGCTACAATGTATTATCTAAAATGTCCAATTTTCAACAATGACAACAACAACAAAAAATTATGAGGCATGCAACAAAATAGGAAAATACGACCCATCCACTGGGGGGTTGGGGTGGGGAGCAGGCAACATAAACTGCCTGTGAGAGTGATCAGACGTCCGATTTATCTGGAAAAAACTTTAAAGTAGCCATTATATACATGTTCGCAGAACTAAAGGAAAGCATGACTAGAGAAGTAAAGGAAGGTATGATGACAATATTGCATCAAAAGAAACAAATGTAAATTCTGGAGTTGAAAAGCATTATAACTGAAAAAGTTCACTAGAGGGACTCAATAGAAATTTGAACTGGCAGAAAAAAAAATTAGTGAACTTGAAGATAAATGGATGGCAATTATGCAAGCCAAAGAACAGAGAGAAAAAAGAATAAAAAAAGAACAGAGCCTCAGAAAAATGTGGGATACTATTAAGCACACCAACCTATGGATAATGAGAGTACCAGAAGGAGAGGAGACAGAAAAAGGAAAAGAAAAAAATATTTCAAGAAATAATGGCTGAAAACTACCCAAATGTATTGAAGAACAACAACCTACACATTCAGGAATCTCAACAAACTCCAAGTAGGATAAATGCAAAGAGACCCGCAAACATCATATCATAGTAAACATGATAAAAGTCAAAGAGGAGTAAGTCTTGAAAGCAGCAAGAGAAAAATGAAGAAAGAAAATAATAAACACTAGAGCAGAGACAAAAGAAAGAAAGAATAGACAAACAATAAAGAGAATAAAAAACACCAAAAGTTAGTTCTTTGGGAAAAGACCAATAAACTTGACAAATCCATTGCTTTTAGCTAGACTGACAAAGAAAAACAGAGAGATGCACAAATAACTAAAATCAGAAATGAAACTGGGTACATTACTTCTGACCATAAAGAAATAAAAAGGATTATAATAGAAGACTATGAACAATTGTATGCCAATGAATTAGATAATCCATTTGAAATGGACAAATTCCTAGAAACACATAAGCTACCAAAACTGACTCAAGAAAAAATAGAAAATCTAAACAGACATATAACAAGTGAAGACACTGAATCAGTAATCAAAAACCTCCCAACCAAAAAAGTCCTGGACCACGGCTTCACCAGTGAATGCTACCTAACATTTAAAGAAGAATTAACGTCAGTATTTCTTAAACTCTTTCAAATAATCAGAAGAGGAGGGAACACTTTTTAACTCATTTTATGAGACTAGCATTACTCTGATACCAAAGACAGACACAAACATCACAGGAAAAGAGTTACAGACCAACAATCCAATACCATGTTAAAGGGATTATACACCATGACTAAGTGAGATTTATCCCAGGAATGCAAAGGTGGTTCAACATACGAAAATCAATTAATGTAGTACACCACATTAATAAAACAAAGGGGAAAAATTCACATGATCGTCTTAATTAATGCAATACAGGCAATTGACAAATCCAGCATGCTTTAATGATAAAAACAGTCAGAAGACTAGGAATAGAAGGAAACTTCCAAACTTCTGCAACATAATAAAGGGCATTTATGAAAAACCTATGGCGAGACTACGTCTTACATACTTTGGACATGTTGTCAGGAGGCATCAGTCCCTGGAGAAGAACATCATACTTGGTAAAGTAGAGCGTCAGCGAAAAAGAGGAAGACCCTCAATGAGATGGATTGACACAGTGGCTGCAACAATGGGCTCAAGCATAACAACGATCATGAGCATGGCGCAGGACTGGGCAGTATTTCGTTCTGTGGTGCATAGGGTCGCTATGAGTCGGAACTGATTTGACGGCACCTAACAACAACAACAACATCATCCTCAATTGTGAAAGACTAAAAGCTTTCTTCCTAAAATCTGGATCAAGACAACGATGTCTGCCCTCACCACTGCTATTCAACATTGTACTGGAAGTTCTAGCCAGAGCAATTAGATAAGAAAAAGAAATAAAAGGCATCCAAATTGGAAAAGGAGAAGTAAAACTATTCACACATGACATCATCCTACTACATAAAATCCCAAATAATCCAAAAGAAATCTACTAGAGCTAAGAAATTAATTCAGTAAAGTTGCGGGATACAAGATCAATACACACAAATCAGTTGTGTTTCTATACACCAGCAATGAACAAACTGAAATGGAAATTAAGGAAACAATTTCATTTACAATATCATCTAAAAGAATAAAATAGCTAGGAATAAAATTAACAAGGAGGTGAAAGACTACACTTGAAAGTACACACTTAAAATTACGCACACTTGAAATCTACAAGGAACTCCAAGGATCTCTGGGGCTGCCAACAAAGAAGGCCCCCTACAGCTGATACCCTGATTTGAACTTTTAGCCTCCAAAACAGTGAGACAATAAATGTCTGTTTTTTAAAGTCACCCATTTAGGGAATCTTTTGTATGGTGGCTAGGAAACTAAGACAGGATGCTTCACCAACGAAAGCTACGGAAGATCCACTTCTAAGTTGTGTTTTTGTCCTGTCAAGTCCATTCCAACTCATAGTGACCCTATAGGACAGAGTAGAACTGCCTCATAGGGTTTCCTAGGCTGTTATCTTTACGGAAGCAGATTGCCAGGTTTTTTATCCTGCAGAGACGCTTGTGGCTTCAAACTACCAACCTTTCAGTTAGCAGCCAAGTGCTTAACCACTGAGTCACCAGGGC
This sequence comes from Trichechus manatus latirostris, assembly GCF_000243295.1. NCBI lineage: Eukaryota > Metazoa > Chordata > Mammalia > Sirenia > Trichechidae > Trichechus > Trichechus manatus. The sequence continues at coordinate 7,552,449 of NW_004444064.1, forward strand.
TCCTTTACTTCAAAGTAGGTTAGTATAATTATAGAACACACATGAGAGAGGCTGAGCCCAGCCCCCCTCCTCTGCTTTACTTGGACCGATTGGTGAGAACCATCCAAATTCTGTTTCCTAATACACTCCTAGGATCAGGAGGCACAGTGTACTTTCAAGAAAACACATCTGTACTTTTTTACTGAGATGCCCAGTATTTGTCTGTATGTTTGTCATCCAAATAGACATGGATCTAGTGGTCCACTCTTTACGACGTTTTCCTTTATGGCCAGAAAAGCAGAATGTGTTTTGACTGAGGGGCAGCCAGTGGCTGGGGCACCTCGCCCCCATCTCTCTCAGTCATTGGAATACTGAAATCAAAAAGACCCCCTCTGCCTGACCCTTCGAACAGTCACACTTTTTTGTTCTATTCTTTAGGAACAATGTGTTATGGATTAAAATGTGTCTTCCCAAAAGTTATGTTGAAGTCTTAACCCCTGGTACTTGTGAATGTGACCTTGCTTGAAGATAGGGCCTTTGAAGGTATATCAGTTAGGTTAACATGAGGTCATACTGAAGTAGGAACCAAAAAAAAAAAAAAAACTCATTGCTGCGGGGTCAATTCCGACTCTTCGCAACCCTATAGGACAGAGTAGAACTGCCCCATAGAGTTTCCAAGGAGCTCCTGGTGGATTCCAACTGCCGATCTTTCGGTTAGCAGCTGTAGCACTTAACCACTATGCCACCAATCCCATCTGAGTGGTGTCCTCATGAACCAAAAAAACCAAACCCGTTGCCGTCAAGTCGACTTTGACTCATCGCGACCCTACAGGACAGAGTAGAACTGCCCCATAGGGTTTCTAAGGAACACCTGGGGGATTCAAACTGCCAACCACTTGGTTAGCAGCCATAGCACTTAACCACTATGCCAGGAGAAGAAACACAGAGAGACAGACAGAAGAAAGAGAGTCATGTGAAGATGCACCTACACGCCAAGGGATGTCTTATGTACTTGAAGCTGGAAGAGGCAAGGAAGGATTCTCCTCTAGACTTCGGATGGAACACAGCCCTGCAGACACCCTGAATTGGGAATCCCAGTCCCCAGAACTGTGAGGCAATAAATCACTGTTGTTAAAAGCTACCCAGTATGTGGCATTTTTGTTACATCAGCCCTAGGAAACTAATATAACACATCTCACTGAAAAATACATCTCACTAAAAAAGCAGAGAAAGGCTAAACTTTCTTTTCTAAAAATCAGATAGACAGTAAATGGTGAAGCCATTCAATGACAAAGTTCACTTGCTGTACTCCTAAGCTATCCTACCTCCTGCAGTGGGCTGAATAATGGCCCCCAAAGATATCAGGTCCTCATCCTTCAAACACCCAAACCAAACCCATTGCCATCGAGTCGATTCCAACTAATAGCGACCCTACAGGACAGAGTAGAACTGCTCCATAGACTTTTCAAAGCTGTAAATCTTCACAGAAGCAGACTGCCACATCTTTCTCCCACAGAGCAGCTGGTGGGTTCAAACCTCTGACGTTTCGGGTCATGGAAGCTCCATAGACACATCCAAACTCCCTGAGGGACTGAATTGCTGGGTGGAGGGCTGTGGGGACCATGGTCTCGGGAACCATCTAGCTCAGTTGGCATAAGACAGTTTATAAAGACAATGTTCTACATTCTACCTTGGTGAGTAACATCTGGGGTCTTAAAAGCCAGAGAGCAGCCATCTAAGATACTCCACTGGTCTCACCCCTTCAGGAGCAAGAGAGAATGAAGAGAACAGGATACAAGGAAAAGATTAGTCCGAAGGACTAATGGACCACAGCTACCAAGGCCTCCACCAGACTGAGTCCAGTACAGATAGATGGTGCCCAGCTACCACCACTGACTGCTCTGACCAGGATCACAACAGAGGGTTCTGGACAGAGCTGGAGAT